>NC_140448.1:18331002-18788502 GCF_963576455.1 Neolamprologus multifasciatus
AAGTAGGTTTTATGTCATTGAACAAAATATGCAAAGCTTTTTGGGATCAAACACAAGAATACAAACAAATTCCAGCAGAATTTCAAATGATTGATCTAAATGTAAATTCCATGTGCTGCACAGTGAGTACTTTAAAAATCTGTCCTTGTTGTGCAAAGGTGAGCTTATGATAAACCTGACTGCATTTCAACATAAGTACTTACGAGGACCGGTTCAGCGTGTCTTCAGATGGATCTCAACCAGCTCACTTTGAGACACCTGAACAAAGTTTGAAACTGTGAGACACTTGAACTGATCAAGTCAATTCTTGACAAATTTATTCTCACTTTGTGTTCAGAAAACCAATGATCAACACTGAACAATATCTAATCCTAACCCTAACTGTTACGTGCCAAGAGATATGGCTTTGCTTTTGTGTTCTTTTTATCTTCCAAGTGTCAAGCCCCCACCTATTGGCCAGTTCAAAGTTGATTGGCATGTGTCTATTGGCTGATCTGTGCACAGTTGGCCAATCACTCTCCTGGGATCACTACAAATGAGCAGCTCCCTGGCCAGCTGGTGGTTGCTGGCTTCTGCTTTATGACAAACCTTTGTGTGAAGGCTTCTTTGTCTTGTGTGTGGTGGGAGGCTGGACAGTAGTGATGGGCAGATGAAGCTTCATGAAGCACTGAAGCTTTTCATCCAATTGGTTCACCCCAGCGCAAAGCATCTTCAAGCTTCATTTGCTCTAGTAGGACATCTACTGGACGTAAAAATATTAGTTGGCATGAATTTGAAGAGTGTGGCATTTTGCACACAGCCTGTAAATGTCAACAACAAAAGGAGTGTGTAAAACATCTATATTGTAGTGATGGCAGTATACTGTGTATATTTATACTGGCAGTATGGAAAATGATCATTTGGAAATGCTTAAAATGGAAATGATCATTTACTGTGAGGTGAGGTGTGGTTGGGGTGTGGACAGTGGTTGTGCTTTTGTAACGTTAAGGTATGGACAGCTACACACTGAGGATTTGCGCCTCAGTCCTGCCCACATTTTATTCTGTAAAAACTAAATTTTCACTGCTTTTATGACCTTTTTAGTGGGGAGAACATAGCTAGGATTTAATGATTTAACAAATCTTTTAAATCCTTTGTCCTCCACAATGCTAAATGGCTGGGAGTCCTCAATCACCATGCTAACCAGGTTTTCATCTATTTGAGATTGTTCTCCTGAGGAAAGACAACAAAAACAAAGCACAAATATAAATATCACACACGTAACTTATTACAGTTGTATAATATTGTTATATCATTTAGTAACATTATTGCATGCTATATTATCATGGCATTTGATGGCTCACCTGGTCTTGCTCCACAATCGGTGTTCCCCTTATTCTCATGCAAAGCTCTGTACTGCCTAAGCATGGATGAGGTGTTGTTGTTATATCCCAGCTCCCTGGCACATAGCAAACACTTCACCTTGTACAGAAGTAAAGCCGCTTAACATAAATTGTATTGCACCATCAGTATTATAAAAATATATCTTCTGTAGAAACTTACATACCTTCTTGGGAGGAATAAAATCAAAATGTTCCCACACAGGGGAGGACATCCTCCTCTTCTTAGCTGGCTCCATTCTCTTCTGACTTTCTCTACTCACTCTCCTAAACCTCCAAACTGTCTCCAAACTCTCACTAACCGCAACTCTCCATCAAACACCTACATTTTGAATGAAGTCTGAGGGGTTCATATCGCTGTCATAGCTCGCGGAAAAGTTCAAACCACTTCATGAACCAGTCACGTGGTACAGCCGGGCAGCGAGGCTTCGGACGTCATCATCAGTAGCTAGGTAGTAGTGGTGCAAAGATACTCGTATCGATATTGAACCGTTCGATACAGTGCTTTTGGTTCGGTACGCATATGTATCGAACAATACAAAATTTTTAATTTATTTTATCAACTTTTCTTCTGACGATGCTGTCTGTGTTGAGCGCTCAGTGGATCTGCGCTTGACAGTGCAGCCTAGGCGGAGTAGTCGAACGCAGATTCACTGACCGCAGGGCAAGCTAGCGAGACAGAAGAATTTAAGTTAAGAAGTTAAATTGAACCTCCCCCACCCTAATTCAGATCTGGCGTTTGGAACTATTTTGGTTTTCATGTGACGTATGACCCTGAAGGTAAGCGCGTCATGGACAAAAGTAAAACAGTATGTTGGATGTACCACACAATGCTCAATTACATGGGTGGGAACTACTGCGTTAGCGCAGTTTGCTCGTTAACGTGTTGGCCGCACAGCCCCACGCACGGGGCGATCCGTGGTAGCTCGTTAACTGAGATTTGCCTTTTTGTGGTATTAACGTCATTTCAACGAGATTAACGCTGACAGCACTAGTGGGAACACAACGAATATGACTGCACATTTACTCCAACATCATCCTAGTGCAAAGACGAGTGGAAGCAGACAAAAACAACAAGCACGCATGCTACAAACTTTACCCGAGTCATTTAGACAGCCGTTAGCACATGATTCTCCTTATGGGGACCTGATATGTTTAATATGCTGTTGAGAATATAGCCCAGAAGAAGCGTATAGTATAGCTTTTATTTTGGAAAGAGACATTTCTCTGTAATAAACTCTCTTTTCAAAAGATGAGTGATTTCTCGATCAGATAGATTTATTTTTTTTATTACTTTGTTGTTTCAGCAACATTAAATTTAAAAACTGTACTTTTGAGTAAAAATATATATTTATACTTTTAATAAATGACAAATTAAAAAGGCATGAACATTTTTTTTTGTATCGAAAAAATATCGAACCATGACACCAAAGTATCGAACCGAACCGTGAATTTTGTGTATCGTTACACCCCTACTAGGTAGACCTTTTGTTTTGCATTTTTGTTTTAGTTAGGTCCTGGAAGCTATCGACCTCTTTTTGTTTTATTAATTTCTTTGATTTGGCTCCACCGCCCAGTCCTCCTCCCCCACCTTTTTCTTTTGTTAAGTTTGACTATTAAGGCCAGCAACCAATAAATCCTGCCTGATTCTTAACTGTCCTGTTGTCCTCCTCCTTCATTGATTGTGGTTGTCCAGTGTTGCTGTCTCCTTCCTACCTATGCCTCCACCATGGTGGGGAGGACGTAACACTAACTATAAGCAAATTGTAACCCTGACAATAAAACCACATTTTGACTCTCAAAAATGCCTTCAAACTTGTGGGGATGGGCATTTTTTCCCATGAGTGACTGTGTTTTCCCCACAAGTATCCAGTCTTTAAGTCTGACATCATTAGCCGTTTCCGGGTCCAAACTCTGCTTCTGGTCCCAAAGTGAAACACTGCGGCATCACTGTGAGTTAAAAACTGTCTAATTTCTTTCATCTTTAACAAAATGATCAGTGTGGCTGCTCTACTAGGTGTAATAATTAAGTTTAACATTCAGGCATCCATGAAAACAGAATTTATGAAGTTTAACAGAATTAGAAGTTAGGAGGTCATTAGCTCGCTAGTTTCCATCTACATATAATACACCATATTCTGACTGAGAGATTTCTGAAAAAATTCAAACATACAGTTCTGCTATCACTTCTGACATAAATGAAGGCAGAAAACTAAACACCAGTAACTTTTTTAGGGTTACTAAAGTTGTACTAGCTGGTATATAGGGATGTGCTACGTGGTGGCTAGCTACACAGCTATAGTTAGCATAATGTGAAACTGGAGGATGAACGCCAACTTCTTTCCACTCGATAGTAGTTAATGTGAGGGTTCCTGATTGTTAGGGACAAATACAAACGCATGGCAGGATTCTGTAAACGGACCAAACTTCAGTTAGGAGAACAACTGAGATAATCCATCTACAATATGAGGTTAGTCATTAATATACCGCTCCATGGGCTGGGCTGAAGGTTTTAAAAACTGAGCTTTAAAACGTGCTGCCAATGAATAGCGATAACATAAACCTAGAGAGGCTGACAAAATAAAACAACATAGCGCAGTGGTGGGACACGGTTCCAGCAGCAGCCTCTGATGTTAACTGGCAGCCCTTTATAGACTGCTGCTAATTGGCCCTCAAGCCATAACATTATCTGGGGTTACATACTAAGCTAAACGAATAAACTACACAAGCTTTATTTATATCAAGTCAATACTGTTGGTGCAGTGTGTAATTTTCTAGCTTTTTTTTAAATCTTATAAATATTTTCCTTATGGCAGCACAGTGTGTGTAACGGTTTATAGTGAGAATTTCTTAATGTTGCAAATAATATTCTCTATTGAGTTTTTCTATTGAAATTTCTATTATGTAGAAGAAGAAAAAAACAAGAACAGACAGAGTCAGAGCTGAAAAATCATCATGTTTTATTTTCTTATTTTTTCTGAACCCCAATTTAGAGTCACCAGTGAAGATGCGTGTCTTTGGATTGTGGGAAGAAGCCTGAGTCCTCAGAAGGGGAGAACATTCAAAGTCCACACAGAAGATCAGGAGATTAAACCAGGAACCTTATCCACTGCATCACCACATCACTTCTTCAAACTAAATCCCAGTGTCCACAGAACTTATTCTTTTAAATAATTATTATTCTGTTTTATAGAAATTGATGAACCTGGCCAACTATGAGTAGCATTAGCATTGTACATTTTAATCATTTAGCCTATTATTTCTTTTAGGATAAAGTCATGTTATTTATCAGTATTAATGTTATCTGTGCAAAAATGCACTACATGGCTGCTTTTTGCCTGTGCAGGCTGTGAAATAAATATAAATGCCCAGCAAAAAATTATATTGGGAGTATTCTAGACCAGCGGCCCCCAACCTTTTTTTTGTACCAAGGACCGGTTTATGTCCAACAATATTTTAACAGACTGGCCTTTAAGGTGTCGTGGATGAATACAACAAAATAAAACCAGTACCAGTTCCAAAAAAGAGATTTATTCATAAGATACGGGAAAAGACCCGGGGAAGCATAGTTAACGATAAAAACAATTTAAAAAATAACTATAAAAACCAATAAAAACCCTGAAAACCATAAATTTCACACACAAGCCTCCACTCTCGCGGCCCGGTACCAAATGACTCACAGACCAGTACCAGTCCATGGCCCGTGGGTTGGGGACCGCTGTTAGAGACAACCCTGACAGTATGAATCATGTGACCATTTTTAACCCAACCAACCGTATTTCACAGCCAGCAGAGATAACACAGCTCATGTCTGGCTAACAAACAGGAAATTACCCAATGGTGTCATTTGTTAAATAAATAATTCATGTATTTTATTATCCTGAGTTAATCATATTAATCCTTCATTATGTGAAGGATTCTTTACATGATCTTATTCATCAGTCTTGGTGTAGACAGCGAGAGCGAAATCTGCAGTGATGTTGGGTTCATAGGTGGATGGGATGATCACATACTCTCCAGGTTCCAGACTGTGGAGTTCAATGTGATCTCGCAGAGTGTGAGTCTTTTCTCCCTTCACAGGCCTGTTCCTCTGAAAGAAATCCTGTTGCAGGTGTCCTTGTGGGGTCTGGGAGAAATATGAAGGAATGTCTATGGTGGAGTCTCAGTGTACATTGTTATTAAAGTTATTAAAATGCTGAATTTACTGGTGTACTTTACACAGTCAAAGTTTCATATATTTGTTATTGTTTGTACTTACCCCTGGTGGAATCTGTTAATTGGAAAATGGTAAGAATAACTTCATTAAACTGTTTTGGACGAACCAATTGCTATAGTAACTTTAAATAATGAATGTGAAATCAGTGAAGACCATTTTTTTAAATTATTAATGTCATTATTGTCTTACTAACTCAGCTGCTCAATTGGGTAAGTACTTTTGTCTTAATTACAGGATGATACAATTGTTTTAATAATTTAGTTTCTTGTCCTTCAGTATTCGCTTGCAATATTTAACAGTTATTTAAATTAAAGGGAGCACATTGAGAATGAATACCTTATAGATGGTAAGTTTAGTTTCGTGGAGGCTTTTCTCTTTGCGATTACCCTGCTGACGTTTCTGCATCAGGGAGAGCACAATGTTTTTGTCTCCTGGCTCCTTCTTGTCTATAACAGTCACTCGGATGCGATACTGAGGGTTTGTTGCAAAGGTGGCTACAGAGAGTGAGGAAACATACATCTTGTTAGTTACATTTTAGAAATTTATGGTGGGTTTTGTGTTTGCACAGATAAAAGAAACTTGTAATAACTATATTATTATTTTATTGATAGTTAAAGTTTTGAAAGGAATGAACTTGTCTTACAGTGTTTCACATTGCCACCTGCAGATGTCCCTTCTACCCAGCTGCCATGATAAATCATGCAATTCCACTGACATTTAAAGTCACCATCAAGAAAGTTAGGGGTCTCACAGCAGATGGATACGTAAGAAAAATAGGAACAGAAGTCCTCCATTTGCATCCTGACAGACGGATGAGCAGATAGAGATTTTAAAAAAAAGGAAATAAAGATTAAATATCAACCAATAAGACGTATACTCTTTGGTATTGCATCAAAACTATATGATTTTGATTTTTTGTTTTTGAGTTCTTAAAAGCTTTTTTTTTAACTATTGTGAGTAATCAGTGTGCAAAATTTAGAATTTACCAGAACTCTCCGTCATCACGGTCGAAACACTTTTTTTTAACTTCTGGACTTACTTTGTCCCACAAATCTGACCTGAGAACACAAAACAAATAAGTTAATGACAGACTTTAATACAGCAAAACAAATAAATTTAATATACAAAAATATATGGCAAAGTCTAGAGCAGCATTTCTTTCTTGAGGTCGATAAATGTTTTCCACTGTGCTGAACACTCTCCTTTAATATGTGACAATGTTTGTCATTTTTTTTTCATTTGGCTGGAAGTTCTTGAGTTGTTATTCTTTATAATAGAAAGCATCCTCTGATCATCCACCACTATTGTTCTCTGTGGATGTCAGTTGTCAGTTGTGTAGGTGCAACGCTAGTACAAATTGTGTCATTGTCAGCAGTATATGGACGTTGTATGTTGTTTAATTAAGTCAAGTACTTGTCGCTCCATTTTCCGTTCCACTCCCGTCTGCCCCATGGGTTCATGACTCGCACCAGTCTTACTTTGGAGTCGTTCAATTCCACCTTCAGATGAAATAATGAAGTGAAGACATCAGGTATTGGAAATGCTTCAGTAATGGTATCACATTATCACATTCATTGATACTATCACAATTTTTGCAATTAAGTTTTCTTAGCTCTTGTTTTCACTCTTTCCCCATGCTGAATGTAAATTTCTAGCTTCATGGTTTACCTCAGTGACACCTGTGATGGAATAGGCATGCCCCTTCTTCAATCCAGTGTCAGCCAAAGGACCCTGAAAAAGACAGAACAAGGTTTGTTTTCTTAATCTATTGTTATTGATTTTTGTTGGGGGGGGGGGGGGGGGGGCTGTTTTTTTTTACCTCTTCGTCGGGAGTCCAGCAGCAATTCAGTGATTGACACTGAGTTGCTCTGTTTAATGTGAGCCAAAGATCACCATGGCCAGCTGAGTTCATCTCCTGCAGTTTGTAAGTCTGGTTTACACCTCCAGTGAAGTGTTTGCAGGCCTCTGATGGAAACCCACGCATGTCTGCATACGAGCCGCGAAGTCTGAAGGAGGCACCCAGAAGGAGAAACATTTTTAAATCAATGACATTCATATCAGAAATGTGACCTTCTAAACTGATTTACATGAAAGTGTGAGAGGTTTTTATTTACTTGGCATATGCCTTCTCCAGCAGAGGAGCCCAGAACTCATTTCCACATTTCGAGGACACAGACAGTAACCGCTTTTTTTTCATTGGCAGATTGTCATCAATGACAACATCTACCCACTTTCCAAACCTCCAGAACTGAAACAGAGAGGACAGCTAAGAATCAATCAGAGGTGGCAAAAGTACCGAGATTCTGTACTTTGATCTAGATTAGATTTCTGTACTAGAAGTAAAGATACTAGTGTTAAAAAATACTCCAGTAAAGGTTGATGTACTGACTCCACTTCTTCACTTTCTTTTTAAAAGTAATAAAGTACAGGCTCTGAAATGTACCCAAAGTAAGAAAGTAAAATGTAGCTCTTTGGAGGACATTTCTAAGATAAGCTGAACATCAGCAGAGAAACAGAAGGCAAATTCAAACACCTCCATTTTTTGTTGCCTAGATTGTAGGCGTGACTTTGCCTCTAAACAGAAAATAAGTAGGCAAGAGGTTAAAGTGAGATTCTGCATGTAGGGCCGAAAACCAGTTTTAACCCTCTCAAGGCAGGCGTTGCAGATTTGCAACAGTTAAAAACTAACAACCTGATTACCCCACATACATATTTTATGAGTTTTTTTTACTCAGAAGTACCACTGCAGGACTTGGTTGTGCATTAGCAACAAAAAGTTGAATTTGAGCCTGACGGGGTTAATGGCTCAGAGTGGGGAAAACAACTCACAATAATTTCTATTAAGAGCTCCATTCAGTGATAGTTCAGGATGTGATGATTTCATCATCATCCATCCATGACAGTAAAGCAAACTAACCTGTTTATCCTGCACTGACCTGCAAAGTTTTTTCAAGCAACCTTTGAATAACACAGCAAATCTGCCTCAGCTTGTTTTTCAGCAGGTTTCACAGCATAAAAAACACTGTTCCCCTTGTACTGGGGAAAGGGATTATCTTTCATGTGTTACTGTTTAAGCTCAAATCAGTTTGATATTTGAAGGCTCGCAGTGACGTGAAACAATAACTCACCTCAAATATGTTAAAACAAAAGTAGCGAGGCTGTTTGAAAAATGTATGAAGTAGAAAGTATAGATATTTGTTTAAAATGTAGGGAGTAAAAGTAAAAAGTTGTCAGAAAAATAAATACTCAAGTACAGATACCTGAAAATTCTAAGTACAGTAATAAAGTATTTGTACTTCGTTACTCACCACCTCTGGAATTATTAACCACAATGTGTTGTGTTTCTGTTTCATAAAAGTATTCTTTAGACACATTTATTAATCCTTTGTTACCCTGAAGTGAAATATTCCTGCATAGTTCTCAAAGGACTGATCCATTGGCACAACTTGTGCCATCAGATTTTCTTGGAAGGTCAGCGCAGATATTGCAGACACAAACGAGCAGTTACCTGTTAAAAGGAGGAAACTAATAGTTTTCTCAAGCTGTGGAACATACTTGTCATTGTCATTAGCTATAGGCAAGAAAGTTTTGCTTACCGACGCTGCCTTGTCCAAAGTCAAATCGTGACATACCATCTTTACTGAAAGCAGGCTGATAATTCTTTCCTTGTTCTCTCAATAAATCCTTAAAAAGACAGTGGAGAAAAATATGATGTTGACAAGTGTGTAAAAAGAATCTGTTTTCCCTACTGTACAGAAATGTTCCATTATATTTTGAAGTGAAAGAAAAATAAATATAATTAAAATGATTTAACTGCTGGTCGAAGCCATTTCACTTCACTCGCATCAGACCGGTCACCCAAAGAAAGACCGTTTGGTGGGAACTCATTGTCCACAAACAGTTCTCGTTTCTGGAGGCAGTCAGCTTTTATCTGAGCGAAGTCCTGATTTTTGAACTTGGCAGGGTTGGAGGGGCTTCCCTCGCTGCCATCTGGGTAACGCAACTTGACGAGACAAGTTTCAGATTTAGCCATGATGATGATCAAAGTCTTCAGAGAGATTCTGGTGCAAGGAGAAAAAAAAATCAGAGACACAAAACTCTAATTTAAAGGTTTTCCTTGAAAGAACAGAGATTATTACCTGTGCACGGTGGCAAGCAACTGATTCTTCCTTGCAGGAGAAGCACCTTGGAATTGCCAAATGTGATATGTGCAGCATCTTATATTCACACTGGCTTACACAAGTTTGAAATCCCACCCCCAAAAATGTAGAACAGCTATTATAGGCTGTGGCTGAGAGGAATGGGTTGGACAACAAAATACATTTTCTCTGGAAAAAAACAGATGCAAAACTATGACACCTGATATTTTGATTTCTTGGAATTTGCATGAAATCCAGCATGGGTTTGGACATGTTCACACACAGTCAACAACCAGGCATGAAGTCTAACTTTCAATAATTTGCTGTGCTTACACTTGTATTAGAAAAAAATATATATATACATTCTTATCATGTACACTGTGGCATCAAATAATGTAGTGTTTTCATTTTAGCACAATATAACTGAATAAATAAATACAGTTTGTTTGTTTGTTTTGTTTTTGTGATCAGAATGAAGTTTTCCACGTCTTTTAGGAGAACATGTTAAAATATCATCATCTTCAAAGGTGCTGCTACTACTACATTATCCTGTTGAGTCTATCTTTCAGTTAAAATTATTAAATCTAATTAAAAACATTATCAGTAGTTATTTTTTTCTTTCCAGCTGGTCACTCTGGGTTAATGTTTGTCTTATTTAGTAAATAGAAAAAGGAAACTTGTATTGGTATTATGGCAGAAAAAAGGCTGAGGTAATGACAGTAAAAGTTTGGGGTTTGAAATCAAATAAAGGAAATTATATATTTATTTATTACAGGTTGGGCATTGGTCCTACAAAAAGTTTTAAATGGCTGTTAGAAGTTGGGACAACTGTGATGAATATTTTACTTTATTTCGTTAATGTGGTTGTGATATTTACCACTATCATATTCATGTTTTTGGAATAAGAGGCAGAAATATGAGGAGGAGTGTGTTAAAACTATTATTTCTGTTCCTCATTAAAACTGATGTTTTGACAAAACAGTTGGCTGAGTTACAGTGAGCAGATCAGTTTCCAGTGTTTCAATCATTTAACCACATTTCTACACAATGATCAATACAAATAAAAACATCTCAGTATGTCTTTTTCCAGCAGTGCCTACACAAAGAGTGATTGCTGCGTTTGTTTTTCTTGTACTTCACTTAAATATGGGGTGTGTATTTGGTCTTGAGTTTGAAACAGGTTTGCTCTTATCGTAGAGCTGTCACACACATTTTTACCATGTTTTAACATGTTAGCGTAACAAAGGATGCCTGACATATTTCTTTCTCTTCTTTGTTGCCCGAAGCTAATACCATATCATGTTCCTTGAAAATGTCGACTGAAAAAAACAAACAAGAAAATCTTATTTAGTTGAAGTGGTTGTGATTGTTACCTGTAGAAATGTTCATTTAGTTGGAATGAGAGAAGAAAATGAGAGAGAGAGTGTTGTGGTTGTGATAGTAATGTACAGTGATGTGTCTGTAAAAATGTCAAATCAAATCAAAAATTTCTGTCAAATCTCCGTACAAGCCAAAATTTTTTCTTTCACTCTCACACACAGACATTCTTCTTTCACACACATATACTTTTACTCTCACATACATATATTTTCACTCTCACATAGTTTAATTTTAATTTTTATATTTAGATATTTTTATTCTCATGTTTACACATATTTAACACACACATTGCAATATTGTGCTCTCTTATACATGTATTTTAATGTTCATATTTACAAATTTTCACTCTAACATACATGCATTCCTACATTTTGCTCTCATTTACATGCATTCAATATGCATTTAATCTCACAAATAATATATGTATGCAAGAAGAGAATGCATACATGTCTGAGGAAAATATATGTATGCAAGAGAATAATGTGAATGTGAATGAAAGAGTATAGTGGAAACGGAAGGCTGGGTGTCTGTACCGCTGTGATTGGCTGAGAAGCACGCGCGGGTCACTTTCAAGTGTCTGACAGCATGGAGGGGGGAGAAGAAACTCGAGTTCTTCAGCAAGCTATCGGGGTGTTAAGAAATATTTTATCATCTCCTGAAACGGTCACATCGTTGTCCTCGTCACTTGATCGAGATGGGACGGGCTCAACTGCACCCAGTGTTACCCACAGCACGGTGAAAAGTGAGATGAGGGAACTTTTTAGACCAGCTAACACCCGGGTAGCTTCAACAAGCCAAGTAGCTACACGGAGTTCGACTGGAGTGGGGCAGTCTTTTATGGCGTTATTTTTGTGCCACTATTCTGAGCGCACGTGAAAACAAGTTTGCAGGTGCAAGTGTTGCATTTTGAGGAGAAATTTATTTTGAGTGAAGAAAAGCTGAATTTGAGTGAACAAAATTCATTGCTGCATGCTAAAAATGTATTTCAGTGTTTGCTATTATCCATACACACACACACAATAGCAGCCCCTCTCGCTCAGTTTTTGTATTTGCGCTCGCTCGCAATGTGTTGCTCGCACTCTCAACATTTCTGCCTGTGCGCGCTCAACTCTTTGTGTACGCCGTTATATTTGTGCCACAAAACCAGCCAATCACAGACTTGGATGCAAAAATATCTGATTGGCTGTTCTGGTCTCCAATTAGCTCGAAATGACGGAATGCAATATCCCAGAATCCATTTCATCCAAAACTCAAATGAGGAAGTGGCGGAGGAACACAGAGTTTGAAATATTACTCTTTCTGGGTCACAAAATAAACTTTTAAGATATTTTCATGCGAGAATGGTGCTGTGTAAACTTCAAATATCTGCTTGATTCATCAAGATATCACATATTTCCATCGTAATCTTTTGTAAAGATTAAGTAAAGTCTTCAAGGTGTACTTTTGCAAAGCACTCATTCTTACAAGAACAAATGATAACAGTGAGTGTCCAAAAAATTCTAGTTGGCTTATTTGCTTTTCAAAAGAAAAAGAAAATCCTTTCTCTAGCTCCAAGTGTAAGTAATGGCTAGTAGTATGTTTGCTACTGCTATACAAATCATCCAGCTCCCATGCAGGTCTAGTTGTAATCTTCTCCTGCAGCTCTCCTGAGCTCACTTTGGTCTAGTTGTACATGGAGAAGTTGCTCCACTGAAACAGAGGAAAGGGTAGCTAATACATTTATTATTCAAGTGACTGTGTACTGCACATGAATAAGAATGTATTACAGTGGCCATTTCATATATACTCAGGTGTTGATCTTTATTTTTTTAAACATAATTCTAACTTTACAAATGTTGCATATTGTAGCTACACTAAAACATACTTTCAAAGTAAAAGGCAGGCACAGCATGATCTAATACACATAATATTAAAAACTATTAATAATGAAAGATTAAAGGGCATTTAGTGATTTGCCTCATCCCAGGTCAAGCGCATTGTTCCATCAGATGATTTGTCCTTGAAAATGTCTGTGAGGAAAAACACAGTCAATGCAAAATAAACTTAATCACATTTTGAACTTGATAAATTCAATAGATTTATTTGTTGATGTACTTGGTGATTGCTGTCTCTCTTACTTGACATCTTATCCAGTCGCAACATGAGAGTGATGAAATCCTCCAACGTGGTGACAGAGAAGCGTGAATACCGAAACATCATCAGCCTCACTGTTCTGTCATTCACATTCAGACCTGGTAATGATATGAGGACAAAGTGATGACGAGTACTGCAGTTATAACATGAACACAATTCTGAACTAAAATGCAAAAACAACTAGTGTTACCTGCAGCCTCAACTGCTTTCTGGAGCTCGAGGTCAGTCAGGGATCCACTTTGATTAAGATCAGATTGATGGAAGAGTTTCTGCAGAAAAAAGAAATTACCTGACATTTAGGAAAAAGGAGCACTTTCAAAGCAACATTTATTTTTTTTAACTACATGTCAGACACTGAACTTAAAAAAATATCAGTGTCTGAGGGAAATACAGCTCTAAAAGTTAGAGGAATTATTTGAAATATGTCCTGCGTTTGCTGTTTTACCTTGTATTCTTGAATCTTGTTCCAAAGAATCAAAAATTCAGTAAAAGACATTGTCATCCTTTGGTCAAGCTGCGTACATTAAGGAAATCACAGACGAACAGTGTTGGGAAGGTTACTTTTAAAATGTATTCCATTACAGATTACAGAATACATGCCCCAAAATGTATTCTGTAACGTATTCCGTTACGTTACTCGATGAGAGTAAGGTATTCTGAATACTTTGGATTACTTAATATATTATAATGCTGTTTACAACTACGTGAATGTACTATTGCTGTGATTTATTACTGTTACTGAAGGTCCACGGCTTCGAACCGTAGTAAAGGGACCTCTGGCTAATACGGTGGGTTCTGTGTCGGGCTCGTAGCCGAAAAATAGCTTTACTTTGTTGTCTGGGTCAAGTTTGCTTGCGAGAGACAAAGAGAGGCGTTGAAAGGCTGCTCCAACGGAACTTATTGTTTCGGAGGAAAACATGAACACAGCGTACAGTTGAGTCTTAATAGCTTACTTACAACTGGGCTCGTCAGGCACTCTTCTTGGCTGCAGTGGTTATTATTATATTTACATGCTTCCAGCTCCTGTTTCTGCTTGATGACAGCTCGTACTTTTCCTTTTTCTCCCTCCTCGCTCACAGACACATCACGGGTATGGCAGTCCATTCTCCCTGCAGCACGGACTACACTGCCCATCAGGCTGCATGCTTTAGAGCTATACCTGTAGCATTCTCCCTATTAGCTTAGCACAACAACAACAACAACAACAAAAGGCGCTCTCTCACCCAGGAAACACGCAGAGAGAGAGCGTCACCCTGTAACCATGGCAACCGTAATGCTGCCGCCTGGAACAACAGAACGTAGCTGTCAAACAAAACCCAAACAGTCCTGACCCGCCACAATATGAAACAGGGAAGTACCGCCGTGTAATCCATTTATTTCAACAAAGTAACTGTATTCTAAATACCACCTTTTTAAACAGTAACTGTAACGGAATACAGTTACTCATATTTTGTATTTTAAACACGTAACGGCGGTACATGTATTCCGTTACTCCCCAACAGCGCAGACGAAACTGTGCTATTCCCAATCAGACTGTTACTGAAAGTCAGCTTTGGTCAGTTTGGGTGTGGTAGAACAAAACAAGAGCAGGAATATACTTCAGTATTTGAGGATACATCCACCAAGGCAGTGGCGGTCCTAGCCTGTTAGGCGCCCTGGGCGAACACCCCCTCTGGCGCCCCCCCCCCCCCCCCCCACACACACACACACACACACACACATGAAGAGGGAGAGAGTATGCATAGTATGCAAACAGCTACTAAGCAGACATCATACTTCGACATACAATGAGAACAGGACAAATCAACAATTGACACTGGCTAATTAATATTATATTACTGTATATATTGTTTGGAGTTTAGTCTGTTACTGTTACTATTTTTACCATTTCTTCTTGGAGGAACTGTAACCCACATAATTTCCTTAGGGATTAAGAAAGTATCCTGATTCTTAATGTTTTAGGATACATGACCTGCCATTATCCAATGACACATCTGCTTACCTGTGTCTTTTGCTCGTTCCTCCTTGTAGGAGCCATAATTAAATGTATTGAATTTTAAGGATCACTGGGTTTTTATTTGTTTGGTTGCTATGGTGATGTGTAACGGGAGTCACGTGGGTGCTAGCGGTGACTTTAAGAGGGCGTTGTCAGTCTGTCATTCACTGGTTTGATTTTGACAGAGAGGAGGGCTGGGTAGCATAGTTTTTGTTGACCGCAGCACAACGAGTTTCCCCTTGTTGAATTAGAGCCTGTGATGTTTTAAGAGTTTGAATCGCGAGCCGATCACATTTCTCTGTAAACTTTTCAAGCACTTTAATAAACAAGCAAGCAATTCCACCTCTGGCATTACTGCGTAAAGTTGACAGCGCGTCAGGCAAATAGGCAGGCTCCATCCCCGGCCTCTAGCGACTGTGGAAGTCGCTACACTCCTCTTCTTTTCTCTTTTTTAAAATTTTAAAAACGGGTTGTGTGTGAGACTTTAAATAAACAAAATATAAAATATACATTTTAAATTGTTATTGATCCCTTTACCCCGAGTCCTAAAGTGTATATTTATTTTTTTTACTCTTAAATATTTATTGTTTGTTTTCTTGCACTGCTGTAACTGGAGCCTCGTCGTCTCGTCTCTCTATATACTGGACTGTATGTAGCAGAGATGACAATAAAGTTTACTTTGACTTCAGCAGCAAGCAGGCGCACCAAGGGCTCTCGCGCTCACTTTTCGTGTATAGAATTTCGAAAAAACATCGGTGCAAATTATAAGTCTGTATCATGATGTCTGGTGTTTTCGTGTTTGTTGTTTGTTTTTATTTTTGTTTTATTTTGAGAGTTGGTAATTTTTGCTGCTCCAGCCAGCCAGAGAATCCCCCGTCGCCCCGCCCTCTCCTCCCTGTGCCGCAAGCAGCAGGCGCACCTCGCAAACGGAGGGCGCCCTTACTCCCATGGGCGATAGAAAATCGATCGGTGCCTATGCCATTCCCAATATGGGCTCGCATGATGTCGGGGCAGCATGAGTACAAGCAATTTTTTTTTTTTTTACCGATGCCCGTGATGCCGCCGTCCACCACGATGCCGCCCCGGGCAACTGCCCGTGACGCCCGTATCTAAAACCGCTACTGCACCAAGGCAATCATACTCCTGCAGGTATCCAAACCAAAGCCATACAACGTTCCTATTGATGGTAGACAAAACCGTTTTTAGTCTTGTTTATTACAAAATGAGGTAGCATTTTAAATATTCTGAAAGTACAAATGTCATCTTACCATGAGGGAACCTGTCATTCAGGAGTTTCTGGAGTTGTCCAGCCAGCAGCTCACTATTCTAGAACACAGAAGCAACTAAAACTGTTCAGTGCAGATTAAAAAAAATGAAAAGGACAAACGGCACAGGAGTAAAATATGAGGAGCAATCATTAAAAAATATACAGCTGACCTGATTTGCATACAGGTTAAACAAGGAAATAAGAGACCACAGGAAATATTATCTGTGGTCTCCTTTTTGGGCTTGTCTCGGATCTTAAAGAAAACAAAACATATGAGATGATAACTTGAAGTGTATTAAGTACGTTACAGTATGCACAGCAACCTCTTATTCTATACCTGAGGAAGAATCAATTCCTCCTCTTCATCACCTCCAGTGTGGGAGCTGGGTACAGCAGAAAGTGTGTAAAAAGGTGAGACTTATGTGTCTTTCAACACTTTTTAAAATGCTGCTAGGAAAGCATGTGTTCAAATAAGCATTTTGTCATTCTTTGGGAATAAAGTCTCTCATGGGTCTTTACCTGATCTCAACATCAGCCTTGGTGTAGACAGTAAGAACGAAATCGGCAGTCATGTTGGGTTTCATGGTGGACGGGATGATCACATACTCTCCAGGTTCCAGACTGTGTAGTTCGGTCAGATCGCTGTTGAAGCTGTAAAAATTGGGTGTCTTCAGGGGGTTGTTACCATCAAAAAAAGAGGACCCTAGGTGTCCTTGCGGGGTCTGGAAGCAATATGAAAGTTGTTAAGTGCAATGAAATTGTTTCCTGACCACCGGCTTGTCTTGTTCAAATTATTTAAATGTGGAATTTGCTTTTAGTTGGAGTTTGCTATTTGTTTCCTTACCCCTGGTGGAATCTGTTGAATGTGAAAATGGGGAAAAAGGATGTCAAACAGTTTTCAAATCACTCAAAAGGGCATGTCTATAACAATGACAAGAAAACACAGCTCGGCATCATGGCCTGCTGAGTGGGCCTCCCTGAGTTTGTAAGTCATGGTCACCCCTCCAGTGAAGTCTTTGAAGGATTCTGATGGTGACCCCCAATGCATGTCTGCATATGAACCACAAATTCTGAAGCAGCCAAAAGAGAAAAACGTGTGTCTTTATCTGGTGTTTGTGCCGCACATGTGTGTGTGTGTGTATGTGAGAGAGAGAAGAATGGTTTTTACTTGGCATATGCCTTCTCCAGCAGTGGAACCCAGAACTCATTTCCACATGTGCTATGTGCTAACAACAACTGCTTGTTGATTGTTGGCAGATAATCATCAATGATTACATCTACCCACTTTCCAAACCTCCAGAACTGAAACAGATGCAAGATAATAAAACTATTGTATTTTATAATGTAGCTCCACTGTGAAAGCAATATCTCATCAGGCTTGTTAGTTATTAATTCTTTACCCTGAAGTGAAATATTCCTGTGTAATTCTTGAAGGACTGGTCCAAAAGCACAACTTGTGCCAACAGTTTTTTTTTAAACGTCAGTGCTGATATTGCAGAAAGAAACCAGCAGTTACCTGTTAAAAGAAGACAAGTAATAGTTTTATCAGATGTGCCACATTTAATTTTTGTCATCTTTAGTTATAACCAAGACATTTTTGCGTACCCACAAGGCCTTGCCCGAAGTCAAATCGTGAGGCTCCATCAATAAAGAAAGCGGACTCATCATTGATTTTTTGTAATTTCAAAATATCCTAGAGGAGACAGTGAAGAAGAATCATTTGTTTAACACTTAACACTTCAAACTGGCCAAAGGAAACCTGTACTGTATTACACACATACACAAAAAAGATAAATACATTTACTTCAGTAAGAAAAAAATAGTATATAATACTATATGATGATTTGACAATAAGTACTTCAAAGTATTTGATAAAAAGTATCTTACTGCCGGTCGTTCTCCTGCGAAGTGCTCAGATCAGGCAGGTCACCCAAAGAACCACTGTTAGGTGGGAAGGTGTTGTCCACAAACAGTCGCCCGCTGCGGAGGCAGTCAGCTTTTATCTGAGCAAAATCTTGCTTTTTAAACTTGGCAGGGTTGGAGGGGCTTCCGTCGCTGCCATCTTGGTAACGCAAGTTAATGACAGATGTGCAAGTTCCAGTTTCAGCCATGATGAGCAAAGGTTTCAGACAGACTCTGACGCAAGAGAAAAATTAACTGAAAGACTTTTAAACTAAAACTTTGCATGCAGAAGCTTGTGTAGAGATGACCAGAGGTTTTTACCTGTGCACGGCAGCAACAGACAGCTGCTTCCTCACAAGAGAAGGCTCTTTGAGTTGGCAAATATGGTATGTTCAGCTCACAGCCTCTTTCTTATAATCACACACCCTTACATAAGTCTGGAGTCCCACCCACCCCTAAAATTGTAGGAAAGCCATATGACAGATTACTGAGACGCTAAGCTTGGAAAAAAAAAAAAACAACAACAAAAAAACAAAAAACAATTTTCTGGGGGAAAGATTGACTTGTCATAACACCTGAGATTTACACTGCCTTACATCAAACCTAGTAAATTTCTACAAATCCTGTTTCTTCTTCAAGTAGAAGTTAGCACACGCTGACAACATCGAGGAGTGAAAAGGGAATAAATTTTTTTTTAAATTACTACCGTTTCCATAATATTTCCCCCTCTGCAATAAATGGCTTGAATGTGTATAGCTTTATTTAACGGTATAAAAAAGTCGATTGTTAATTTATCTTCAGCTTTGATAAATCAGTAAATCATAGTAAACGCTGGCTGAGTTTATCATGTCTTTTAAACACTGCAATTTGAAACCTCACTCAAATCACTTCTAAATTATAGGTCATGAGTTACAAATATTATGAAATAGAATAAAAGTACATAAGATGTTTGTGTCATGATAACGATAGTGAATCGTTTGGACAAGTTTGGGTTTGAGGTATTTTTCCACATTTTGACTAACTGCAGGAAAGAGAACTGCGTGTGCATTCCCATCAATAAGAAGAACAAATTACTGTTCATAATATTAGTCAGACATCATTAAATAGGGGGTGGACACATTAATGGTAATATCTACAAATGAGCTGGTGCCTATGTTGGTGTTTTTTTGAGTTTTACAGGAAATCTGTGGGTCAGTATAGGTGCTTCCTCGCAAACACTTAAATAACTTTAATGACACTTACGTTTATTTAAAGCTGTATATGTATTATTATACATGCTAATTATAGTTACTTAGCGAGGGAGTTCAGAAGGTCACCTTCAAATCAAGTTGTCCTTCACATGTTGAATGTCATTCAGCTTTAGTAATGTGTCCCACACAGGGAAAACCTGTGTGTCCCATTTTGTTTGCTGGGGCCTGGTTAAGCTACAGAAAAACCTTTTTCTCCTTAAACATACAGGTGACCTAAACGTTTTCCCTGCTGTATGACTCCAGACAAAGGTGTTATCACATAAACCCTGAAGCATGGATCCAGACGTTGTGAAAACTTGCTGCAGGAACGATCCTCTGCCAGCAAGTCCAGGCAGTGCAACAGTTTCCTCCAGGCCATATCACGTCTTCTCTGTGCACTTCCATGTCAGTAGGACTGTCAGTAGAGCTTTTTCACAGCAGGTATATTAACAGTAATTACTGCAATAATAGCAAGCAGTTATTATTATATTTAAGTATTATATGGTGCCTTTTGCCTTGCTGGTTCTAACTTCGTATTTATTAATGGAGACACTTGCAGCCATCACACAAGTTAACCCTTTCATGCATGAATTATGACAACTTCGTTGTATAAATAAGATTTTTTTTTTTTTAAGAAGTTTTCAAAGAGTTTTTTAAATATCCACTACAACATACATTTTGACTTATGGCAGGGTATGGAGTGACACATCAGTGTCCAGTGTAGTGGTTTATGTGCAAGTATACCATCAACACTGACACAAATACAAGAAAACAGCCTTTGACTGGCTGTCCACTGTAGTGACTGCTATGCTGCTGCAGTGCATTTTTGTTTGTTTGCTTTTCATTTCAAACATATTGAATATAAATATATAGAAACAAACGAATGACCGAATGTAACCTTTGATTTCTCATAACACGCTCTACTTTACTAAGTATAAAGGTACGTTTAGAACAAGCACATTTAACTCATTATTATATTCAACATTCTTAGACTTTCTGTTGGGTGATTTTTTTTGTTCTAGTTTTGCGGTGCTTTAGGTGGATCATATTCTAAAAGTTTTTTTCCACATTTAATATTTCATTTTAAATTTCTTGAAGCATAAAGCTATGTGGTTTTTTTTTTATTTTTATTATATGTGGTTAGTTAAATGATCAGTGTTTATAGACATTATGTGTCTGTTTTTGTTCATTTGGATTTCTTTGAGCTGTTAGTACATGTCTCTTAATTATCTTATGTTCTCCTTGAGATTTTTTCTGTTTAGCAGACCTCCTTTGTTCTTAAAAGAACTGAAAATGTTTTCATCCACCTTTACAAGCTTGCACATGTTTTTTGCCTGCAGGCCTGCAACAGCTTCCACATCTGCACTGCAGTCATGGCTGCACTTAAACTTTTGTATCATTACAAAAATAGTAAATAATGAACAGTTGTGAGACAAAACTGAATGTAGTAAATGTCAGGGGAGTAACATCAAGGACGTGATAAACAAAACCAAAAGGGAGAATTTTTAAAATGCGGGTTATCTTCTCTAATCTAGGAAATAATCCAGCCGAGACTAGGAGTGATGGACACGTGAGAAGAAAGTATTTTCCTTACAGTTGGGGTGAAGGGAGCGCCATTTGTCGCAAAGACCAAAGTCGCTCATGTACTATTTGATTATTATACTGTTTTGATTATTTGTGGACTGTCAATTGCGCTGAGTTCCTGCTGTATTCAACCTATGCATTTCTTCATTTACTCTGAAGTTGAAGTCACCCCCAAGAACAAGTGCACAATCCACGTGTTCAGAGAGTACAGACAAAAAAAAAAAAACATGGAGGAATGAGGGTGGAAAATACATTTCAAATTAACTGCCCCTTGTACAACAAACTTTATTTTCAATTTTCCAGTTCTTATAAATTGATAAGTAGCATTGGATTAAACTGTAAGTAGGTTTTATGTCATTGAACAAAATATGCAAAGCTTTTTGGGATCAAACACAAGAATACAAACAAATTCCAGCAGAATTTCAAATGATTGATCTAAATGTAAATTCCATGTGCTGCACAGTGAGTACTTTAAAAATCTGTCCTTGTTGTGCAAAGGTGAGCTTATGATAAACCTGACTGCATTTCAACATAAGTACTTACGAGGACCGGTTCAGCGTGTCTTCAGATGGATCTCAACCAGCTCACTTTGAGACATCTGAACAAAGTTTGAAACTGTGAGACACTTGAACTGATCAAGTCAATTCTTGACAAATTTATTCTCACTTTGTGTTCAGAAAACCAATGATCAACACTGAACAATGTCTAATCCTAACCCTAACTGTTACGTGCCAAGAGATGTGGCTTTGCTTTTGTGTTCTTTTTATCTTCCAAGTGTCAAGCCCCCACCTATTGGCCAGTTCAAAGTTGATTGGCATGTGTCTATTGGCTGATCTGTGCACAGTTGGCCAATCACTCTCCTGGGATCACTACAAATGAGCAGCTCCCTGGCCAGCTGGTGGTTGCTGGCTTCTGCTTTATAACAAACCTTTGTGTGAAGGCTTCTTTGTCTTGTGTGTGGTGGGAGGCTGGACAGTAGTGATGGGTAGATGAAGCTTCATGAAGCACTGAAGCTTTTCATCCAATTGGTTCACCCCAGCGCAAAGCATCTTGAAGCTTCATTTGCTCTAGTAGGACATCTACTGGACGTAAAAATATTAGTTGGCATGAATTTGAAGAGTGTGGCATTTTGCACACAGCCTGTAAATGTCAACAACAAAAGGAGTGTGTAAAACATCTATATT
This sequence comes from Neolamprologus multifasciatus, assembly GCF_963576455.1. Lineage (NCBI taxonomy): Eukaryota > Metazoa > Chordata > Actinopteri > Cichliformes > Cichlidae > Neolamprologus > Neolamprologus multifasciatus. Next base: position 18,353,412 of record NC_140448.1, read on the forward strand.
GTAGTGATGGCAGTATACTGTGTATATTTATACTGGCAGTATGGAAAATGATCATTTGGAAATGCTTAAAATGGAAATGATCATTTACTGTGAGGTGAGGTGTGGTTGGGGTGTGGACAGTGGTTGTGCTTTTGTAACGTTAAGGTATGGACAGCTACACACTGAGGCTTTGAGCCTCAGTCCTGCCCACATTTTATTCTGTAAAAACTAAATTTTCACTGCTTTTATGACCTTTTTAGTGGGGAGAACATAGCTAGGATTTAATGATTTAACAAATTTTTTAAATCCTTTGTCCTCCACAATGCTAAATGGCTGGGAGTCCTCAATCACCATGCTAACCAGGTTTTCATCTATTTGAGATTGTTCTCCTGAGGAAAGACAACAAAAACAAAGCACAAATATAAATATTTAATAAATGACAAATTAAAAAGGCATGAACATTTTTTTTGTATCGAAAAAATATCGAACCGTGAATTTTGTGTATCGTTGCACCCCTATTAGGTAGGCCTTTTGTTTTGCATTTTTGTTTTAGTTAGGTCCTGGAAGCTATCGACCTCTTTTTGTTTTATTAATTTCTTTGATTTGGCTCAACCTCCCAGTCCTCCTCCCCAACCTTTTTCTTTTGTTAAGTTTGACTATTAAGGCCAGCAACCAATAAATCCTGCCTGATTCTTAACTGTCCTGTTGTCCTCCTCCTTCATTGATTGTGGTTGTCCAGTGTTGCTGTCTCCTTCCTACCTATACCTCCACCATGGTGGGGGGACGTAACACTAACTATAACCAAATTGTAACCCTGACAATAAAACCACATTTTGACTCTCAAAAATGCCTTCAAACTTGTGGGGATGGGCATTTTTTCCCATGAGTGACTGTGTTTTCCCAACAAGTATCCAGTCTTTAAGTCTGACATCATTAGCCGTTTCCGGGTCCAAACTCTGCTTCTTGTCCCAAAGTGAAACACTGCGGCATCACTGAGAGTTAAAAACGGTCTAATTTCTTTCATCTTTAACAAAATGATCAGTGTGGCTGCTCTACTAGGTGTAATAATTAAGTTTAACATTCAGGCATCCATGAAAACAGAATTTATGAAGTTTAACAGAATTAGAAGTTAGGAGGTCATTAGCTCGCTAGTTTCCATCTAAATATAATACACCATATTCTGACTGAGAGATTTCTGAAAAAATTCAAACATACAGTTCTGCTATCACTTCTGACATAAATGAAGGCAGAAAACTAAACACCAGCAACTTTTTTAGGGTTACTAAAGTTGTACTAGCTGGTATATAGGGATGTGCTACGTGGTGGCTAGCTACACAGCTATAGTTAGCATAATGTGAAACTGGAGGATGAACGCCAACTTCTTTCCACTCGATAGTAGTTAATGTGAGGGTTCCTGATTGTTAGGGACAAATACAAACGCATGGCAGGATTCTGTAAACGGACCAAACTTCAGTTAGGAGAACAACTGAGATAATCCATCTACAATATGAGGTTAGTCATTAATATACCGCTCCATGGGCTGGGCTGAAGGTTTTAAAAACTGAGCTTTAAAACGTGCTGCCGATGAACAGCGATAACATAAACCTAGAGAGGCTGACAAAATAAAACAACATAGCGCAGTGGTGGGACACGGTTCCAGCAGCAGCCTCTGATGTTAACTGGCAGCCCTTTATAGACTGCTGCTAATTGGCGCTCAAGCCACAACATTATCTGGGGTTACATACTAAGCTAAACGAATAAACTACACAAGCTTTATTTATATCAAGTCAATACTGTTGGTGCAGTGTGTAATTTTCTAGCTTTTTTTAAATCTTATAAATATTTTCCTTATGGCAGCACAGTGTGTGTAACGGTTTATAGTGAGAATTTCTTAATGTTGCAAATAATATTCTCTATTGAGTTTTTCTATTGAAATTTCTATTACGTAGAAGAAGAAAAAAACTGTCAGAGCTGAAAAATCATCATGTTTTATTTTCTTATTTTTTCTGAACCCCAATTTAGAGTCACCAGTGAAGATGCGTGTCTTTGGATTGTGGGAAGAAGCCTGAGTCCTCAGAAGGGGAGAACATTCAAAGTCCACACAGAAGATCAGGAGATTAAACCAGGAACCTTATCCACTGCATCACCACATCACTTCTTCAAACTAACTCCCAGTGTCCACAGAACTTATTCTTTTAAATAATTATTATTCTGTTTTATAGAAATTGATGAACCTGGCCAACTATGAGTAGCATTAGCATTGTACATTTTAATCATTTAGCCTATTATTTCTTTTAGGATAAAGTCATGTTATTTATCAGTATTTAGTGCAAAAATGCACTACATGGCTGCATTTTGCCTGTGCAGGTTGAAATAAATAGAAATGCCCAGCAAAAAATTATATTGGGAGTATTCTAGACCAGCGGCCCCCAACCTTTTTTTTGTACCAAGGACCGGTTTATGTCCAACAATATTTTAACAGACTGGCCTTTAAGGTGTCGTGGATGAATACAACAAAATAAAACCAGTACCAGTTCCAAAAAAGAGATTTATTCATAAGATATGGGAAAAGACCCGGGGAAGCATAGTTAACGATAAAAACAATTTAAAAAATAACTATAAAAACCCTGAAAACCCTAAATTTCACACCCGAGCCTCAACTCTCGCGGCCCGGTACCAAACGACTCACGGACCAGTACCAGTCCATGGCCCGGGGGTTGGGGACCGCTGTTCAAGACAACCCTGACAGTATGAATCATGTGACCATTTTTAACCCCACCACCCATATTTCACCACTAGCAGAGATAACACAGCTCATGTCTGGCTAACCAACAGGAAATTACCCAATGGTGTTGTTTGTTAAATAAATAATTCATGTATTTTATTATCCTGAGTTAATCATATTAATCCTTCATTATGTGAAGGATTCTTTACATGATCTTATTCGTCAGTCTTGGTGTAGACAGCGAGAGCGAAATCCACAGTGATGTTGGGTTCATAGGTGGATGGGATGATCACATACTCTCCAGGTTCCAGACTGTGGAGTTCAATGAGATCTTGCTCAGAGCTGTAAGTCTTTTCTGCCTTCACAGGCCTGTTCCTCTGAAAGAAATCCTGTTGCAGGCGTCCTTTTGGAGTCTGGCAGAAATATAAAGGAATATCTATAGTGAAATACTCTCCTGAGTCTCATTGTACATTGTTATTAAAGTTATTAAAATGCTGAATTTACTTTTGGTGCACAGACAGTTTCATATATTTGTTATTGTTTGTACTTACCCCTGGTGGAATCTGTTAATTGGAAAATGGTAAGATTAACTTCATTAAACTGTTTCACAGGAACCAGTTTCCATAGTAACTTTAAATAATGAATGTGAAATCAGCGAAGACATTTTTTCAATATTATTGTCATTATTGTCTTACTAACTCAGCTGCTCAATTAGGAAAGTACTCGTGTCTTCATAACAGGGTGATTCAATTGTTTTAAAGATTTAGTTTCTTGTCCTTCAGTATTCGGTTGCAGTATTTAACAATTATTTAAATTAAAGGGAGCACATTGAGAATGAATACCTTATAGATGGTAAGTCTAGTTCGGTGGAGGCGTATCTCATTGCGATTTCCCTGCTGAGGTTTCTGCATCAGGGAGAGCACAATGTTTTTGTCTCCTGGCTCCTTCTTGTCTATAACAGTCACTCGAATGCGATACTGAGGGTTTGTTGCAAAGGTGGCTACAGAGAGTGAGGAAACATTCATCTTGTTAATTACATTTTAGAAATTTATGGTGGGTTTTGTGTTTGCACAGATAAAACAAACATGTAAAAACTATATTACTATTTTAGTGATAGTTAAAGTTTAGATAGGAATGAACTTGTCTTACAGTGTTTCACATTGCCACCTGCAGATTTCCCTGCTACCCAGCTGCCATCGTAAATCATGCATTTCCACTGACATTTTAAGTCTCCATCAAGAAAGTTAGGGGTCTCACAGCAGATGGATACGTAAGCAAAATAGGAACAGAAGTCCTCCATTTGCATCCTGGCAGACGGATAAGCAGATAGAGATAAAAAAAATATATATATATACATAAAATATCAACCAATAAATAATAAGATGTAAACTCTTTGGTATTGCATCAAAATTATCATATGATTATTTTGTTTTTGAGTTTTTAAAAGCTTTTTTTAACTACTGAGAGTAATCAGTGTGCAAAACTTTGAATTTACCAGAACTCTCCGTTGTCATGGTCGAAACACTTTTTTCGAACTTCTGGACTTACTTTGTCCCACAAATCTGACCTGAGAACACAAAACAAATAAGTTAATGACAGACTTTAATGCTGCAAAATAGATATATTTTATATTCAATATATATATACTACACATACAGCATTTCTGTTCTTGAGGTCGATAAATATTTTGCACTGTGCTGAACACTCCCCTTCAATATGTGAGAGTGTTTGCCATTGTTTTTAATTTGGCTGGAAGTTCATAAGTTGTTCTTCTTTATATTAGAAAGCATCCTGTGATCATCCACCGCTATTGTTCTCTGTGGATGTCTGGCCATTTTCATTTTGCACAGCATACCTACGTTTTCTCTCTCTCTCTTTTGTTGACCACTTATTGTTCCAGCTATACTGTTTATCTTATGTTTAGAAATTCTTGCACTGCTTGTTGTAGGTTTGCATAAACAGCTTCTGATTAAATTATAATTACAATTTTTTTTTCAGTTTTTTGCCCGTCTATTTATCATAACACTGTGAGTTGATTATGTGTAGGTGCAACGCTAGTACAAATTGTGTCATTGTCAGCGATATATGGACGTTGTATGTTGTTTAATTAAGTCAAGTACTTGTCGCTCCATTTTCCGTTCCACTCCTGTCTGCCCCATGGGTTCATGACTCGCACCAGTCGTACTTTGGAGCCGTTTAATTCCACCTTCAGATGAAATAATGAAGTAAAGACATCAGGTATTGGAAATGCTTCAGTAATGGTATCACATTATCACATTCATTGATACTATCACAATTTTTGCAATTAAGTTTTCTTAGCTCTTGTTTTCACTCTTTTCCTATGGTGAACGTAAATTTCTAGCTCCTTGGTTTACCTTAGTGACACCTGTGATGGAATAGGCATGCCCATTCACCAATCCAGTGTCAGAGACCAAAGCACCCTGAAAAAGACAGAACAAGGGTTGTTTTTTTTAATCTATTGTTATTGATTTTTGTTGGGGGGTTTTTTTGTTTGTCTGTTTTTTACCTTATTGTGGTAAGTCCAACAACAAATCAGTGATTGGCACCTAGTTGCTCTGATTAATGTGAGCCAAAGATCACCATGGCCTGCTGAGTTCATCTCCTTCAGTTTGTAAGTCTGGTTTACACCTCCAGTGAAGTCTTTGCAGGCCTCTGATGGAAACCCAGCATGCATGTCTGCATACGAGCCACAAAGTCTGAAGGAGGCACCCAGAAGGAGAAACATTTTTAAATCAATGACATTCATATCAGAAATGTGACCTTCTAAACTGATTTACATGAAAGTGTGACAAGTTTTTATTTACTTGGCATATGCCTTCTCCAGCAGAGGAGCCCAGAACTCATTTCCACATTTCGAGGACACAAACAGTAACCGCTTTTTGATCATTGGCAGATTGTCATCAATGACAACATCTACCCACTTTCCAAACCTCCAGAACTGAAACAGAGAGGACAGCTAAGAATCAATCAGAGGTGGCAAAAGTACCGAGATTCTGTACTTTGATCTAGATTAGATTTCTGTACTAGAAGTAAAGATACTAGTGTTAAAAAATACTCCAGTAAAGGTTGATGTACTGACTCCACTTCTTCACTTTCTTTTTAAAAGTAATAAAGTACAGGCTCTGAAATGTACTCAAAGTAAGAAAGTAAAATGTAGCTCTTTGGAGGACATTTCTAGGATAAGCTGAACATCAGCAGAGAAACAGAAGGCAAATTCAAACACCTCCATTTTTTGTTGCCTAGATTGTAGGCGTGACTTTGCCTCTAAACAGAAAATAAATAGGCAAGAGGTTAAAGTGAGATTCAGCATGTAGGGCAGGGGTGGGCAACTCCCGGCCTCGAGGGCCGGTGTCCCTGCAGGTTTTAGATGTATCCTTGAACCAACACAGCTGATTTAAATGGTTAAATTAGCTCCTGCAGTTCTCCAGAGGCCTGGTAACGAACTAATCATGTGATTCAGGTGTGTTGACCCAAGGTGAGCTCTAAAACCTGCAGGGACACCGGCCCTCGGGGCCTGGAATTTCCCACCCCTGATGTAGGGCCTAAAATCAGTTTCAATGGCTCAGAGTGGAGAAAAGAATCACAACTCACAATAATTTCTATTAAGAGCTCAATTCAGTGATAGTTCAGGCTGTGGTGATTTGATCATTATCCATCCATGACAGTAAAGCAAACTAACCTGTTTATCCTGCACTGACCTGCAATGTTTTTTCAAGCAACCTTTGAATAACACAGCAAATCTGCCTCAGCTTGTTTTTCAGCAGGTTTCACAGCATGAAAAAACATTGTGCCCCTTGTACTGGGGAAAGGGATTATCTTTCATGTGTTACTGTTTAAGCTCAAATCAATTTGATGTTTGAATGGTAAATGGCCTTTATTTGTATAGCACTTTACTAGTCTCTAAGGACCCCAAAGCGCTTTACACATTCAGTCATCCACCCATTCACACACTGGTGATGGCAAGCTACATTGTAGCCACAGCTGCCCTGGGGCGCACTGACAGGGGCGAGGCTGCTGGACACTGGCGCCACCGGGCCCTCTGACCACCACCAGTAGGCAACGGGTAAAGTGTCTTGCCCAAGGACACAATGACCAAGACTGTCGGAGCCGGGGCTCGAACTGGCAACCTTCCACTTATAAGATGAACGGCCAACTCTTGAGCCACAATCGCCCAGACTTGCAGTGACGTGAAACAATAACTCACCTCAAATATGTTAAAACAAAAGTAGCGAGGCTGTTTGGAAAATGTATGGAGTAGAAAGTATAGATATTTATTTAAAATGTAGGGAGTAAAAGTAAAAAGTTGTCAGAAAAATAAATACTCAAGTAAAGTACTGATACCTGAAAATTCTAAGTACAGTAATAAAGTATTTGTACTTCGTTACTCACCACCTCTGAAATAATTAACCACAATGTGTTGTGTTTCTGTTTTGTGACAGTATTCTTTAGACACATTTATTAATCCTTTGTTACCTTGAAGTGAAATATTCCTGCATAGTTCTCAAAGGACTGATCCATTGGCACAACTTGTGCCATCAGATTTTCTTGGAAGGTCAGCGCAGATATTGCAGACAAAAACCAGCAGTTACCTGTTTAAAGGAGGAAACTAATAGTTCTCCCAAGATGTGGAACATACTTGTCATTGTCATTAGCTATAGGCAAGAAAGTTTTGCTTACCCACGTCGCCTTGTCCAAAGTCAAATCGTGACATACCATCTTTACTGAAAGCAGGCTGATCCTTCTTTCCTTGTTTTCTCAATAAATCATTGAAAAGACAGTGGAGAAAAATATGATGTTGACAAGTGTGTAAAAAGAATCAGTTTTTCCTACTGTACAGAAACGCTAACTTACAATCCATCAGATTTCGAAGTGAAAGAAAAATAAATATATTTAAAATGATTTTACTGCCGGTCGAAGCCATTTCACTTCACTCTCCTGTGAGGAACTCATATCAGGCAGGTCACCCAAAGAAAGACCGTTTGGTGGGAACTCATTGTCCAGGAACAGTTCTCCTTTCCGGAAGCAGTCAGCTTTTATCTGAGCGAAGTCCTGATTTTTGAACTTGGCAGGGTTGGAGGGGCTTCCCTCGCTGCCATCTTGGTAATGCAAGTTGACGAGACAAGTTTCAGATTTAGCCATGATGATGATCAAAGTCGTCCGACAGATTCTGGTGCAAGGAAAAAAATAATAATTCAGAGACACCTAACTCCGTGTGAGAGCTATCATTGAAAGGAACAGAGATTATTACCTATGCACGGTGACAACCAACTGATCCCTCCTTGCAAGAAGAGTTTCTTGAAATTGCAAGGTGTGACATGTGCAGCACACACCCTCTTTTATATATTGACAATGTATTACATAAGACTGGAGTCCCAACCCTAAACATGTAGATTGGATATAATGTTTTAAAAAAAAAAAAAGATAGAAAGGCCTCACTCTGAGCCTGCTGTTTTGTCAGATTTGATGAATTTCCACAAATCTATGTGGCAAAGATATGTTAAAGACCAGTTAGCTGATGCCCTTGGCCCTCTCGCTAGACATCTCTCGCCCACTGAAAGAAACCTCGGAGTGTTCCTGGATGGCTCTTTTAAACTTGAGAAACAGGTGTCCACTGTGGTAAAAAACAGCTTTTACCAGTTGCGTCAGATTTCCAAAGCAAAGCCGTTCCTTCCTTTAAAGGACCTTGAAAAGCTTATCCACGCATTTATTACATCCAGATTGGACTACTGTAACTCCCTCTACTCGGGCCTCCAACACTCTTCTCTTTGCCGGCTTCAGTTAATTCAAAATGCAGCTGCGCGTCTTTTAACAGGTACGAGAATCCATGAACACATAACTCCAATTTTAGCCAAATTACATTGGCTCCCTGTTAAATATCGCATCGATTTTAAAATTATTTTGTTCACTTTTAATATTCTGAATAATTTAGCGCCCACCTATCTCTCTGAACTACTCCACTTATACAATCCCAACAGAGCACTTAGATTGTCCAACCACAGGCTCCTAGCACAACCTAGGTCTCGAATGAAGTCGAGAGGTGACCAGGCCTTTGCATCCGTGGCACCTAGACTCTGGAATAACCTCCCTGTTCATATTCGTACTGCCGAGTCTATCCAGTCTTTTAAATCACGTCTTAAAACGTATTTTTTTACTTTGGCTTTTAATTCTGTCTAGTTGGCTGGTCTAGCTTGTTGTGTTGTTACCTATTGTTTGTTGTCCTCTTTTATTGTTTGTTTTAATTGTATCATGCTTTTACTGACTGTGAAGCACTATGGTCAACACTGTTGTTTTAATATTTGCTATATAAATAAATTTTGATTTGATTTTTGATTTAAAGAAAATACATGATCACTTGCTTTTATCTCACCCTGTTCCTTAGCATACTCCTCTGTCATACTAATGCTCTGCATGGCTTATCCCTGTGGTGTTCCCGTTTCCTTTTGTGTCATAGCTCCTTATTCAACAAACTTAGACAATATTTCCAATATGCCTCCTAAACTTCTGAGTTTTTCTCCAACTATTAAACAAGGTATTTAATTTATCTACCTTCACTATGTCGAATCATGTTTCTGCAGCAGAGGCAATAAGATACACGTGCATTGCCTCTTTTGATTTACACCATCAGACAATATTGGTGACTTTTGTTCAAAGCTCATCTGAAAAAAATGTGAGGTGTAGTGATGGGTCCAGCAACACTAACGCACAGGCGCATATATCAAGCTCACAGAGTGAAACCTGTATCGGTGCGTGTGTCGCTTTAAGAAAAAGTCACGTGATCGATACAGTTGCTGTATCGCTCATTGCCAACGCGCCAAACTGTGTTTAAAAGGTACCGCATCCGCCAACGGAATGAGTCGCCACCAATCCCCCCCCCCCCCCCCCCCCTCTCACGAAATTACTCTCGCAAAGATTAAAAACAAACAAACAAACAAAAATTACACATCTCTCCATAACAAAATGGAGCCCGAAAGAAAAAAAAATGTTTCTGCTGTGTGGGATCATTTTGATCTTTTAACTGCAAATAGTTTGTCTGTCTTTGTTTCAGTGTAATCCATCAGCAATGAGACTTGCAGTGTAAATTATTTATTTCATTTTATGCAGGTTTAATGTCGCATCTTTTCTGCATTTCTAACACAAACATAAACACCTCAGTGTTTAGGCATTACAGAGCCAAACATTTTTTGTATTAACATGTGTTTAATTATTTTGAAAACAAGCATCTAGGAAGACTGTTCTGGACCAGGCAGTCCTGAATTTTATTATAGAGGACTGCCAACCCCTTAGTATTGTGGAGAGTGTCAAAGAGAAACATTCCAAGATCAGAGGATCCTTTTACGTACTGGGGGAATAGGATGACATCTTATTAGAACCTTTTCCACCTGGCTTTACATTTTTTGTGTACCCCAGCTTCATCTATGCCAGTCAGTTTTCCAAAACTGGGGAAATGGTGTCAAAAAAACCAACAAAAAAACCAAAAAAAAAAAAACACGCAATAAACTGAATGCAAAAACATTGGATAAACTTATTTTTTTGAATAGAAATTTATAATAAACTCTGAGTCAATTACATTTAAATGGGCAATATTATATTCACAATACTTTCAGTTTAATTTTCACGTAATGTCATTCACAATATATTTTAAAGATGTCTACAATATTTGAAATGTAAAAGATATAAAATGATTCCATAGAAAGTACAATACCTTACAGTGTATACAAGAATGACTAGGTAATTGAGTCAGTGTCTGTTGTGAGTCTCAAGTAAGTTGCCTGCAATGATATTTAAGGTCCAGCAGGTGTCAGTATGGAGCAAAACAGCAACACTGTCTACACCATAGGTGTCAAACTCTGGCCCGCCTAATTACATTTGGCCCGCGAAGCCATACCAAATTATTATTAGAGCTGGCCTACTGGTATTATACAGCTAATATATGTATTGTTTAGTATTAAGCTTTGCTTGTTCCATATTCAGTTTTTCAGCAAAACTTGAGTCCCTAAGAAGAGATTCATTCTTAAATCTGAATGAAGATATTTTTTTTTCAATTAATATTAACGTTAGCCCACGACCTTGTTAGTTTTGAATTTTGGCCCACTGTGTATTTGAGTTTGACACCCCTGGTCTACACAGTGTTGCTGTTTTCCTAGTTTGGGGAATGTGCTAAAACGCTTTATGAAGCCTCATCTACCCATCACTAGTGAGGTGATTACAGCCTTAAGAAACATGCTCCGTGTTTGCCATTTGTCCCTATATTTACAACCAACTATATAAAATGCTTTGCTCTGCCAGCTGCAGAGAGCGCAACTGTTAAACAATTCTAAGATAAAATCACGAGCTCACTCAGTCATTAAGTAGTGGAAGGGGAGTACACACACAACGTAAAGTATTCACCAGTCCAAACTTGTTAAAGACATTTTCCGGAAACAGACGCATTTGAGCTTTAGAGTTAAATTTAAGTTGATTCAACTTTATTGCCAGGGCTGACTTGGAGTTGCTCATCTTGCTCATTAGACTCCGGTGAAGAGCCAGGAACAGAGCTACCAATTCTGATTGTTGAAACATGTTCTGAAAAGTCAGTGACTTTCCACCTAAGAAAGCTAAATTGCCATTTTTTGAATGACTTTAGTTCTGAAAGGTGCTATACAATTAATAAAAAATAAATCTAATAGAAGCATGATAAGCACCCACCAGCCACTTCATTATTCACAGCAGCCAGACTGCTTTACAACTCAGTAAATTTATGTAGATTTAGTTCAAACCTGACACTGATTTTCAGAGTAACAGGGTTGCTGATGGCAGGTTCTCATTTCAAGCTGCTGTGAGGCAATCAGACCCAAATCTGATGTTCCCTATATTTTGTCAATTCAGTTGTTCATTTCAGAGCAGGACTCTTTGCAGTAAATTTGGAGTAAAGTTACAGTCACCCGATGTGGTTCGAGTCCAAGTCAGATAATATTGAAAGCCAAGCCATTAAAACACTTTGAGACTAAAAAGTAAAAGTCTGTATTTTACTGAGCGCCAACCAGGTGTTGTTGAATTAAAATTCAAGCCTATCGTTTAACACAATGATGAGAACACTGGTTTCATGTCAACAGTTTATTCAAATTACAGCAACATCAGCTCTTAAACATCAAGCAATAAATGCTTTCCATCTTCACATAAAGATCCAGTCCAAGTCCTATTTTCACCTGAGAGAAAGGAAATAGACTGAATGATGTGCAAAATAAAAAGCCAACACAGATTCAAGTGAAAATAGGCTAGCAATTCCACAAAGAGTTTCTTTACTGCATCATGTTATTTTTCAAACTGCATCACTGCATTTCTCCAGCAGAGGTCACACTAAACAGACCACATTATTGCTAAAAGACAATTATAGGACTTATGACATCTGACCATTTAATCAATAACTTAACATGCATGTATCTTACCGAGCTCTGGATCCATGTATACTGAAGCAGAGTCTCTGCAGCCACTGAATCCAGTTCTGAGACATAAATAAGAGGAAGTTAATGTCAAGAAGCTTTCGTCTAACAGCAGAATGTAACGCTTCCAACTTTATGTTCAGAAAACCAACAATCACCACTGAACAATCTGACGGTAATTCCAGCTTTTCAGTTTAGGTTTCATCACCACAATTAATAATAAGTACTTGTCATATAGAGGAAAAATGTTACCTGATAAATTCACTGGACAGTGAACTAAGTCATCATTTGACAGACCTGATAATAAAAAAGGAGACATCAGAATATGCAGCACACTTTGATAAGCATCATTTTCTTTAATTTGAAGAGACTCAGAAAGGTGGATTAGAGACAATCGTCAGTTGTCGCATCTGACGGCACTTCCTATTCCAGGTTTTCATCATTGATACAGCCACTCAGGGCTCATAAGACTCTTAGGAAATTCATTTCCAATTAACTCCCCTTTGCACAACAAAGCACTGTCATTTAAATTTTAAAGTATCACAAAATGATGAATAGCATTGGATTCAATTTTAAACAGATTTTATTTCATTGGACAAAATGTGGAAAGCTTTTTAGGATCAGACAATTATACAAACAAATCCCAGCAGGATTTCAAATGATGTCAACTCTATGTGGTGCACAGTGAGTACTTTAAAAATCAGTCCTTGTTGTACAAAGGTGAGCTTATCTTTAAATACAGTCAGGTTTGTTATAAGTGTACTTACGAAGACTGGCTCAGCATGTCTTCAGATGAATCTCAACCAGCTCACTTTGAGACATCTGAAACAAAGTTCAAAATGGTGAGCCACTTGAACTGATCAAGTCAATTCTAGACTAATTTATTCTCACTTTGTGTTCAGAAAACCATGATCAACACTGAACAATCTGCCGGTAATTCCAGCTGTTATCAGTTTAAATTTCATCACAACAGAAGCAGCCAGTTTTTCATGCTTATGGGCAGGAATGGAAATTTACCTGTGTGTAACAAATCCATATCTGTCCACTAGTTCAGCTTTGAGTGCACGCACCATGCAGACAAACACCCTTCACGGATGCTCAAGTTCTCTTCCTTTACCTGGAGGAGGAAACCGTGAGCGTGTAGTTCATTTGTTTTGACATGCATCAGAACTACATGGGTTCAGAACTATTAAACCAACCTATGATCCTGGTTTCTCATCCTCTTATCTGGCATCTTCCGAGTAGCCTGAAGAGCAAACAGAAGTTAACTTCTACTCATGTGAACAGACTTATTACCACAGAGCTATTTTGAGACCGAGGCTCAGAACAGTGAGTGAGAAACATCGTCAGTTATCGCATCAGACGGCACTTCCTATTCACAGTTTTCATCACGTTTACAGATGTATCAGACAAACAGCTGGGTCCACTTTATGATCACTCACCTTCCAAGGAGACCACAGGAGGACTTGAACAGAATAATTTTTGTACTCATACTGTGACCCAAAAGTGCTAGGTCCACCTGAGTGTGAAGGAAAATAATTATTTTTTAAATCCTTCTATGGTGTTCATATTGTTACTCAGCCATTTGACAGCTTTCTGAAAATTCAAAATTCACCATTTTATGTTCTTCACACAAAAAGAGAATGAATGGGTTTGAAATAATTTGCATAACCACTTTTTATCAGTAGCATAAGTGCGTCAGACTTTCAGAAATATGATTTTCCAGACTCATGGCAGACATGAGACATCGTGGAGGCATTCGATGCTTGCATTAAGATATGCAGAAAGCGAAAAGCACAGGACCAGCAGTCCTCCCCACGTGGCTACAACATCACAACTAAGAACAATGCTAACCTTCAACTTTAATGAACTGAAATCACGACTTAAACACGCTTACAAACTAACCTTTAACGCAGGGCCTTTCATCTAAAACCGCCGCAACCTTCTCACGTATCAATGCACTTCGCAAGTTGAGCGAAACTAGCGACATTGAACCACACTGGACGAGAAGAGACCAAAAGGACGAACAATGTGCGTTTGCGCGTTTTTATACTGCGGCTGTCGCGGAAATAAAACGTCAGTGCTACTTCGGCTTTCTTCGCATTTTGTCGGAGAAAACCGTCACTCACTTGATCCAACGTCTCGCTAGCTTTGATAATCCTTTTCTTTTCTTTTCTTTTCTTTTTTTAAATAACAATTTAATTGTGGTGATAGATACTTTTTTAAATGCGTGTATTTCAACCATTTGAACATTTTTGTTTTATTTATAACAACGTGCCGGATTTTTTGTTAGCATTTTAGCATCTAATTACCAGCTAAGAGCTGCATTATAGTGGTCATCACCTGCTTTTGTGTGTTATTTATTTGTTTATGTGCTCAAGCTAGTAATTTGTGTTTGTCCACTTAACTGTGAATTTTATTTTTTCTCCCGTTAACAAATGCAGCTACTTCTTAATATAAAATGTGACCTGTGACCGCACATTGTCGCTGTTTGACAGCTAACTCTGTGTCTCGTCGCTCATTTCAGAGTATGTGGGTCTTCTCTCTGAGGCTGTGGGACCGTCATTTTGTTCTGAATTTGTTTCCTCTGCGGACTTTGGATAACACATCACATCTTCTGAGTGCTTCAGGTAAAGTTTTTTATAACTTGCATAATCCTTGACCAGCAAACAGGCCCGTAAGGAATGTTAGTTTGGGGTCTGCAGTGCTGCCATGAGAAGTAGTAGTAATGACAGTAGTAACTTTGTTCAGGTGACTGTCTACGTTTCTACAACATTTGGTGAAAATCCATTAAGATTTCTTTGTTAAAAATAAAAACTTTATTTGTTTGTGTATTTCTACATTACTGTCCATTGACTACTAAAAATAGAATTTAAATTTTCAATTCTGACAAGCTTAGAAGGCATTGTGCTGCGTGGATTCTGTAGTTCTGTGGGTGATTTATGAGAAAGGGATAAATACAAGAAGTGCGTCCTCTTGCAGTGAATGAAACGTGTGCTTGTAGTGGTGATAGCGGCTTCTTGAAGGAGGTGTGTGTTCATGCGTGTGTGCATCGATCAGGTGCATCAGCATGTTGCCACCTGTGAAGAAGGACCGGGTTATTACTCAGCTCCCAAAGGTTAGTCAACACACACATGCACGCGCACACACACAAACCCCATGATTGTAGTTGAATCTCCTACCCTTACTTTATTGTATACCTGAACCTAGTCTTAATCCTGAATAAAGGTACTCCACAATGACTTCTGTGTTTATCCCCATGGTAACAAAAATCTCCATGGATACAAAAAGGCACAGCCTGTTCACCTTGCTGCCATCTGGCAAGTGATAAAAAAAAAAGTATCTCCAGCTGTGCAAGCTGACCTCAGAACATGAAGAGACTGAATCTCCAGTTTTACATCAGGACTTAAATGAATGTTGAGTCTTTAATCCTGAACGGGTCAGTTTATCCAAGCATGATAAAACATGGACATGTTTATTTTTATAGTGTTTTAGTGCAAATGCAGCTCTGCACACCAAAGAAGGCTTCCACCCGCACGTGAAGGCTGCATGCCAGGTCCAGAAAGCAGACACAGTGAGGTAAGGTCACATAAGGGTTAATAAACACTCTCTGCCTCCCATCATGCTACTACACACATCTCTACACTGTGGGTTTAAATCATATTAATGAGTTTCTGATTAATTTGGTCTTCTAAATCACATTAGACTGACTGTGTCAGCTGACGCTGCTGCCACATCTGACCACTTTCTGTTGGTGGTGTTTTTAAAGAAAAGGCTAATGGCATTTATTTTTACAAACCACTTTAAAAAAAAAAAAAAAAAGGCCAAAACCATTGACTTTGCTTAGATGTTTACTCCTCGTAAAGAAGTAAATCTGAACAAACTAGTCTCATGTAAATACAGTAAGGTTTATGTAGGATTAGGTACATTTTAGCCTCTCTTTACCACCCCAGTGTGTTTTAGTTTGAAGGGGGGGGGGGGGGGGGCTATGAATAAAAATAGCTGTAATTCCTGCATTACTGAGGCAGTGATGCAGAACTCCTTAAATTAAGTCTTCACTTCACTTTACTAAATTCCCAATGCTTCCAACATATCAAGTATTTATGTAATTAAATGTTTGAGTGATTTCTCCATGCTGTGGAATACCCTGCTGTGTATTTTCATGATCTTGAGTGAATGCTGACAGTTGTGGATTTCTGTTCTCAGCTTTAATGTTGCTAAGGTCATCGTCGTGGGTGATGTTGCAGTTGGCAAAACGTGTCTGATCAGCAGGTAAGAAGCTTTTATATAGCTACAGCTTTATATGTTATATAGCTTGATATATAGAGACATGATGAACATGACCTCCTGAAATTAAAACTGAATGTAACAATGGGGGAAGAAATGTGATTTAAGTGAACATGAATAGTTTTTGGTGTCAGACTGGCTGTTCTGAGTATTTCAGAAAATGCTGATCTACAGTTTACAGAGAATGGTCAGAAAAAGATAGAACATCCAGTGAGCAGTAATTCTCTGTGGAAGAAACACCTTGCTGATTTCAGAGTTTAAAGGAGAACAGCCAGACCGCTGTTAGAAAGACAAAAACAAGTCAAGCATCCACTGGTATGCAGAAGACCATCACTGAGTGCACAGCATGTTGAAGCTTAAAGCAGATGAGCTGCAGCAGCAGAAGACCACACCAGGTGTCACTCCTGTCATCCAAGCAGGAGACTGAGATTACAATTCACAGAACCTGAAAAAATGTTTCCTGGTTTGATGAATCTCAATTTGTGCTGAAACATTCAGAGGTAGGGTCAGAATTTAGGGTAAACAGCATAAAAGCATTGATCCCACCTGCTTTGTGTCATTGGTGTAATGGTGTGAGGCTTGACCTTTACCTAACACTTTTTGTTCACCTAAATTACACCTAAAGCATAACATACTAAGGCAGAAACTTTCAATCACACATAAAGACACTGAGCATGTGCACAGAGCTGAGGCTCATTTGTTTTTCTCATCCTCATTACAGGTTAATAGTTTCAGCAGAAACCATGCCACTCAGGATGAAGACTTTTATGATACCAGAAATGTCATTTACATTTAATTACTAATGAATATTTGGAATATTTTGTATTTCAGTAGTAGGATGGAATCAGTTTACTGTATTGTTCGGTAAAAATGCTTAAGAAATGAAGCATTTTATTCAAAAAATGTTAAAAAGATTTCAGTTTTACCTTTCTTAGTCTGCCACCTGTCCCCTGTTGCTCTCAGGTTCTGTAAGGGTGCGTTTGAGAAGAACTACAAAGCGACTATAGGGGTGGATTTTGAGATGGAGCGCTTTGAGGTGCTTGGTGTTCCCTTCAGTTTACAGCTGTAAGTGTACTTCTTAACCAGAGAGAAACATCCAGTTCATAGACTGAGCCCTAGGGTCATATGAGTAATCTCCATGAAGAAGTTCAAATATGAGCAGTCTGTGTGTAATGAGATCACATAAATAGATAATTGTGGGGCTGTGCAGCATCCGCCTGATAATTTCACGATCTGGTTGTTCAGGCTGCTCAGTGCGACTTAAATGACATGTCTTGAATTCACTATGTCACCTTCAGATGTGCATGTACCTGCTGTGAGTGCACATGTAGAATCAGTGTAATATTAAGGTAATCATTTTGGCATCTAGTCAACATTAGGACTCTAGTTCACTTTTAATCCCACTGTTTCTTTCACGTTCACCAAATATTCCAAAGACGACCATTAAAGCTGCGTGTGCTCTGTTTTAGGTGGGATACAGCAGGTCAGGAGCGCTTCAAGTGTATCGCTTCCACCTATTACAGAGGAGCACAAGGTGAATGAAGCTTCAAAATATTCATTTTTGTCTTTTAACTAAAGCTGGTGAAAGATTTGTGTTCTCGTTCTGACCCATATATATCAAACTGTCTGCATTTCTCCAGCCATTATTGTCGTGTTTGACTTAAGCAGTGTGGGCTCACTGGCTCATGCCAGGTAAGGCGTTTCCATTACAATGTCATTGTCAGATATTTTCTCTAAAAAACTGATAAAATGTATGTGCGTGTATATGTGTG
The DNA here is from genome assembly GCF_963576455.1 of Neolamprologus multifasciatus. Taxonomy (NCBI): domain Eukaryota; kingdom Metazoa; phylum Chordata; class Actinopteri; order Cichliformes; family Cichlidae; genus Neolamprologus; species Neolamprologus multifasciatus. The sequence continues at coordinate 18,371,615 of NC_140448.1, forward strand.
TGCATCCAGGCAGTGGCTGGAAGATGCTATGAAGGAAAATGACCCGTCCAGTGTCTTATTGTTCCTTGTCGGTACCAAGAAGGACCTCAGTGTGGGTGAATTTTATGAAAAAATTATGAAACACTGAGATTTGACCTGACATTTTTAATGTAATAGTTGATTAATAAGTTGAAAATGGGAGGTGAGATTGTGAGGATTGTTACTGATTCAAAGCATTTCATTTTGAATGAAATGCTTTGAATGATAGGAATTTTTTAGTTAATAATCAAAACTCTTGTCGTCATACATGACAGACTTTAACAGTAATAAAAATATTTCTTATTTAAATTTTAGTCTTCTGTAAAATGCCAGATATTGGGGAGTTATGTTCTGATCAGTCAGATTGTTGATAATGGGTTGACTGGTTGCTGAAGTTGCCCTGCAGTGACTCATCACTCTCGCTCTCTCTGTGTTTTGCTCTTCAGTCTCCTGACCTGTTGGCTCAGATTGAGCAGGAAGCCATGAGGCTCTCTGAGGAAATCAAAGCAGAGTACTGGGCCGTGTCTGCAAAGTCAGGTGGGAGATAAACAGTCGGTCATCAAGCCTGAATGCTTTTCATTTTTATGTTTTGTCCTCTCAGTAAACTCTGCCCTCTGTGACTTTGTTTTTGTCCAGGAGATGGTGTGAAGGACTTCTTCTTCCGTGTGGCTTCTTTGACTTTTGAGGCCAATGTTTTATCTGAGCTGGAGAGGAGCGGGTCGAGGCATGTTGGTGACATAATCAGTGAGTCCACATTATTCAGTGGTTGTTATCTGTTTCTGGTTGTTAGCACAAAAATGAAAGGTGCTGTTCTTTATCTGTTTATGTTTTTTGTGAGTAGGCAAAAACACATTTTAAAAAAATCTTTTTTGCTTAGACACACGGAGTGTTTTCTAATCTTACCTCCATTGATTGTCACTGGAGTGGCTTTCGACCACCTCACTCCACAGTGGGTCAAAGCCAGACCTTCTCCAGTGAAGTCTGGAGACTCTGTAAGTGCCCCTGTAGCACAGTGATCCACAAAATAAATTTCCATTAATCAAACAAATGTGGTATGCCACTGAAAATTGTTAATACATATAAAAATGACCTTGGCAGCACTAAAACAAGCCCACTGTGACCTTTACCCCCTCTCATTAAAAAAGAGAATGATTGTAACATAGTAATCTGGGATCCTCTGTCATGAAATCACTCTCTTCCTTTCTGTGTGCAGAGATTATTGCTTTTCTTTGTATCCAGCTCGCTGCCGGAGGAGCTTCGGGAATGTTTTGAGCAATGTTACCTCTAAGCTGTGCGCGTGCGCAATTGCGCACTGCTGGCACGGTCTCTGCGCAGAAAAAATCTGCGTTGCGCACAAAAATAAAATCTAACCTGAATTGAAATTAAAGTAAATATGTTAACAATTCTGCTTTGCAGTGTTAGTCAGTGAGTGACTGGCTGCTCCCGTATGGGATTAGAACGATGCCACCTTATCCCATAGTCCAGCCAATAATGCGATTCACATTCGTATATACGCAGCTAATCAACGTCGTTGACAGGCTATGACAGCGTCCTTATGTGCCGACACCGGTGTTTTAGCTAGCAAAGCGGCGTGGCGGATGTGGAGTGTTAAGCCACATTAATGACAACGTGTACAACCATTGGAGATGTGAGCAGGACAGACGGAACAATTGACGGAAAAACTGTGGACTTTATACCAGTTTTTCAATTGTGTTGATAGGCCACGTAAAACCAGAGTTATGATAAAAATATGCAATGTTTGGTTTTCTTCCTGAATACTATCGTTGTTTATATTTACTGCAGGAAGAAACAGTAAAAAACGGCGTTTTATAAGGAAAACGCTCGAAAGCACTCTCCACCTGTGAGCAAAGACAAAAACACCCCCACCCTTTCCCATTGGTCGAAAAATGTACCATGTCGACCAAACAAAACATGGCATTTGTTGTTTAGGGAGGGGGGAAGTTTTAGGAGTGACGGCGGTGTTTTGAGATGTGAGAGATTTGCAACGTTTAGCGCAAACCTTGTGTAGTTAGTGTGTAGTGTAGTCAATAGTTTTGTTGTGTGTGTCAGAACAATGAGGCGACTGCTGAATGTTACAGGTGTTACAGGAGTGATACATCTCCTGCTGTCAGGCCTGCAGGTATCAGGCTGTTGTTCTCCTTTATATTATAGTGGACAGAAATTAGTTTTTGGAGTGGCACAAATAATTTGTGTGGCATCAAATTCGATGCAGAAAACCTGATTGTTCTATAAATAGTTTGAAATGTTTATTTTTAAAGAACGCCTTGGCTGCATTTTTAGGTAAACAGCTGCAAAACTCAGTTACTTTTTTGAACTATTGTTGTGGAAGTTTTCCACTTAAATAAAGCCTGCAGACGAGCGGTGAGCGGTAGCTAACATTCTTTAATCCAAGCACACAAAGACAACATACAACCAAGCTTGATGAAGTCCCCCATGACCGCGGGACAGACGGTCAGCAGAGTTCTCCCTGAGCCTAGCATGGGTCTCAGTTAAATACCTTCTCCAGGAACAAAGGCAGTACACAGCTGTTTCACACCTTAAGGTTCACACTCCCTTGCTACTTCCCAGAGTCCTCGAAGAGACAAAAGACTGGTCCTCTGGAGTTCCTGTTTCCCCCAACATCCTTACTACACCCCCTACCATTTGTCTTAAGTATAAGTGTCAGACATGTTAAAATCCAGTGGCACCAAGGCCACAATAACGTGATTAATACCTAAGTGAAAGAAATTCCTATACACTATATAATTAATTGTCCAACACTGGTCATTATATACTGTATTTTGCAGAGAGAGAGTACCAGGACTCTCTCCCAGACCACAGACTCATAGTTATAATACAAGTCAGAGCTTTATTTAAAAAGAAAGAAAGAAAGCTGTTTTTTCAAAATCGGAGCTCAAGATATTTTTACTTCCAATAGGGACTAAGTTAAGTTATATAGGAAAAAACTCAAATCGTTTTGTGTCCTTGATATTTTACACCCCTGAATGCTAACCACTGCTCTGCTATTGATGTTTTCTACTATAACACAAGCAATCTCTGTTTGTTTGTTTATCCACCAACTCCTCCTACACAACCGTGAGCTGAGAAATCAAAAGTCAAGGCATGCGAGTACATCTTGAGCCCCTAAAGGTTCTTATATATATTAGATATGATGTCATCATATTCTCTAGCAACCACCTAAGAACAGGCTAATATGACCCATTTTTAGGTTTTGTGTACTTATGACACTTTATAAAAGTATCATGATGTTTACAGTATCATTATTACATAATTTGACACATTAGCTCATAGGTGTCAAACTCTGGCCCGCAGCCTAATTACATTTGGCCCGCGAAGCCATACCAAATTATTATTAGAGCTGGCCTACTGGTATTATACAGCTAATATATATATTGTTTAGTATTAAGCTTTGCTTGTTCCATATTCAGTTTTTCAGCAAAACTTGTTTGAGACCATAAGAAGAGATTCATTCTTAAATCTGGAGGAAGATTTTTTTTTTCAATAAATATTAATGTTAGCCCGCGACCTTGTTCCAGTTTTGAATTTTGGCCCACTGTGTATTTGAGTTTGACACCCCTCCATTAGCTTATGAAGTTTACTGTATTTAGGGATTATATCAAAAGTTTAATGTCAGATAAATAACTGCGTTTTTGGTGAAGTGGTTCCTCACTAAATTTAAGATGTAAATACATTTTACTGCTTATAAACTTACAATCATTCATATATTGGTCTTCTATATATTTCTATAAACAACACCCACCACTCCTATGTTTTAACTTTTCTTTGTGTAATTAACCATATCAATGTGCCGATAGCATAAACAGACCAAACAGTAACGTAGCATAGGCATGTATTTGTACTGATAAAGAGAGAATTCCTGCGTAACCAATATGCCCCGTGTTCACTGCATCTGCCAGTTCAATGGTGTGACTTCTGTGTGTTAACATAGATATATCTTTGAGGAAATCTAACCGTTAAGATCCATTCACAAATGGTTTTGATTGTTCTATTGCTTCCAGTGAGAAAAAGAAAGCTCACATTGCTTATACGAATAACATAAAAGTGAAAAAAATCATATGTTTTTATTTATGTTGCTCACAGGGATCACAGACAGCACAGAGACCAGCCATAAACCAAAGAAGAAGCCCAACTGCTGCTGAGATTGGATGAATATCTGCTGGAAATTTTCTGAAGCAAAACTAAATGGGACGTGCAACAGGAAAATTAAGATAAAATGCAGACTGTACGGCTCGCTGTGAATATCATGAGTAGAACCCATGAAAGAAAGGTCACCATGCTGATAATGACCTGAGAAGGATTCAGCAATAGGTCAAGATGTAAATTCTAAGTGGTTCCTGTAAACAGGCCTGTCAGCTGACTGATCTAAGCAGTGTAATCTCAGGAATGTTTACAGCTGACTGCAGCGACAACAAACAGGCCATTGTGATGTGCCTGATTATGTAAACGTTTATGAGAAGAGGAAGATTATTCTCCACTACAACCACCATTAAACTGCACTTTGTTGATGCCTTTAACACATCTGTTTGAAGGAGCGTTTTTCTCCTGCTGAAATGTCAGTGATGGGCTGACTGCATTTTTTTTAAAAGAAGGGGGGAGTGGGCCTTAGAGGCCTCCTGTCATGTGTCTCTCTGCTGCTAATTTGATGCGTACGCCAACTCCAGTGACCACGGTCACACCCGTTACACATCCCTCTCCTCTGAGATAACTGTTCTCATGATCTTGAAAATGGAGGGATTGTTTGCAGGAATGGGAAAAAGCAGCAAGCTCAATCTGCTTCCACTGAATTTCGTCAGTAAGCCAGACAGCAAGAACGTGGGTGTGTCTTGGATATATTGTTTTAACTCATATTATACAGATTCTTTAGGTATTGAAATCTTTCCCACACTTCCACAGTGTTGTAAATAATATAAAAGAGACTAAATTAAATTGTTATCATCACGTCTCAAACTATAAACCAAGGTAAAATTACATTCTCTATCCTATTGTTGACTCCAAGGTTGGACGTAAGCTGCCAGTAAGGAAATAAAAACAACAGACAAACGTGCCCATCATATCATCAAGAATAAGACAAGAAGCTTCATATGAACACTTTTATTAAAGGGATCACAGGTAGAAAAAGCCATCAGCAGTGCTGGAGACCAGCTACTGCCGACAACCAATCACAGCCTCGCTGAGACACATGCGAGATCTCCACCTGGCAAGAAATGTAAAACCCAGAGCGTTTACTCCAAAACCATAATTAAAAACATTATGCATATTATGGGACCATGTTGCTTCGCACACAGCAAAATTAAACACACCTCTGAATACCAGTGCTGCCTGTTTGTACTCTGGCACAAACGGCAAGAGTAAAACTGAATCCATGAATCAGGAGAGAACCAGGGTGGCCATAAACTGTCATGCAGTTCAGAACATCACACAGAGTTTAGGAATATAAGCAGTGGGAAGTCAGTCTGATAGTATATTCGGTTGATAGTGTTAGAAAAACTTTAGCTCATCCACTGGAATATTGGAAATTTTGAAGGCTGTGATATCAGTGAGAAAAGAGATACTGACTCAGGCAGAATTACAGCAGCAGCACGTGGAGATCACATCTTTTAAGATGGCAAACATCATAAACCAGTATTCACTGAACTGCACACATTTAACATACATGAAATTCAGATCTGGGTAAACTTTAAAATCAACATCTGACAGACTAATGAAAGTTTCGTCAACAATCTGCCAGTCAGAGAGCAGGTACTAAAAACAACAACTTTAAACTGAAGACAACTTCTGCATATTGAAACACAAGAAGTCATCAAAAACACCCTGTTTTCAGTGTGGCACTTCATTAATGACCACACAGAACAGGCCACTTAAATTTCAGCAATACATTAGAGGCTATCTACAGGAGCCAATCACACGGTGTCAGCTGATCATATCACAGCGTGTGTTGGAGACAATAATCTGTAACTCATGCCTGACTGAAGCTGGTGTTATAAATCCTGTCACCGGGTGTGTCTGCTCAGTAACATGTGTGTTTGCTTTGACAGATGTGAAGATTGAAGTCTTAAGATTCAAACAAGAAAAAAAAGTCTTTATTCGTTCTGACGCATTCATACAAATATTCAATTTCCTCATTGGCTTGGCAAAGAGCTCTTTTGGCAACTGCTCATAAAACTCCGCCAAACATGACCGGGTTGTTGTTCCCCATCTGTCAGACCTATTTCCTCGATCAAACTAAAACCAATGGCAAAAATAAAGAGAGACAGCTTGTCCGTCAATGTCAGTGTAGGTCCATATCCTATACGTAACTGCTTCCGCATACTTCAAGTGTTTTTTTTCTCCTTTCTTTATGTCATTCTACTGACGTTTTGCATGATGTATACAGTGTTATTCTGACTGTACAAAATACTATGCAGCCATAGCATGAGGTGGCTGGAGGTGAGGTTATGAAACATTTGATGGGTCGACGGGAAGACGAGATATGGGCTGGGTTGATATGAGCCGTGACACCAGAGTGAAAACTGCTGCTACAATATCATATGAGGTGAAGGGAAAACATGAAGAGTCAAGGTGAAGATGGGGCTGATGGGATGTTGGGGAGAGAAAGGGTAATGGGTTATCTGGATGAAGAAGCAGTACAAAGGGACAAAGTTGGGTGTGTGGGGGGGTACAACAACGCCCCCCTTTGTCCCCTATCGGTCCATTTCATCCAGCAGGGGTGTGGCGTCTCCAGCGATTGACATGGGTGTGCTCTCAATCATAGGGCTGGGTGACGGTCGTGGCGTCATCCTCTGAGATTTCTTTCTGCCCTCTGCTTCCTTTTCCTTCAGCCACTGCTCGGCCATCTTGCCCCAGTCTACTGCGGAGGAGCTGCTGCTGCTTGGCCTGCAGTAACAGAGGACAGAGGGAGATGGCTTTATTGGACAGCATATGAAAGGAAACCCAACCGAACATTGGGAGGCTGTTTAGATTTAAAATAATTCTTACTGCAGGTTTAGCACCGCCTTGTGGCAGAAAACTGCAACATGAACATAAATTGTTGCCTGGCAGAGTGACAAACTTCAAAACACATTTAACTTTTAAGAGTTGGAGGTGAGGGAAAAATCTGAACTGCAGATGAAGTCTTAACACAAATAACTAAGACCGAAGGATTGCCATTTTGTACTTACTTTGGCTGCTGTTGTGGCGTCCGTCCTCGGGATGAGGTGGAAGATGACGGCGTGCCCGATGAGTGGCCGTGGTGACTGCTGTGATGGCCGTGATGGCCATGATGTGACATGTGGCTTCCATGTGGGTGGGCGTGGGCATGAGAATGTGAAGACTGAGGGGTGGAGCCTGGGTATTGCGGCGTGCCCAAAGCTTGCTGGCTCGGTGTGGTATACGAGTAGCTGGGCGTCATCATGGGTGTCGCTATAGGTTGCTGAGGTGTGGCAAACACCTGCAGGAAATGAAGTACACATCGATTGGGAAATGAGTCGAGTAAAACCACATTCAGTCGGCTTTAATGCTGCCAAAAAAACTTTTGAGTTCCAATTTCCTTCAATGATGGGGACCCAAAGGTAAACAATGTCACCAATTCATTCTGATCATGTCAACAAACATGCTAATGTTTTGGTCTTGTGGCCATCATCAGAAATAGTCTGATAGATAATATTTAATGTGGCAAAAACCTTAGGAACTCAATTATTAATAATTAGACAAAGGGTCAATCTTATTTTGTAATTCAAGTTTCCAATAGTGTCCGGGACAGGTCACCATATCAGCTAATGATCTGTTTTCCGAACTGCACCATCACAAGCTGGTATTTACCATTTCCACAGAACCCAATTTATCTCTAGTGGACACCGTGAACAACTCCCAACAGTCTGTTGGGAGTAATCACAATCCCCAAAACATCCTCTCCTCTTTTAAAAACAAGAAAGCTGTCCTCACATGATAGGCAGACGAACTCCCTCCACCTCCTGTGCTGCCACCGTAGCCGTACTGGCTGGAGCCCCACTGTGCAGGTGTGGTGTTGGGGTTCTGACCCTGGCCCGTGACTGCGGCGATGGCATTGAACATCTGAGATGTCATGTTGCGTGGGAGGGCGTTGACAGCTCGTGTCAAGTCTAGTGAGAAAGGAGGGAATACAGCAGAAAACTGTAAAATTAATAGAGCCTAAATTGAAAATCTAGATTAATAAATTGGGGGAAGACCGCGGGGCTCACCTGCAATGTTAATATTGGCTGGGGTAGCGTTCAGGGAGGCAGGCGTCCTTGTTCGGCTGCTGTTACTGGGAGTGATGCCTTGAATGAAGGAAAAATGTTTAAACAATCACCTATAATGTATTTTAGGAGCTGTGATATATTTTATAATGTATAGTTATAGCACTTTCATACCTGGCACAGGCTCCTGATAATGGTCCTTAAACCACCGGAAAAGCCCATTCACCGTAGGAAAAATCTGTGAACGGTAGCGGAATCCATCTGGGGTAATAGTCACATACTCAATCCTATGGAGAGGATAAAAAATAAAGCATTTCACATGAAGGACAACCTTCCTGTTAACCAACCAGAAACCTTTCAATAAATAAAGAAATGTATATTTGTACCACATTTATACATCCGACTTCACATTTTCTTTCATGAAAGTAGGAAACAAACATTTCCGCTTACCGTGGTTTTCCACGTGGTTGATAGCCCAGGATGAATTTTCCTGGTAGATCTTTGCATGCTGAAATAAAGTAAGGGATGAAGGTGGGCTTCTCCCTCTTTGTCCGGATCAGCAACTCTTCCATTTTCTGACAGATAAAGAACAGGATGAGCAAGATAAGATGTGCAAGCCAAGACAAAACAAACAAACAGCTCACAACTCAATTATAAGAACAATGTCACACAAAAAACTCAATATACATACCTCCCTGTTTCCCCCGTTGCACTCCTGGAAGTACTTATGCCCCAGCAGATCCCGGGCAAATGACGCCATTGGCTGAATGTACCGAGCAGTAATTTCATCCAGATCTTCAAACTCCTGCAGTGAATCAAAAAAACTCTGTAAGCAACACTTCAACAACCCCCCTCCCCCCCAAAAAAACCCCCAACAACAACAAAACCAGCTCACCTCATTGTTGATCCAGAGAGTGTGCCCTAAGCTGAAAGCATTCTCTTTGCCTTCTTCTCTCACATCAACATGCTGGTAGATGCCATCAGCCACCTATAAAACACTGTATTTAGTCAGAGTGGAGCATTTGGTACCAAAGAAATGATTTAAGTCTTTGTCGCATCTTACTGCCAGGTCTTGCTTAAAATGCTTGGACACAGCATTTTAAGCAAGAAGCATTTTATTACATTTGTTATTTTCAATCAACCAAAGTTTTAACCCTTCTGCAGTGCTCATTTTCTTACCTTCCAGGTGACTGTGAGGTGGTTTTCTCCCTTGCTACTGGGCCTAATAATTAAGTCACCCTGATCCAGGGTCTCCATCATCTTCTCTGCCTGGTTGAAACTGATGTTGTGGAAGTTGGGGTGGGCAATCACACGCTTTATATATGCTAAAAAGCCAAAGACAAATGGTATAAGAATTAATTATGTTAAAGTCCACACTACTAAGATTTAAAAAAAATGCAGTGCTGTCTGCAACTTCAACAACCAAATGTTTTGTATACTTCATATACTCACGTGTTCGCTGTTGTTTCTTTTTGAACTCCTCCTCCTGCTTTTGGTCTTCAGACTCTGTGTCAAAGTCATAGTAGCTGTCCTTAGGGAGCTTCCATTCGTTGGCCTTGTCCATTAGATCGGAGGTGCGACACGTGAGGTCAACGCTGAATTTCTCAATGTCGATTTTCATGATTCGACAGTGAACCGTCATGCCCACCTAAAGTAGAAGGAGGGAAAATCTGTTAACACACCAACCAAGGCTGAAGGATGAAAAATGGAAAGTAGTAATAATACAGCTCTATCAGGACTGGGCAGTGTAAGTGGGCAAACAGGAAAACAATTGCAGGTGAGATCAACCAAATAAAGGGGGCACAACAAAAAACGCCTCACCTTGACCCTCTCCTCAGGGTGTTTGACCACTTTGTCACTGAGAAACTTGGTGGGAATGAAACCCTGAACACCATTATCTAATCTGGACCGTACTCCAATGGCCTGACCTGGACATGACCCACTGTCAAAGTGGTTCCACACCTGAAGCACCACACACAATCAAAATTATAAACATGATCGTCATGGCATATCTGTAACACAAAGTTCACTCAGAAAAAGAAATAAAGAAAACTCGATGTGTGGTACCTCGCTCAGTTCAGGGAAATTGTCCTGCTGGCAGAAGGGGCACTGCCAAAGGCCTGTAGCATCATTACGGATGGCCTGGTCATAGCTCTCTCCCTGAGGGCGCCGGTGAGCGATGCCAGTTACTACACTAGTGATCAGCTTACCTGGAAGAAAGATATGAAAAACCTTAATCATAGGCTAAATTATGAATTACACATTTCTACCGTGGCAGACAATTAACCAGCATCACTCCACTGAACAAGTGAATGAGATTCTTATTGATCAATTGAGCTTAATTCGAGGCATCATATCTTAATGTAGTGTATATTACCGATATAAAAGGTCTCTGGAGTCTCCTTGGTGAGCATGTTGAAAACCTCCTCAGTGTTAGGGACTCTGTACGCAACTCGTAAGTCTTTATACCTACAGCTCAGCTCGGCACGGATGTCATACAGAGTAATTCCTTTGTTTCCGTAACCCTGCAGGCACATAGCACAGTAGGATGACAGGTTTAAAAATATTGTGACCACAGACTCCTGAATCCAATGGTAGTAGAAGATAGAACTCTCCCTTTTCCGAATAAAAAGGTAAAATGGGCACATGAAAGACAAATAAAAAGAAATGCTTGTTTTTCTTGTTTTTTCTTTTTTTGGAGTGTTGGTTCCTCTTAGGCGTATTTTTCTTTGGCAGGATCAAGTATGATACTAATGTGGTCAAAGGTACAACACACACAGACACTGACCTGTCTCTCAAGCTCTTCAGCAAATGCATCCAAGTCCAGATCTTTGAGACGTTCGGGATTTTCCAAGATCTCCTCCAGAGCTCCGGCTGGATTGGCATCTTCTGCCGACTCATCATACTCGAGCGCGTCTACAGCCATCTTGCGAGCCCACTCGTATGTCTCAGGGTGGACACGAGAACCATCCAAGACCTCAATGTAGGAGTCAGTACTGCCAGGAGAGTTTAAGAGAATGAAAAACTGAGGCTGATTTAAAATAATTCACAGAAGCATAATAGACTCAAACATGTGCACATCCAGCCCTTTGAGAAATATCGAAATGGTCTGAAAATGTCAAGACGAAGTTCCAACCTGTCCCCAAGCGAAGCCGTGTCAATTTTGATGAAACCAGCACAGTTGATAAAAACCTTGGGTCCCATGTGACACATTGTGACGAGCTGTGTTCTGTTTTCCAAACGAGTATTGTTCTGCTTCAGAATCTACACAAAATAAAACCACAGTGGTTAATAATGTTATCAATGTTATCTTGCACATACGCTTTACATATCAGCAGCAGAAATGTATACCTTGAGAAGATGAGAACCCTTCCTTGGTCCCAAACCACACACATACTGAACCAGGCTCTGAGTATGAGGGTGTGCGATGGCTCTGTTCACATCTACTCCAACCTCATTAACACGGTTGATGAACTCACAGTAAAGAGCATTGAGCAAATCCTCCTTCACCACATGTTCCTAAGACGGACGAGAGAGGACAAACTATTTTTTACATATGCACTGTATGTAGCTACAGAAAAAAAACAGCAAGTAATGCTATGATTGAAGATGGCCTATGATTGATGAATTCACATTGACTAATACATGATTACAAGACAGAGATCGAGAAGTGTCTGTCCTGCTTACCCTGTACATTTCTAAGTTTAAAAATTATTTTTACTAATACTGACATTACAGTGGGACACCGTAAAAACAATTTCACTACAATGGAAAAGGCTTGCATATGAGTTGAGTGCAGAGTTGATAATGAAACTGACATAAATCAAATTTATTATAATTTGTTCCTACAAATGATGCGTTTGACTTGGCAGAAAACTTGACTGAGTGGTTTCTACAGTTTCACTTTGCAGGACAAGCTTTGATTGCAGTAACAGGTGTATATAATGGTACAGAAGAAAACAAAGTAGACAAACATAGCAGTAAAAATCTCATGTTACCCACAAGAGAAAATGAGTAATGGTATCTTTGTAGTGAAGCAGCAGCTGGTATAAAACACCTTGTGATAGCTAAAAATGCTAAGACAATACTGAGCAAAAAATACAGGGAATATAAAAAAAAAATTGATTTCAAAAAGCTCTATGTTTGAAAGTACATATTAAAATAAATGGCTTAAGTTTGCATCCAAAAATGACAACGTTCACAAGGTTAATCTGTCCCTCTCCAGACACACGACATACATCCATGCAATACTCAAAGTCCCATGTCTGGAGTCAAAGCAGCAACTGCTGTTGTTATGCATTTCACCAGCAACCCTGTGAAACTCAAAAATCCCCTCTTTCTAACATTACAGTAAAACCATTTTGAATTTGGATGATTCTTTTTGATTTACCCTGTATATACTAGCCAATCAAAAATCAATGTCTTCATTCACTCACCTGCAGTGGGTGTAGTTTGAGGCAGAGAATATCCTCATCAGTGCTGCAGACCTGAGCATACTCCACCAGAGGATCCTGGATCTTCCTGGCTATTGAAACAGCCTGTCGCAGCAACGGAGGATAATCCCTAAAATCAGCCTGCAGACAGAAAGCAACAGGATCACAAGAAATAATGAGAGCTAACACAGGGTTGAAATTGAACACGCTTGCCGGTTGACTAACAAACAATTAAACCACAGACATCTTTGTGTAATTCTATTGTAGGTGAGATAACAAATATGTACCTCAGACTTCTTGCTGTTCATGTACAGCGTGGCCAGTTCATTGTCAACAAGTTCCACTCCAACAGCAGGCAGAGAGGACTCCTGCTCAAGCTCGCCGATAGTTCTCTTGATGTCCTCCATTATCATTTGGGCATCTCTGTAAACATGTTCATGTTTTTAACATTTCTGCTCTACATTGTAAATGCTGTTAAAAATGTGTACAAGCATATATCCAGAAAAAACAGGAGGTAATCTGGTGATTTACCGGTTTTCTCCAGCAACAGCTACTACATGAGGTTTCTTGCCTGACAGAAACCTCTTGAGATTTTCAATGTCACTGGCCTGATTAGACACAATTTAAACAAAGACTTTTAAGTGACTTGTTTTCAACAAAAAACCATTACAGAGGTGCTACAGCTGTGTTTTCTGCTTCTACCTTCTTCTCTCTCTCATCCTCCCTGAAGGCGTTCCTCCTCTTCATGAAGTAGGGCAGACGAAGAAAATCCATCACCTCTCCCTCCCCGTTGATCAGAGCACAGAATACTGGAGTATCTCTGCCAGAGTAAAGTTTATATACACGAAAATCTTACTACTTTTTTTCGTATATGCTATACTTAAATGTCTGTGCTTTGCTGAACGCACCAACAACTCAAGCTACTGATATATACACACCTGCTGGGCGCATAGGCTACACCAAGCACTCGGATGCCTTTTCCCTGATTCTCATCCATCAGATCATCATCTTCCTCAACCTGCTGATCTGGCCTGTACGGAGCCACTTTCAGCCAGTTATACAGTCGGCGACAGCAGGACTTCAATGATAAATTGGGGGGTGGGGATAAGTCATAATTAGTTTTCAGATTAAAAACACAAATAGATTTTCAATTTACGACATCACAAACATAGTCCAGCTTCTCAGACTGTGCACTTTTGATTTTCTGTGCAAGACTGATAGGGAATAATAGCACAAATGGAAGAACAGATCACATCAATGTGATAGAAAATTACCCTGATAATGCTCTCTTTGGCCTCAGCAATCAGTTTGCTCTTAAGCTCCTTGGCCATCTGAGGGTAGAGGAACTGATTGAGAGCTCTTTCTATGGCTAAAGTTCGCTGCCTGTTCCACTCCTGCACCTGGTGACTGAACTCGTCCCTGTAGTAGAACTGTTTGATCTCGTCAAAGTACGTCTGGTCCCCTGCATACCTGTGGAGAAGCACAGAAAAAAATGTAAAAAACGTGGCCAAAGGGCAGAGTGTCTTAATATTTCCATTAATAATTCAAAAGCCTAATTTTTTCCTGACAAGGATGAGAGAAAAAAAAAGAAAAAAAGAACACGCTAAAGCCAGAAACTCAAGAAATTAGACTCAACGGGTTTATCCTACTTTACTACTCTTTTATTGCAACATCCAAGCAAGGTTTCTATGCAGGCGCTAAAAATGGGACAACCGTTAGTCACATCAGAGCCTGTGTTTGATGTCCAAAGGCCAAGCAATGTTCATTAATTACAAAACTGACAGGATTTGTAAGAACTCAGGATGTTTTATGATGATGCTTTTTTATGATTCTCCTCAAATGGTGAAATAAATCTAAACATTAATTAGCTTAAAATGTGAGCTTAAAAGATTAGCTTAATCATCAAGTCTAAAACACATACACAGTTACTCTTTCTTAAAGAGCTATTTCACACCATTGATAAAATTAGTTAAGAAACAAACAGTATTTTAAATGCAAAGGTGCCAGAGACTTTTGACCACGCTATACTGCACACATGTTTAATTTTCCCAGTGGGATTAATGTTAACAGGGGTTCTGCCTTGTGCTTAGTGGTTGAACTTTACACCAAACTGTTGCCGTTAAACTACAAATATTTCAAACAAATTGTGTTTAAAGCACATTCCTATGTGTTTCAGCTTCTGCAGCTAAGCACACCAGAATACTCCAAAGATTTTGATTAATATGCACTAAAAATGTCACTCTACTTACCCTTTAACTCCTATAAGGTCTATGCAGATATCAATGGTAAGTAGCCCCTCATCCTCTGCAAGGCACATCTTCAAGAACTGATCCCCATTCAGTTCTTTTACAGGCTTGTTCTTAAGATACTTGAAAGAGTAGGCAAAGTGAGCTTCGTCTACCTCCTACAGGGAGAAAGAAAGGCAGGGTTAGAAAGAGGATGGTTTATATGTCTCTCTCTCTTTTTTTTTTTTTTTTTTACCAAATTCTTATAAATAGCTGTGTACCTTTTTGCCCTTTTTTGTAGGTTTGATGTTAACCTTGGCTCTCTCCTGAAAGGTCTGTCGGAGAACATGTCTGACCAGAGGTTCCCGCGCAATCTGCATGGCTACCATATACCTAGTTCCCTCCAGCACTGCCTCTGGAGTAGAGAACTGACTGCAAACGTAATCTTTGGCCAGCTCTACGGGCTCAGCAGGGAACTGCTCTGTCTCGTGACGTTGGTAACTGTCCCTTAGATTTTCTCCAAATTGCTCTGGAGTTAAACCAAACTTTTTAGCCAAGCCATCTGCAGAGAGAAAGAAAGCAGAAAAGAGTTAGTAATCCTCCTTAACCACTGAGATTACATTTTCCAAAGCAGAAAGGAAGACTAACCAAGTCCCACGCTCTGGCAGATGCTGTACATATCCCTACGGGATGCCAACTTGAGATCAGGTCCTTTCTGCTCTTCTTCTTCTTCTACCTCTAATTCCTCCTCATCCCCTAAAGAAAGAGCCATGGTGATTTATATATATATATATATATATATATATATATATATATATATATAAATAAAGACAACACAAAGTTTCTTCGTGAAGATTTTTTTTTTTTTAAATCCACAAAAGCTATCCATTATTTAATGAACCACGTATTTCTTACCATCCTCTGACACTTCTTTGATCTTCTTGAGCCTCTT
Source organism: Neolamprologus multifasciatus (assembly GCF_963576455.1). NCBI lineage: Eukaryota > Metazoa > Chordata > Actinopteri > Cichliformes > Cichlidae > Neolamprologus > Neolamprologus multifasciatus. The sequence goes on from NC_140448.1 coordinate 18,387,477, forward strand.
CTTGTTGGCTTTGGCAGCGTTCTGCATCTTGGGAATGTCTCGTCCGTAGTAGAGCAAAAAGTGATTGTAGACATCACCCAGCTCTTCAAGAGTCTGTACATCCTTCAGCCTTTAAAAAGGACAAAACAGAATTTCAGAGGAGAAATTAAATAAATAAAAGATTACTTTTCTAGCCTACGTTTCACCAGTAGGCTCAGTAGTGCTATAAAGTCATACCTCTCCATGTCAGTAGTGTCCAGAGGACGAATACCATCGGCCAAAGGTTTGTCAGGGTCAGCAGAGATCTGCTCAAACTGATAAGATTGCATCTTCTGAAACAGACGCGTCAGGTTCTGCTTCCGGGTCTTCAGCTGAGTCCACTGGTGAGTGGAAGAGGAAAATATTAAAATCAAGAAACCAGAAATTTTTGCTGTTTTTTAATGCAGCTACTGGAAGCAACATAAACGATTACTGACAGATTAGTCTGTATCCATTTCTTATTTGACAAAGCAATTATACCTTCTCATCCCACTGCCACACTTTCCACAGGTCATTGATGTTGAGCTCTGGTTCAACATATTCTTTTCTGTAGAAAGCTATAAAAGGAACCTGGGGAAAAAGATACAAGAACTCTTTACAGTGTCCCATATTTTACTCATATTAAAATAACACTGACAAGCTCGTAACTTGAAAGGAATATGCAGCTCAGTCTACCTCAAATTGTTGATTCCTCATGAAGTTAAGGGCCTCTTTGATCTTGGCAATTGTGCTGGGACCTTTTCTGCTGAAGTTTGTGGTTGTGCCCCTGTCTAGGTAATCTGTGCTCTCCTGTTAAAGGCATAAAAAATATTTCAGTGAGGCTTCAGGAAATTATGCATCTCTCATCTGAGTTCCTGTATAAAATATCTGCTGTTTTTCCTCGTCTCTTAAGGACATGACTTTCAGACATTGTTAATCTGCTACAGACAGTTCTTCTGTCCTTCAGAACATATGGAACAAATGCCACAGCATGCTAAAATCTGCCAGATTTTCAGCAATAAGCTCTTTGGAAATCACCTTGGTGCAAAGATACTATTTTATGGCTGTTACATTGTGAGATTCAGCAAGAGAAATGAGAAAATATTATGTGTGTGCAACAGTCTTCTAGTAACAAAATGCTAGAAAATACCATTTAAAATTGGCTCTTTGCCAAGTTGTCTATTGTGTGTAGAATACCGGTTCACTCCTTGAGTTACGTGCCTTTTTATGCTTGAATGATTCATAGTTCAGTGTTAAGTAGCTTAAACAAAAAAAAAACATTCCTAAAACTGCTAAGGTACAAGGGCTGGACTGAAAATGACTGAAAAAGTAGTCAATGCCCAAAGAAAGGCTTTGAAAGATCTTCAGGAAACCTGGAGAACTATTGCACAAGACAAATCTAAAGAAATGAGGGGTGGCTCAAGACTTTTGCACAGTACTGTATGTATGCCACGGGGAATGAAACCTCTACCTGCATGGAGATTGTAAGAGTGGAAAACCCATGTCTGAAGATCCATTCTGCTTCCTCTTCCAGCTCATCATCCTCAGCAGGTTTGACAGGAATAGCTCTCAGCTACACGCCAGAAAACGAGCAGTCATGAAAGCAGCCTCAGGTTCCCACAGAATAAGTACGTTTACAATAAATGAACCCCAAAACACACACCTGGAACCGCTCAGGCATGTCTGTGGAGCGGATCTCATTGTCCTGGTCAGTCATGTGACTACTTTCGAGCTCACTTGGCTCGTAGATCTCAAAAATGCTTTTCCTCCCCAGCCTCCTCTTAGTTTGCTTCTTGGGTCGGTCCCAGCCCTCTTCATCTTGATCCTCTTCCTCCTCCTCACCCTGGTCATATGCATCAGCATCAAAGTCAGCAAAGTCAAAGTCGCCACCAAAAATCTCCTGAGCTTCCTGGAGCGCACTGTGGAGACACAGAGAGAGCTTGTGACTTTTTATTTTGTGTTTAGTTTGATTAAATATTTCACACTAATTGACACTTGAGACAAAATAACTGAATGCAAAGGAAATAATGGAAAAGTGCATTACCCTGCACTGAATTATCTTTTTTTTTTTTTTTTAGAAAGGAATAAATCACCCAAAGATCTTCAGCATAAACTCCAACACTCACGCATCAGTGTATCCTGAGAACTTCTTGCCCCTCTTTTTGGTGATGGGCTGGCCATCATCATCCACAATGAAGTCATCGATATCTGTGGCAGTATAACACAAACTTACAACCCCACAGCCCAATCCAATAGAACACCTCAAATAAAATGTGTTACTTTCTCATTATTTTTTAAGACTCCAACCTGATTCTTCATCCTCTCCTTCTTCATCATCATCAGGCTGTTGCAGAGGTTCATCAACAGCCTCGCCTTCCTCCAGCTCCCCTTCACCATCCGGATAAAAGATCTCATCTGCGATCAAGTCCTTCTCGTCATCATCTTCATCATCATCCAGTGTTTTTACACGGTCATATTTCTTCTTCTGTGATTCAAGACAAGTCAGTTCAGGTGGATTCAACTCTTTCAAGTGTACAAAAGTGACTTGAAATTGTTAGATGTAAGGGTAAAAATAAAAATGTAGACAGGAACTTACCCTCCTTTTCACTTTGACACCCAAGTTTTCCTCAATTAGGTCAAGGTCGTCATCATCCAGGTAGTCATCGTAGCCTGCAAAGGTGAAAAGTCTTAAACAGAGGAAACAACTTCAAGCTACCACTGAAAAAACATGTCTATTCCAGTGTTTAAATACAAGGCTAGAAATATTTTTTAATGTAGATATAAAGATTTACTTGACACATTAACACCAGAGTCACTGAAAATCCCATTTTGTCACTTCCTATAAGAACTGCAAATAACTCATCTGTGTTAGACCTTTACTTTCTTTAAAAATGGACAACATGAATGTTAACTGTAAAGCACACCAGCAGAGAACTAGCATCGCATCAAACATCATCCGCCTGGGTAAACACTGGGATGCATCTGGATCCACAACATATGGAGCTAAATGTGAAAGATGCAACATGTGGCCAACAGATGCCTGGAATCTGTTTAAGGTCAGCTCTCATTATTTAGTAATATATTTTCCCCTGACTTTAAATTCTACTGTGCAAAAAGAAAGGCCATAACACTGAAAACTGCAACTTCAGTATAAGAAAAGAGTCATAAATTTCTATTGCCTCATTAACTATATCTGTATTATATTAGAAATACACTACTGGCTGAGGTACCTGTAAAAATGACAATATGAGGCTATTTTTCAGTTAAGATGTGATAAAATATACTTTGTTTATCCTAGATTTGTAAAAAAAAATGTACTTTTCTGCCAGAGCAGGCATCAGAATTTCAGAGATTTAATATTATGCTAAGAACATAATTGAAAATGTTATATCTTAAAATCTATCAGTGCTCCTTGCTCAACCACCTAAGTAAAAGGTACCGCTTTTCCAAAATTACTAACCTCATTTAACATTTTTCTACTACTTAATTTTTGCAGTAACCTTTAATATATTGGCATATTTAATGTCTACTTCTCAAGCAACCGAGCAAAATGATCACAATTAATCAAGCAATGTGTTTATACAGACTACATTTGGTCTCAGAATGAAAGAAAGAAAGAACAAAAAAAGAATTTATAATAAGGCAGGAGTGTCAACTCATTACCATAGAAAAGATATAGTCAAAGGTTTTCACTTTTGAGGCCTTACTGCACCTATAACTCGAATCAGCATATCATTTGTTCTGTTGTTGGTACTCTAGATTAACCTGCTAATGAAGCCATAATATTGGGTAAATTTGTGTATTTGTGGTAAGAAAAACAAACTTTAAAACTCTGTTGTGGGCAAAGTCACTAAACCTTTGAAAGCACTTTTGAACAGACTTGATTAGTGATTTAATGCATACAGTTTTTCTGTCCTGGCCTGAACATTAAGACTCCACTAAACATACCATGTGGTGGCTGGCAAACAGCACCATAGGATAAAAACGACATCACACCTGCTGTTGCAAGTCACCATTTCTAATGGTCATGCACCCCTCGATTTTTGTAACCTGATGCATAGTGCCGCCGCTGCTGGGTTGGGGACACATTGTCACACCTGATCATGTCAGTTTTGCAATTTTTTAATGATGTATCAGTACAGAAGCTGAGAGTTGTTGCAACTGCTTAAAAAGACAGATTTTCTGGAAAAACAGGCACTGCCTTTAATTCTCCTTTACATGGTCTCCTGAATAATAGGTGTTGCCTGAGTGGCACCACCTATTATTCAGGAGAATACTGCAGCTGCTACCTGCGCTATAATGGCGAACATAGATTGTGTCATGACCTTCTCAGCAGAGTGCAGAGTGACCAAAGCGGTGGGTATACTGTGGCCTTATGGTTCTCCTTCAATGCATTACTTATAGGATTCGAAATTGCTGCTTAGTAGGGTACCAACATGGCTGCAAGACTGAAGTAACCAAGATCATCTTCCACTCACTAATATGGTGTGATATGGCATAATAATGGGGCATGAGTGTTTTCACTCTATTGACTGGACAGGTTAAATAGATATATGTAATTAATCACATGGGTTTAATAATTTTTTAAAAACACCAGGTGAACTTACTGCGCTTTTTTTTATGTCGACGCCTCACTTCCTCCTCTGAATCACTCCCCCCTCCACTTCCACTTTTTTCTGCTTCTTCCTCCTCTTCTACCTCGTCTCCATCATCAATGAAGCCACGTAAATTCCCTTTCTCATCCTGGTCTTCTGGGTTATCGTCTTCTTCCTCTTCATCTGCTGAGAAATGACAGATGAGGGGTCCACATGCCATACAACTTCAACACACATTCCCAAAGTTAAAGAAATCAGATCTTACCATCTTCTTCCAAAAATCTCTGGTTCTTCTTAGGTTTTAAGTCCTTCTCCTCAAACTCCTCCTCTGACTCTTCTGCCTCACTTTCAATAAAGTCCGACATGACTGCTGTTCCTGAGAAAGGGTTTAAAATGCTGTTAATAAAAATGTCATCAATCAGGCAATATTGGGTTCTCCCAAAATTCTCCTGACAAAAGCCAAATACACACAAATCTTAAACTATACTGGATAACATTGTGCTAGAGTAAGAAATGTAATCCTTAATATAAAGATTGCTTAATGTCCCTTTAAACTATTACATTTTTTTTTACATATCTCAATGTATTACCAAAGATGTTATAATGTCTCTTGTATTACATATAGATTATTCATCAGGTTATTACTGATTATTAATGACTTTGTGATTAATATGTTAACAATTTGATAATAATGTATAATAGTGCTGTGCAGGAATTTTGATTCTTTACTTTCTTTCTCATTTCTTCGTATTCTGCTAAAAAAAAGTGTTGCAGTGATTTATTAAGAGAAATGTAAACACACATGGAAATATTTGATATGACCACCTTTATTCTTCAACACAGCCTGGACTCTCTTACCCAGGCTTTCTCTTTCTTTAAGGAATATTTTTCCAGGCTTTCTGATGGACATTCAAAACTTTTATTTGCATATTGGCTTCCTTTTGTTCTGCTGTCTGTCACGATGCTCACACATTGCTTCAATAACGTTGAGGTCCAGGCTCTGGGGATGCCAATCTATGACTGTTGCCTGAATGTTGCTTCAGTGGGGAATCTGCATTGTTACTTAAAACATAACTGGAAATGCCTTTTAACCCTACGCCATAACCTTCCAGGTAACCTGACTTTCACCTTCCAAGAAATGTAGCTACATGTCAGCTTGATGCAGCCCACAATTATCACGGGCACGGAAGGCTGCAATGCAGGTTAAGAGGGGTTTTTCACATAGTTATAACATAGATTTCCGGCTGAAATCTGAAATCTACAGAAATCTCTTTTAACCCTATGCTATAATATTCCACATAATCTAACCCCCCGAAAAATGTTACTACACGTCGAGTTTGATGCAGCCAGCAGCTATTATAATTGTCAGTTCAGCATCTTCAATTCCGGCTACATTTTTGCTGCACTTTTAAAAAAAGATTACCAGTAAAAGAAATAACAATAATTGCCACAGTATAAAGAATAAAAATCAGTATATATATATATATATAAGGTCTCACAAATGTCAACAGATTTCTGGAGGGAGATTGCTAAAACTACCTAAATGGACGTGATGGAATATACGAAGTAGAAAATCCTGAGACACATATGTGTATGTTTGAAGAAAAAAAGACCACAACAAAGAGTGGGGACCCAGAAGGTAAAAAACAAGTCCCAGTATTTTATTTTTTTTCTACAGGCCTGCACCACATATGAAACACTGGGATACGACTACACGTTAATTAACATGTAACTACAGACAAGCATAAATGTGGGCAACAATGTCAGACGCTTATGTGGGTTATGTCGTAGGCTTCACAAAGGCCACCTCTCTAAACTTGGCATGACAGAGTTCCACTGTGTATTTTTCTATCCAGGTATGTTTTTACTGAATTGGCAGTGTGCTTTGAAATCATTGTCATTCTGAAAAATTTAAAATCACATGCTTTTCTGATGATTTAGCTGATGTTTCAGCTAATCTGGCATTACTTTTCTGTATTCATATTTCCATCCATTTTGACAAGATCCCCAACAACACTGGCTGAAATGTAACCCCAAACCCTGACACACTGTGTTTTATAGATGGCTGTAGAGACTCGCTGTTGTGCCCCTGACCTCCTCCATTTATCTAGATATCTTTATATATATTAATTTGAACCAAAAAATCTATTTTTGATTGATCACATCATAATCCCTACCGTCACTGATTTTTAGTCCAGTCTTATGTACTTCAGCATTCTACTGAGACAATTTTTGATGATGCTTTGGCATCCTGATCCATTTCTCATATCCTGTGTCAGGTGTTTGATGATTTTTCTTCTTATTTCTTGAGGACATTTATGAATATACTACACACCATGCTGAGCTATGTAAAGTATAAAGAAATGAGGGTTTAGCTTCAGACTTTCACAATAAAGCGAAAGATTACATCTGAAAACAATGCCTTTTGAGAGCTTCATTCTCTAGCACTGTTATAATGCCAGAAAGACTTAACAAGAGGGCTTTAACAATGACTTCACCTAGTCATGTCGCAATGCGTACACACACACGCATACATACAAAACACTGGTCGTGATTACCGTACAAACAGCATACTTGCTTTAAATATAACGGTAGAGTGAGTTATCCGGGTGAAATCTTCAAGTTAAAGGAGTAAAAGGTTGTTGTATAAACATTTTTTTGTTAAAAACGGTAGCTAAAGCTAACGTCTTCGCTAGCAACGAAAGAGGCTAAACGACAATTAGCAATGCTAATAAACTAGAAAGGAACATTGCAGCTAGTACAACGGTGGCACGTTGTTGCTTTGAAACGTGTTGGCAATAAAAGGCTGCTGTACCTAAAGTAAATTCACCATTGCATAAATTAACCAAGGCCTCCAAACCAACTTCGCAGTTTAACGTTGGCTAGTTAACGCTTTAGCATGTCGATGCGTTAGCCTGGCATTAGCTGAGAAGACAACAACAGCCATCAGCATTAGTACTAACTACTTGAAAAAGAAGACATCGCAGTGAAGACATAGCACATAATCACGCTAAGAGAAACTGACTTACACGTCTCAGTGGGGTAGCGTACTCCGAATATATTAACGGTAACAACTGAGTTGTATTGTATGTTATATTTCGGAGCTTGCACTTGTAAAAATGGCCGAGAACGAGCGGCGTGATGACAATTCCGGGATGCAGTAAGGGAACTTCCAACCTCTTCCGATGCAAGGTAACACCCCCTGCGGTTTACCTCGATTCTATACACACATAAACAACTAAAATAACACCATGCCATATGACAACCTTTACTATCGTTAAGGTATTTTTCCTAGTATAAATATCATTTAACTATAGCACAGAGATGCCAAATAGTACGCTTAAATAACCCCAAAACCAAATAAGACCGCGCAGTTGCCGTTCCGAGCCGCTAGAGGCGCTGTCTCCTGAGCTCAACACTGGCTTACTGTACGTTTTTAATGACGTAGCGAAAAACAAGTCAAATCTCTGAGAAGCATCAGCGGCTGGATGTGCTTGGCTTCTATACAAAGAAGGAATGGGTAAATTAAACTGTGAAAGTATGCCACGCTTTGTACAGGCCATTTTGTTGTTGTTTTCCTGTGTGTTTGGACTCTCCCTTGGCACGGAACTGAGCTTTGTGACCTGCGGATCAGTCATTAAACTGTTGAATTTAAAGCACAACGTGAGACTACACTCGCACGACGTACGCTACGGGTCCGGTAAGTTTGCTGTCAAAACTAATCTTTTCATTCATAAACACTTGTGTTTTTCAGCTAACAATAACTACAGTTATTTTCCTTCATAACTAAGTTTGCATTGTTGGATAAAAATACAATTCTGACTTTTTAATGTTCATCCATTAACTGTGTCAGTGTGAGTTTGTCATAATGTTCAACTTAACTCCATCATGTTTGCAGTTTAATGTGACACGTTTTAGGAGGTCAGCTCAATTTCTAAGGTTTGCTGGTGAGACAAATAAAAACGTTTATGTGCACAACCACAGTTAGAACACAGTTACGACTGTTTCTGTTTCTTTGTGGTCTTTTATTGACAGATGAAGAAGCGAAGGTGAAATCACATCTCCAACACAAAATGCAGCCTCTCTAAGTCAGCAGCATAAACTGTGTTTACACTGGTTCTTTCCATCTGTACTAGCTGACAGAGCAAGAACCCAGGGTGGTGTTAAATATGTGCAAGTACTAGTCAGCGATAGAGGTTTAGAGGTATGTATGAGTTATAACAACCCCATAAACTCTGAGTACAGATGCAAATGACACCTGTACACAGTAAAATACTATCATGATATGTTTCCAAGAAGATGGATGGTATCATGATACAACAATAATCAATAAGCTGGTGCCCTTGCAATGAGAATCATCGCCTCTGAGTCTGAGGCCTTGATCCTAGCTTGAAAAGGTTGGAAGGCACACTCCTGGTCAGGAAGTGGAGATTGCTGAAGATTGGCACCCATGGTACCAGTCCATTGTAATGAAGTGAGAGCTGAGTGTAAAAGCAAACCTGTCGATTTACCAGTGAATCTTCACCCCTACCCTCACCAGCAGCCATGAGCTTTGGGTAGGGGTTGTCACAGCAGATCATCTGCCACCATGTCACTCTTTTTTCCTCTGTAAGAAACTCTGCATGTCCTCAGCCTTGTCTCTCTAACTTTGTCTCTAAACTGCTTGACCTCACGTCTCCCTCTAATATATTAATTTCTAATCCTGTCCATTCTGGTCACTCCCAACAAAAATCAAAGCATCTTCCACTCTGCCACCTCCAGCTCAGCACCCTGTGATTTTGTCAGTGTCACTGTCTTCAAACCATACATCACACCAGGTCTCACTGCCATCTTGTAAACCTTTCCTTCTCACACTTGCCGCGATCTTTCTGTCACAAATCACCCCTGATATTCGTGACGTTTCATTCCTTTTGTCTCCAGTGAATACCTCCACCTCTACTGTTTCCTATTAGAGTACCTGCATGTTTTAATCCTAATATCAGCATTTGGCACTGGTGTATGCAATAATGCGTCACAAAAGGAAATAACAAGAAATGTTACTGTATACTCAGAAAACTCTAGGTATAACATTGTTTCACCACACTGACTTGTAGTTGCACACCAGCATATGGAATTGCTGTTTGCCAAAAACCGACCAATAAAGCAAACCTAACCTTCATCACATACACAAAGCTCATAAGTTATAAAGAGGACTGGTTTTAAATCACAATCTTCTATACTAGATGAAATTTGATTTTTTTATTTGAACTGTCTCTAATATCTTTAACAATCCTCTGCTGACTGTGTCTCTGAGGCAGGTAGTGGACAGCAGTCTGTAACAGGGGTTTCTGCAGTAGAAGACAGCAACAGCTATTGGAGTGTTCGCGGGACCAGTGATGCCTTGTGCCACAGAGGTACCCCAGTTAAGTGTGGGCAGACGATTCGCCTCACTCATGTCAACACAGGACGTAACCTGCATAGCCACTACTTCGCCTCCCCGCTGTCATCTAACCAGGTGGGTGGTGCGAGAAGTACAAGGGAAAAGTTGAGAGTTTTGATGCTATGTATGGGATTTAACAAACTCTCTGGGAAAACAGCCTCAGGTCAGCATAAAACTCCCAAATCCTGAGAAAGTGTGAGAACAGAGAGTGTGAGAACAGAAAAAAAAAAAAAAAAAAAGAAAGTGTGAGAACACTGTCTGACCAAAGTGTCAGAGGGTTGGAAGACGCGTACCTTAGGAAAACAGAAATTTTAGTTTATATTTCTTTACATTTAATATCTGAGATATTAAAATATAGTAAAAAAGAAGTGCAATTACAACTGTACATCATATTTTTTCTACATGATAAAGAAATGCTGAAATTGTAAGAAATAATTGGGTGGAACAATATATAACCTCCACACACTGTCCAGCTTATCATCATTTTTTATTGACTTACAACATTTCAGTCTGTGTGACCTTCGTCATGTACAAAAAAAAAACAGTTTCGTGGCTAGACATCTCACACTACATACTATCAATCAGGTAATGAATGAGTCCACTCGAAACTTCAACACAATCTTCAAAAAGCCAAATAACATTTAACATCACCACCTGATCCGAAAACTGGACCATCCATGTCTCCTATTCTGAAATTGTCACTTAAATTCATAAATGACCTCAATTATAAAACCAGTTTACAACAAATATTCATACTTTGGACAAATCAGTGATGTATATTTTTTTAAAAATACCAACATCCCAATATTAACAAATCACATCTCAAAACAAATATAATTAAAAAAAAATTGAAAAAAGAAACTGCATTGAGTACAAGTTCTGCAAATTCTTTTCTCTTCAATAATAAATCCCCAGGGGGTGCTGGCACATGCTCAATGGCACAAAATTGTAAAAAGATGCTATATCATATTACATATTATTAAAATGGGCTGCTATCGCATAATATTTATGAAAGTGGCAAACCGCATTTGCCACTTTCATAAATTTGTAATCACACTTATAGTCTGAAAATATTTACCGGTAGGTGGATGAAAAAAACAATGTGGTTTTACTAGTATGGCACTGGGAACAGTTTCCACACCTATAATTTCCATTTGTATGGGGACTCAGAAGGATCTGGCATGGCTGATTGTATCACGTTTTCTTGGCCAATAAATATCTGGGTGTGTTAGATCATTTTGAGTGATCTAAAAATTAGTGGAAAAGCTTGCTTTGTGAGTTACAAGACTGATTCATCCAGATTGATTCTGATTGAAAGATTAGTTTATCCGGTCAATAGCCAATAATAAACATTCCTATAATAATCTTTAAGCTTTTAGTACAACTGTATATCAATGTGAAATTAGCACAATAGTAAATAATTTCATGTACATAGACAACTATGACTGCATAATATACACTTTATATTGTCAGGTCTCTCATCCACTCATGAAGCCCAGTAATTTGGTATGAGTGGTACTAGTACACCATTCAGTGGACTGGGATGTATTTCACCGAACCTTTGGTGATGAGATAAGACACCAGATAAAAAAAAAAAAGTATACATGGCGTTGTGATCTATTAACTGATAAATATTAAAATCTGTGAAGGTTGTTTAACACAGTCAACAGCTATATTTACGCAGCTGGAAAACTGCAAAGGACAGAATAAGGATTTTTGAAAAATCTAAAAATTTAAAAAAAAAAGGAAACCATCACTTTCTTTCTCAGGCCCAGAGACTGTTTGGTGACCCCTGGCAACCACAACCAGCAATGCCTCGCGTTTAAGTCTGGGCAGATTTGCCTCAGTCATGTCAAAAGATGAGTGATTTGCACATCTGGATTTTTCATATATAAAATCCAAACATGTAAATTAGATTCAGACAGTACCCCACACTGCACAAGTCCCAGGGGCAGCCCCATTCACACAGGGGCAACCACAGTCACACAGGCCTAGAAACCACTTGGAAACCCCTGACAACCACAAGTTGCTAGGAAAAAAGCTGTATTCACCGACACTAACCACAAACGAATAAAATTTTTTAATTTCAGTTGGTCTAGTGTTTGCTGGAGGTCGCAAGGATTTTGGTTTGCCAGGGTACTCCCCGACTGACTTCTAGGTCTGTTTGACCGAGGCTTTAGATGCAGCAAAGAGCAGGACATTGGTCAGATATGGACAGGCGATTGCAAGGTCTACAACAGATTTGTTCTCACTCCAGTAAGTACCCCTGAAAAAACAGACCGAAGCTGGTTAAGCTTCTGAATATGATGTGATGTGCACATTCAAGCATCCATGCATGTATCTTCTAAACCATTTATCAGAGTCAGAGTGTGATTAAGACTTAGCTCAAATGGTATAGGGGGAGAGGGAGAATACACCCAAGAAAGATCTCCAGTTCATCACAGGTAATAGCAGCTAATAAAAGAAGAAAAAGAAAAAAGTTACAAATTCTATTAAAATGTCAGTGGTAAAAAAGTTCAAAGTTAATCGTTGAATGTTATTTAAGTTTTAATGATTTAAGTTGGCATGACTTTATCTCACATCACTGAGGTATCCACCATCTTGGGAATTTCACTGTCCTTAGCTATTATCAGAAGGTACTTTGAGTTGTTCCTTTACTTCCCAGTGGGTTGTTGATTTGGCACAGAGTTTATGCCACATGCCCTTCCTCACACAAACCTCCCATTTATCTGATCTTGGGACAGGCACTAGCAGCACGCTAGCTCGTGACCACCTGAAGCTAGGTTTCTGCCAGTCTCCAAACAAATGGTCTTTCACATGTCAGGCAAATGTGTTGTCCACTGCATCACATGTAAGATGATTAAAGGGCATTCAAGCAGTCTTGACATATTCTTTTGATAAATATTAATAACCCCCTTTGTTTTCATTTGGATTTGGAGGGAAATGAGCCTATCGGTTCAAAAGGGTGGGGTTATATAGGGTGGATGTATCCTGCAGGTTAAGGAGTTTTACAGAATTGTGATTTAATAATTTTGTTTGGTTTAGGTGAGAGGTGGCACCTTCAGAGTTTACAGGATGCATAATGACCTAATGCTGGCTGTCAATTCTGAAGACAGTTCTACGGGCTCAGTCTAATATTACATAGATTAGGGTGCTGCCAGGTAAAAGATTGTTGTCTAATCTGACTGATCTAGATATTTTCATTCCCACACACAGCTCAGTAATGTCTAGTAAAGGTTAGTCTGCCGTGCATGCATAAAAACATCAGGAGGTTATTTTTTTTTAAATGTCTGGAACATTGTAGGGTGTCAAAGAGCTTCCACAAAAGAAAGCACCTCATCTTCTTCTTTATTCTGTTTTCACTAGTCCTCTGATCTCTCTCTCCTTTTTCACAGGAGGTGAGCGCATTTGGCGAAAACGGAGAAGGAGACCACCTCGATGAGTGGACGGTTCAGTGTGGGGGATCCGTATGGAAGCGGGAGGAGGCCGTCCGCTTCCGTCACAGGGCCACTGATGCCCTGCTGTCTGTGACGGGGGAGCAGTATGGACGACCGATCCACGGCCAGACAGAAGTTCATGCTATGTCAAGCCCCAGCCAGCACAGTCTGTGGAAAGCCATGGAGGGTATCTTCATGAAGCCCAGTGAGAGCCCAGGAGGCAGTCGAGACTACAGTCACCCACACACAGAGTTCTAAACTTCACTTTTCTTTCTCTGCTTCTGTCTTTTTCTATTTTCCTCTCTACCTATTTCTGTGTCTAATTATATCTGTTCCAGCAGTCCCTTTCCTTCACCAGAACATACTTTGGAAACAATACAAGAAACTCATAGATCCAGAAGCTACACTCAGACTTAATCTGTGATTGGCACTATAATTTGACTTAAAAGGTACAAGAAGACATTGAGTATTGAACATACTGTTTTATTGTATGCCAACACTAATGTTTTTTTTTCTTTTGCATTTTGTAACAAGTATGTCAAACAAGAAGTTGTCCTGTTAGCTTTAATTTATTGTTAAACTATAACACAGAAGACACTGCAGGTTTTCCACATAAAAAAAATAAATAAAAGTCGTCCTGTGTTCAGTTGATCCAAAAAGACATTGTTACAGTTGTGCCTTTATGCTAAAAAACATTGTAATTGTTTACATAGCGGAGTCTTTATTGTATTTTATGGTATCTTATACCATGTTTTACACAAGTGACAGCGAAGCAGTATTAATACAGAAAATGATTCCCCCCCCCCTCCCCCCCCCCCCCTTTAAGTCAGTGTTGCATATGATTTACCCCACACTGATAACGCATAAGAAAAATAAACAGTTTTTTCTGTGGATATTTGTTAATGTTAAAGGGGACCTATACTCCATATTTTTCAGAATTTAAAGTTCAATATAATCTTTATCTTTATTTATTCTGTCCTCTTCCTTGGTGCAGACCCTCACTTCTCAGACAGTATCTCCCTTACCCCTCCCTTCAAGCCAGCTTTCTTCTGATTGGCTACCTCTTACAAACAGTAGGTCTGCACAACAAGTGGGCAGGGATCTGTGCTTATTGTCTGGACTGTATGTCTGTATAAACATGTAAAGGAAAGAAATCTGTTAAATAGACTGTAATTTTGACCACATTTAATATGAGCAGAACCCACCATCATATGTAAATGACAGAAAGTTTGGAGAAAATAGGTCCCCTTTAATGCACTGAATGCTGTTTATTGTCTTTGTTTGCTCAGAAGTGTAGAGGGAAAGTAGAGTGTTTGACATTCATGCTGCCTGTGCATTTATATATGCTCCAGAGGTTCAAAAGAAAAATGAATCTGCAGTGAATACCTCATATTAAAGAGTTTTTTTTAATGCAAATCATTGTCAGTGTGACTTCTTTGTTCCATTTCTTACATTATACCTTAAAGCAAACTGGAATTAACTTATGAAGTCCAACCCGTTAATTTCACCCACAATGATAACAGAGTGAAGGATTTGCAGCTAAGCTGGGCTGTTAATATCTATCTGGACCATTACACTAAGCATAATGCCTTGTCTGTCCACCTAATGGCATCTTTGGTTCATTATCTGGCGCTTAATGGGGTTCGGGTGCATCTGCTATGAGGCTGTTCTCACTAGAGTTTGACCTATGCTCCCTAATTATCATGATTTAGTGTTAGCGTTGATGCCAGCATTGCTCCACTGGAATCCTCCGTCTGACACGAGCTGACAAACGTGTTAGTTCCCCTCTAGACATTACAGACTGCATCACGCCAAATCGAGTTTTAAGAAGCAGTTTGTCTGTAACACCCACTAAGATTAATTGCCTCAGAGCATTTGTATGAAGGTGATGTCATACTGGGCTTTCAGCACCCTGGGATGTTGCTGTATGTGCCGTGTGGGGAATGAGAGGAGCTCAGGGCCAACCATGCTGTCATTCTATTTTTAAGCCTGATATTTAGAAATGACACTGCAACAATGATAGCAAGTGACAAAGCAACAACCTGAGCTTTAAATTATAAACACTAGGTGAAAGCACTGCTGCTTACAAACTTACTTTGAGCCAAAAATTATATGTACAAAAAAAGTACACTCACTTTCAGTTCTAAGGTTTTATGTGTCTGAACATAATAAAAATACACACAAACATCTTGAACATTTAACGTGCTAGCTGAAGCCTGTGAAGGCTAAAATAGAGCTCCTCTGTTTTATTTCTGAGTGCATGGTGTGACCTTGGAGGGAATTTGCTGGGGCACCCACTTCTTGGAAAATTGGCAGTTGTCTTGAATGTTTTCCAATTGTTTTCCACTTCAGTAATCTGTCTCACTTTCGTATGATGGACTTCAAATTGTTTGGAATTGCCCATATAGGTAACCCTTCCCAGATTGATAGGCAGAAACAATTGCTTCTCCAAGATCATTGCCAACACCTTTCCTTCTTGGCATTGTGTTCACAAACACAGGAATCTTCCTGACTGGCCCCAAACTTCTGCTTTTACAGAAGTTCTCACACTTGAACTGATGTTAAGTTCATAAAGCGCAATCGATTTTTTATTACGACATGTGACGTCCTTTCTTTTTCACATGACTGTAGTCTAAGCAGCTAATTTATGAACATTTGACCGTTCTGTGCTGCTTTAATTCTTGTAAGTTGTTTCAAACTCTCTTGCACATCTTTCAAAATAAACCACAGTTACTATAGTTTTTCTATCAAAACAAAATTTTATTGCATAAACATATATGGATATAACTTTTTTTTAAATTTTTTAGATTAAACAGATTAAACTCATTATTTGCATTTTTAAATATCCATTCAGTTGGTAACTATTGCTGTTTTCTTTCTCCTTTTCTAAGCAGCATGCCAAGGTTGTTTTACATATCTGTGTTAGGATTTGTCTTTACACAATCTACAACTGGTAAAAACATGTTTTGGTAAAAACAAATCTTAAAAGCAACTTTCAAAAACATGAAAATCATGAATTGATCCTGTCCTGATACAGATGTACAGTATAACAATGTAAACATCAAAAGTGTCGATAAAAGGTCTTGTTTCCCTTACATAGCCATGCAAGGATGTCTGAATGGCACAATTATCGGAGAATTGTCAAGATAAAGCGCTCTATGCTGGTTTCAAAAGGGTTGTGATGCTAATCGACAAAGGCGAAGAGATGGCCCATTGGTCAAATGTCAATATCAAAGACGAACCGACTTACAGGAATAAGTGTAGCATACATTATACAGCAGTTTATACAAGGACAATGAGGCAGTGAGAACATTCCAGTAAAACCTAATGTGAAGAAAACACACTATATATTGAATTCAATATAAAGTTTAACCATCCACAGTGAGGCCTACAGACTCTATCCTAGGTGACGTGAAACAGAGATGTTGGTGACGTGACCTTGTATTTGCATATTTATGAAAATGCCCTCTTCCGCACTCTGATTTGATTAATAGCTGGTAGAAACTAGAAAAATGGCTATTACTGTATAAATTGGAAAGTCAAATACAGTATGTGACAGTAGTACATACATACCTACATTTAGACCAAGGCTGTGCCACCACAAAGAAAGATTATTGGATTCCCTGTCTTTCAAAGACATGAAAACCTGAACAAGAACATGCATACTGATTTACAGTATTATACATTTTTGCTGTGATTTTACAAAGCTTTCTTAAATTTTTTATTTATTTTTAAAGAGAGCCCTCTCCCCTCTTACCTTCTTTATATTTTGTCTAAGCTGGACGTGTGGTTGCACATTAGTTTGACTGAAACATCCAGTTTTGTTTCTCTCCGCCCTGCCAAAGTGCTAGAAAACAAGTGAAATTGCTCCAAGTTCTAAGTGGGAACAAACAAGTCTACAATAATATCCCAGGGGAGCACAGTGCAGTCCGCTTACACTGCTGTTATGGCGTGTTGCAATCGGGAATAATAAACACTAGCATATGTAAAGCTACATCTACATAGGGCTGGGCTATTTGGTTAAGATAACTGTAAACAATATTTGCTGTAATTTTCACTAATTCCTTAAATTTGTTTATGAAAACGTAACATTTTGCTCAGTCCCCACAATACTGTTCTAATCTCAGCACATAAATAATGATGTTTATTTATTGCCCAGCCCAAAACCAACACCACCGAGTACAGCTTCATCCTCAGATTTAATATATTGTGTCACTGAGATGTTCAACCTTGGCTGTCTCCATTACGCAAGAAGAGGAGCATGATTCTAATCTCTTACAAGGTCTTTCTTGGACTTTTCATCCCAGTAAGCCTTGTAAAAAAAAAAAAACTCTATTAAATCTGAACCATAGAACACAGCATTGACCCCAGAAACTACAACAGGTATCACCTTCAGAGTTCATCCAACCTCAATCAACTATTGCAACAATCCAGTTTGGCATGTGGAAAGAAATGTTCGTTAAAAAAAGTGACCAATACAGACCAAAGTACCCTTGTGACACTGACACAAAAAACATATCAAAGCTCAGATTTATTGGCGGTGTTCTTCCCCCCGTTCAGGCGTTTACCCGCAGTACTTATTTTCACCACTAGACGGCAACCTTGTCCAAGAAAACAACTGTATTAGACAGCATGTCACAACTCTATCCCTGATATAGCTCACTAGTTTCTATCTTTCATACATTCTGCTGTTGAGAGGAACAATACATTACATAAGCTAAGTAGTATTATATATACAGTGAAATCCATGGGGAACAAGTAGGGGTAATGTTTGGTATGGCAGTGTATATTGTGACATGCTTTTGCATGGTTTATGTTTACCACAGCTGGGCAGTATTACAGTGACATGCTGAGATGAAACATTTTCTGCCAGTACATTCCTAAACACATTTTTCAGTCCTCACTTCATTTGATTAGATTTTTTGTAAACCTTTCCAAGCTTACTCGTGGACACTACTGTTTTTCACATCTCACACAAATCTTCCTTGACCAATCAATTAATCAATCAATCAATCAATCAATCAATCAATCAATCAATCAATACTACTAGTGGGATAGCAATGACTGCTGAGTGGGTTGTCACTGAGTACTGAGTTGTGCTTCTTGTAGATTCACATTGAACGTATGTGACCCAAGACTGGTGGACTAATGTAAATGTTTCACAAAGTCTTTTGTATACATAACAATATATATATATATATATATATATATATATATATATATATGTGTGTGTGTGTGTGTGTGTGTGTGTGTGTGTGTGTGTGTGTGTGTGTGTGCATTTCAATACTGTGCCCACCATTCAGTCATTTCACATTCAGTGCAACTTCTGAAGTTGTCCATAATAACCATTATTTGCTTTCTGTAATTAGGAATGGCTCAAAGCACCTGATACACATTTTCGGTAATTAGAAAATCAAGTTTAAAGGGTGGTCTTGTTCTTGAAAACAGCAAAATAATACCCTTCCCCCTTAATTTCAGTGTTTTATATAAAAACAGAATTCTTTTGCAGTTCAGGTTCCTTACAATCAGTAAATCCAGTGACTCTATGTGGTGACATCGTCAATACAACTCTTTTCATTTTACTTATTTTACTCATTGTCTGCCTTTGTAAGTTCAGTTCAAATAAAACTTAAAAAACAAAAAAAACAAAACTCAACTGATTGTTTAGAGAAGTGCTTGGGTTGTGGTCCAGCTTTGGCTGCAAAGACAAGATGTGAGGTCATGGCTGTTCTGTCCACTCCCCATGCTCACAGTGCAATTGGTTACTCCATGCCGTTCCGCAGCATCTGATTGGCTGCGATAAGCATGACACTGATGATGAAAGCCATAGCAAAGGCGCATATCAGGCTTTTCCTGACACACGTTTGCCTATTCTTCTTCTTGGGATGAACTGAGAGAGGTGAAAAAAGAAGAGAAATGAAGAGATTATTATAATTTGTCCTTTTATTTTTTTGTACATCTTATTTTTTGTCATGGTAAATTCAGTTGCTACTGCATTCAGTTTGAAAACAAAGAAATAGAAACTGCACGTTCAAATGAATAGTCTTTGTGACTTCCTGTTTTAGTTTGAAGTCACTCACTTTCATGCACTGTGGTTTGTTTTACTTTCTCCCCGTGTTTTTCCCGCCAATTTTGTGCACCACCTGTTACTAATCTAATCAATCTCCCCAGTGTACATATCCCTAGCTCTCCAGTAATAAGCTCCCAGATTGTCTCGTTCCGCTCAGTCGTCAAGCTATCAAACAATTTACTTCCTTCTGTGTGGTATTCTCCTCATTTCTTTGATTTACTACATGGGTTGTCTGTCTGTTCCTCTTTTTTTCTCCCATTACATCTTCTGCATTCTTTGCTATGCCAAGTGGCCATCTGTATATGACCTCAACTTGGCAAAATATTTGAGGTTTGGAGTTTATCCTGGCCCTGGTTGCCTCTATTTGGGTCCTTCTGTCATGTAAGGTGTTTGCTTGACATTTTGGGAAAAGAGCTCCCTTGCAGGGAGTTAAACCAGAAGATCAATATCACTTTTATGTTAGGAAGTGTGTAGTCAGAGCTAAGAGGCAGTCAGCTTAACTCACCCTAAAAGTCAGGTGAAACTATAGCATCTCTAACGCTCTGCCATGCTTTAAAATTTGTACCCGTGAATAACCTTCTAACATTCACAAGCAGCAGATACTCGAAGTCAACACAGGTGGCCAAAAATAACACCTGGTGAGTTTTATGGTTGCTTGTAGGTAAAACTGATCGGACAATTTCTTGGAAGGTTTTTCTTTGGTGTTAGCATATATGCTAAGCTAACCACTTGCCGGAGCTAGCTTCACACTATACTTAGATCACAGCTGCAAGAGAATCTCACAAGAAAAACAAGCACAGCATTTTCTCAAAATGTTGCATCATGGTATGAAACAGGTAATAGATAGCCCCCTTGGTTTTCTGCTGCTCTCACAGTTAATTGTGTCTTTAAAAAGAAAAAACAAAACAGTTAATTGGCTTTATATGGAGGCAGGCCTTGTTACATGCTGATCTGGTGATTTATAATGGCTATACAACCAGGTTTTGGTGTGCAGCATTAAAAAAGAAGTCAGTGGATGTTCTCACAATCTCAGTGAGGCAGTTTTAGGGGTTACAGTCTCCCACCCATATGCAACCTCCATGATCATATAATCAAAGCTCATGTCAAATCTAAGTGACTTCCACTAGCTAAGTGAAAACTCCAACATATTACCAAAAGCTTCGAAATGCAACTAAATGGACCTTTGAGTTTAGACTGTTTTAACACGGCATTCAAGAAAGAATGTGTGAAGGTTTAGAAAATAAAGTCTGCGGGCATTTTCTCTCCAAGTGTCTAATGGTCTTCATGAAAAATTCAGATTTTACCATTTTAACCTGTTCCTCGGGAGACATGTTGGTTCTTTGACTCAAACAAATGCAGGTGAAGTAGCAGCTAACATTTCTGGTTGCCATGTTTTGCAGTTTATCTCTGTGACCCAGATCGTCGAGTTGAAGCATCTCCAGTGTAAAGACAATCAATTCATCAGAGGCAAAAACTGGTTACAATGCACGCAAAGCTGCAGCAAAAACAAAGACAAGAGGCGCAAGGTGGAACTTTTGTTCTGCTTGGGATGTTTGGGATGACAGGCCCCTGCTTTCCTTCTTAAAGACATTATCTTTGGAGACTGAGAGAAAAAGATGAGCAGAGACAGATGTGTCCTCCAACAGGCCTTGCAGCAGGAGTAACAACCAAAAGTTTCCTTGTTGTGAGCCTGCTTGTCTGAGGTTGTTAGTATCACACACTGCATCAATAAATCAAGTCAGCGCTCAGACTTGGGGATCTAAGAGGAACTGTGAAAGGCACTGGGGTCCCACTGGACAGGACGCAGATGGGAAAGAAGCAGCCATGAAAGAGGGAAGCTGAGTATGTGGAAAGAGGGTTAAATGTGGAGAGGTGTACAGCTGTCCTGTAGAAGTGATGTCTATACCTCTTCATGTCTTCTATATCCTCCCCCCTGCCTATTTTCCAACTCTCAACATTTTTATACTTTCCATTTTGCTCTCCCTAACTCCACGATACAGCCTTCCCTCAACACCAAAAACTTTGTGAAAGAGAGTGCCAAGCCAGCAGTTCCCTGATCCTCTTTAGCCTCTTATCTCCTGTCCCTTCTCTGCTTAGTTTCACCATTTCCCTCTAGCTGTCTCTTTTTAAGGTCTCCCCAAGACTGAGTCCCAGTGGATTCATTAAGGCTTTCTAAGTTTTTCAATGTGTTTGATCTTTCTTTACCTTTGTCTTAGTCTTACTCAGTGGATGTTTCACAGCAGACAGGCAATTTTGGGCTCTGCAGGGTCAGGTTTAGGTTTTCATTTCCCTATTCTCCCTTCAGCGACATAAGTTGTTCTTAGGCTGGAAAAATATTGCCTGTCTTACAGCTGTCAAACATTTAGCAGGCCGTCAATCTTCAATCTGTCTTACTCCTGGCTTCGAAAACTTAAAGACATTAATTTATGACCGCAGGATGTTTAGATTTTATCAAATATTACTTCAGCAGTCTTGATTTTTCATAGTCTTTTTGACATGATCAACACTTTACAGATGAAACTTCTGTGATGGATATAGCAGCAGATTAGAAAATGAAGGATTTTGCTAAACAACACTTAAAAGGTTGCTTCTGCGAACCAGAGGATTCACCCATAGCACAGTGCTATGTAGTTTCCACTTTGTTCCAGTAGCACTAAGTTTTCTCCTTTCCTCAGACTTTTCATTTCTCTTAACTTTATTTCTCGTGAACCACTGGTTTGCTCTGGCACATCATGACTCCCAGTCAAGTCCCATAGCACATTCACCCATTTGTTGAAGTTGTTTTGATTCAGTCAAAAGACTTTATTTAAAGCAAGCTCAGTATTTTCACCACTACCATATTGGTTTTTGAAAACAAACTCGAGGATGATCTGACTCAGAAATTAAAAGATACTAAGGACCTGGACACGAGGAAGGTCCACCTTAAGTTATACTCTGCTATGTTTAATATGATTCAAACCCAATGGCTGAAATTATACACTCAACAGAGGTCAAACTCCATGTTGTGTTGAGGCAGATCACAACTATTCTGATTGGCCTGTCCACTACCGTCGATTGCTCCAGTGCATTTCTGAATTTATTAATGAGAAACTAAAAATCATTGTCTTAATATAAGGAAAAAATAATCAAAGCATCAGTATAAGGACTGATGCTGAAGGGAGATTGTTTAAACTATTGGAACTGATGTGAGGAAGTATACGAAGAAGTGGAAAAAGTTTAGGGACAAATGTGTTTGCCTCTAAAAAAGAAAAGAAAAGGGGACCCAGAAAGGAAAAAAGTTTTAGCATTTTACTTGTTGCTGTCGACTATCTGTACAGTCAAACCTGTCTTTGCAGTCAGAGGAGTTAACCTTCTTTTGGCTTAAGCACTTCCACATCAGCCAAAAGCTCACATACAGTCCATGATTCAGTCCTTGGTTTGGTTTGTAGACAATGATAAGCTGGCTGACAGCACAACACTTGCATCAGTGGCTCTCTCTAGACATAGTCAAAATGAAACCAGGGCAGCTGTCAAGATCATGTCTGACTAGACAAGCAGAAAAACAAAAACAATGACTCTGTGCAGGTAAAGTGTACACGAGGGCTCCTGTAAGAGAACTGATCACCGCAATAATCCTTTGCTGATGGTAAATGGCTAGTATAATGTTTGAAGTGCTGCTTATTTTCTTACGCACTGCTGAGATCAGACGACTCGTGCCTGTGCCTCGAGTATGAAGGCATAAAGCTCACCATAGCAAAAAAGTCTGGAATCAGAGAGCTAGCCTGGCACTCTACAAAACTCCACACCTAAACTGTAAATACAGCTATTTGTGGTGTCATGGCAAATAGTTATGAGTATTATCGTGTGCTTTAATTATTTGCTTGAGACGTTTTACTGAGTTTGCCAAGCAGACTTGAGGAAGACAACACACAGTGTTCTGCAGCTTAACCGCTCCATTTTGTGTACTTATAAAAGGCAGAAAACCCCCCAAAACAAAACACACCAAACTGTGAGTGTTAGAGGCTTTTTGGGTATTATTCTTTGCAGAGAACCAGGTTAGCTGCCAAAGTGAAATCGCATTTCTTTTTTACTCCGTTTACTCGTCATGGGGTGGCTGTAGCTCAGGTGGTAGAGCAGGTCATCTACTGATCGGAAGGTTGGTGGTTTGATTCCTGGCTTCCCCTAGTCTGCATGCCAAATATCCTTGGGCAAGATATTAACCCCAAATTGCTCTCCGATGCATCCATCGGAGTATGAATGTGTGTGAATGTTACTTAGAATGCACTTAGATCAATGTGCTTGTGCGAATGGGTGTGAATGGGTGAATGCACAAGTTGTGTAAAGCGCTTTGAGTGCTCAGAAGAGTAGAAAAGCGCTATATAAGAACCAGTCCATTTACCATTTACTCATCCATTTAACTGTGGTCAAGTTGGCCAGAGGTATGATTTAGTTTTGTCCAAAACAATAAGTAGCAGCTGCCTTATCTGTCTTGCTACAGGCATTTTTGGTGAAGATTTTTCCACAGTCACTGAAGAAACAAGTCATTAAGTTAGCTTACAGCAACTTGTACAGATGTCCCGATCTTATACATGCTGACCATGTTTTTTTCTTTCCATTTTTAATGAATATGGCTAGTTAGCAATGCAGGAAGATGATGCCCTAATTTTCATCCTCCTGAGCTCTGATTGGTTGATTATCTCTCATAAACAGCCACCAGGGATAATCCAGAGAAGCGGAGAGAGAAAGAAACTGGTTTCCCCCTGCTTCTTGTCTAATTGCCTCTTGGCTGTAGCTTCATAGCACACAGAAATAAAAGTGATATTGATCTACTCACCAGGCTCTTGGCAAAAAAACAAATATGTGTACTTTTGATTGTTTAATCAGTTCAAATAAGCATAGTGCATGTTGTTATTTGAATCATTAAGAGATTACTGTTTACTGCCCAAAACACCTTTTTATACCAACAAAGTTTCCACGAGAACTGCTTCCTCACCTCCCTCATACTCAGGGCAGTTCCCTGAGGTTTCATTGAGGCTCTCCTCCTCAGTGATGATAATGTTCTCTATGTCCTTCATTGTCAGGTGGTCCCGGAAGGCGTGGAACAGCACCTGCTTCAGCTCATCCAGAGACAGCTGCTGCATGTCGAACTGCAGGGGCACACAGCAATCAATGCAGATACACAGTCAAACACAGGCCGACTTCATGAGGGCAGATAAATATAGAAGAATGAATGTGTAGGAAATGACGCTATATATGAATATATTTTTAATTAGTCAACAGCGTAATGCAGGGATACAGTATGTAGGTAGGAACTGTGTCAGTTGTAATGTAAAGAAAACTGGAGCTATTTTTGGTGCGTGAGTCATGATATAATCCTGTTTTTCCTGTTCACATGTATAGGCGGAGAAACTGGCATGTTGGCTTCCATGTAGGTGGTCGTTTTGTGTAATTGTTTCATATTATTAATAAGGGTATCAAATATCCATGACTTGAAGTCTTAATCTTTGCCTCTGTCCAACATCTATTCTACCCCCCAACCTCCCAGGGGCTCAATCCAGGGATACTCATGGACATATCCCTCAAGCCCAGCATGCAGGCCTAGATTATTTACCTCACTGACTGCCTGAAATACAATCAGTCGCTTGGTTTAGCACGGCAGATGGACACAGAGAGGCAGGCATGGTGAAGACGAAGAAAAGAAGGGTTTGATGGAGAAAGGAAGAGAGAGACACCGAGATAAGAAAACAGGAAGGCACGATGAGGTCAAAGAAAAGGGAGATGTGTGAAGTAGTGGGAGACAGATGGAGAAAACAGAACTGGCAGACAATGGTGGTAAAAAAGTAAAAGAGTTGCGTTTGTGAAGAAGAGATGCTCATTTTAACGAGGGAAAGATAATCCTGCTCTTGCTTTACTGACTTGCTCACTATACGCTGAAATACTAAAACCAGTGTGCTTTATGACTAATGACTTTAGGGAAAACCACAGATGTTGAATGAAAAGGGGAGGGAGGGCTTATAAATGATTTTAGAAGCATGACTGTTAGATTTGTATTGTTGATTGTCATTTATACTTAGAAATATCTAGTCATATATGCTTAGAAGTATATAATCATTTGTAGATTAAAAGAATGTCTCATCCTAGGAGGTCTGTAACAACTCTGTGTAGCATGAAGAGGGGGGTGCGTTCACTCCTCTCCAGAGTGTTCTGGCATAGATCACACACCTCTTGGGATCATGAGCAAGGTTGTATCTTTTCTTGCTGGTATATGGTATAGCAAACACATCTATATCTGTTTTACTCTTAAGTGCCTTTTTTTAGATGAACTGCTGGACTTCCAGACCAGCAGGTTTAGGGAAGTCGTTTATGGGGTCACACTCTGACCCCCCCCCACACACACACACACACTTACACAATGCGTATGTAGACGTCAAAGAGCAGTGTTACAGGGGTCAAGCGAAGGAACGGCGTTTGTCCAGTTCTCTCCCGTGCACGAGAAACATAAAGAACTTTGCCTACTCGGGTCTTGCTTTTGCTGTGTAGTAGAATTGTCTTGAACGTTCCAGCGAATAGGTTTATGCTACAAACCTATCATTAATTGGTACTCCGAGCCGGAGTCCTGGAGCCGACATTCACAGAGGGGAGAAGAGACACGCTGAAAGACTGACGTCAGCCAGGACTTAGAGAAGTTCCTGTAGTAAAGTCCCGAGACGTGAGAATTTGTCATCAGGCCGGTGGATTAGCTGTCTGTTTTTTTTTTCTCCTCCTCAATGAGTGGCGACTGACGGGATTCGAGGCTAGTATTACACGCTAAGCAACGGCGAGTAAGTTGAGAGAGCGACTCTATAACCGCAGAACTGGGTTAGGGTCCCAGAACTGGGTTAGGGTCCCGAAAGAGAGGTTTTGGTAAAATCGCCCAAGGACCCAAGCGTCCGGTGCATGTCCAGTTTTAAAATCGCCCTGGGTTTGTGTCCCGAGCGTCCCTTCACTGGGGTTTGAGTCGCGCGACTGGGTTAGGGTCCCAAATAGGGTTGCCAACTCCCTGAGAAATAAATAAGGGACACCTCGTGGCCAGGGCCGGGCGACCCAGTTGTCTTCACCCTTCCCAGTGTGGTGAATTTTTTAGCCCTTTTTTTTTTTGTGTGTGAAATTATTTTTTTAACCATTTGACTTGAATTTGATTTATGACAACATTAACACAATAAAACAGGTCTCTTTCTTAAACAGAAGCCCGTCATGCTTAACTTTTGAGAATAAAAGTAAATCTTTCTTTAAAAGAACTCTGTCCTACTTAACTTAAAATTATATAAATTAATAGAAAACAATAGAAAGAAAAATATTCTTGTAACAGTGCACATTTAGTGCATTTAGTGCCATTGGCTTCAGTAGAGGCATTATTTCAGCTTTTGCTCCCGTTTGTAAACCCACTTGTTCCCATGATTAGGCATCATAACTCATCATCATTATTCATCTATGTATTACTTTTATGTATTACTCATCTATTTGTTGTAATCATATATCCTTGCAGTTGTTTATTACACAAAATAAATTATATTATCACACTTCTGGCCACATAGCGCTGATATTCACTGCACATGCCCATTTTAACCTTAACCAGAGGGTTTAAAAACAAACAAACCAGTGTTTACATACCATATCTGCTTCTGCCGTGGCCTGGTGGACAAAAATTGGTTAAGGGTTCCCCGAGCTTTCACGCCCCTCATGTTCTTCATGTGCCCACCATTAGAAGCATGCCTGTGGAAAAAGTGCGCCGGCACACAGTGCAGTGCGCTTTATAGGTGTTATGGTGCACTTTTCCAGCCAGGTGTTTTCCTTTTCCCATTCTTCCCTGTACTTTTGCAGCCTTTTTTTCTTTCTCTGAGAGGAACAAACATTGCTGGTCTAATGCTGGTCTAATGCTGGGCTTACACTGTGCGATTTGTGGCCCATTTTGAGCCGATTTTTGAGTCGTGCGACCGATTTGGTGATCGGACGGATTTTGGCCTTCATCGTGCATCGTGTAGTATACGTGGGGTAACGAGAAGCGATTAACACCTCACGACCAGCTCCCGATCATCAATCGCTCGTGAGGGTGTCACCGCAGCCGCTCACACTGCTCACGCGCAAACACGTAAACGTCGGTGAAAAAGACGGAGCAGTACGGCTGTGCAGCGTGTGATCTGGACACAAGCGATGGAGGCACAACTTGTAGAACTTTGGAAAGCTCATCCGAGCCTTTTCGATGTGGCATCACCAAATTATCACGACCACAACAACCGTGAAAATAGTTGGATTTACATTGCTGCTCAATCGCAGCTGCCTGATCAGTGTTTTTCATTAGCAATTTAGCAAAGTTGATGGTGGTGTGTGTCTGTGTGAGTGAAAGACAGAGAGGGAGAGCGAGCGACAGATTTTCAGATTTTCTACCTAAAACCTTCATTTTATGGAGGCACAGTGTGAGCACTCAGGTCGCATCAGAGCATCGGGCGGTATAGTGTGAGACCCCGCATCGTGACCTACGAACTTATAACCCATGCGAGCCAATCGTGCAGTTTGAAAATCGCACAGTGTTTGCCCAGCTTCAGGTGTACTGTCGTCTGAGACTTGCACCGCAGTGTCGGCGTTTGTTTCCCTGTTGGCCATGCTTTTTGTTGTAGTCATCTGTTGTCTTCCGGTATTTTCTCCGCAAGCGACCTTTCCTCAACCAATGAGATGAGCAGTAATCTGAATTGTCATACTCAAATTGTCATAAGTGTGCTGTCAGCTCATTGGTCACAAAGCAGGAGAGGGGCTGGGAATTATGTTTTCAAACAAAGCGTTAATTACATTAAAACTTATAGACTACTTTTGATTCTCACTGTATTACGGGACAAAGTGCGTCCCTTTTCAGCTCAATACGGGACGTGTACTTTTGTTTCTAAATACGGGACGATTCCGTTTTTTAAGGGACGGTTGGCAACCCTAGTCCCAAAAGATTGTTGTTGTGTTTGTGTGAATGACTGCGGAGCAGGTGTGGTCTGTGACATGGTTGTTGTTGTTATCATGAGTTCCCGAGCAAGTAAGACTGCCTCACAGGGAGACGACACATTCATGCAAGAATTCGCTCCCGGCAGTGCGATTTATATTCTAGGTGAAGGCCCGCGGGGACTTAGGTGGGTACACGCTAAGCATTTCTCCAGAAGAAAGGAGAAATGCTATGCATGTAGAGAAAGGGGTCACTATGCTAGAGAGTGCCCTAATCGCAAACCTGAGGAGCCCCAACTGTAATAAATGACTAGTATATACACACATGTTTAGTAGGGGTGCAACGATACACAAAATTCATGGTTCGGTTCAATACTTTGGTGTCATGGTTTAATATTTTTTCGATACAAAAAAATGTTCATGCCTTTTTAATTTGTCATTTATTAAAATTATAAATATATATTTTAACTCAAAAGTACAGTTTTTAAATTTAATGTTGCTGAAACAACAAAGTAATAAAAAAATAAATCTACCTGATCGAGAAATCACTCATCTTTGGAAAAGAGAGTTTATTACAGAGAAACGGCTCTTTCCAAAATAAAAGCTATACTATACGCTTCTTCTGGGCTATATTCTCAGCAGCATATTAAACATATCAGGTCCCCATAAGGAGAATCATGTGCTAACGGCTGTCTAAATGACTCGGGTAAAGTTTGTAGCATGCGTGCTTGTTGTTTTTGTCTGCTTCCACTTGTCTTTGCACTAGGATGATGTTGCAGTAAATGTGCAGTCATATTCATTGTGTTCCCACTAGTGCTGTCAGGGTTAATATCGTTGAAATGACATTAACGCCACAACACGCCAAATCTCCGTTAACGAGCTACCTTGGATCGCCCCGTGTGTGGGGCTGGACGGCCAACACGTTAACGAGCTAACTGCGCTAACGCAGTAGTTCCCACCCATGTAATTGAGCATTGCGTGGCACATCCGACATACTGTTTTACTTTAGTCCATGACAGGCTTACCTTCAGGGTCATACTTCACATGAAAACCAAAATAGTTCCAAATGCCACATCTGAATTAGGGTGGGGGAGGTTCAATTTACCATGTTGCAAGGAGAGCTTAACTTCTGTCTCGGTAGCTTGCCCTGCGCTCAGTGAATCTGCGTTCGACTACTCCGCCTAGGCTGCACTGTCGAGTGCAGATCCACTGAGCGCTCAACACAGACAGCATCGTCAGAAGGAAAGTTGATAAAATAAATTAAAAATCTTGTATTGTTCGATACATATGCGTACCAAACCGAAAGCACTGTATCGAACGGTTCAATATCAATACGAGTATTGTTGCACCCCTAATGTTTAGATGTCCCTGATCAACAACAGCCTGTGCTCCAGACCATTAATTTAACCTTGAAGTTGAGGCCCATTTCTTGTTTAATTGACAAATTTCACATTTTGGGGAAAAAACAAACAAACTGATTTGCTTTTTTTCTGGAATTTCAATGTGCAGTCTCGTCTCTGTCCATTAAATATGATGCTAAAGCCAGTCAATAGTTTGCACAGTGATATGGAACAAAGGGGGAACAGTCCTTTGCCAAATATAGGCTTGTATAACTCACAAATGACAGAGTCAGACTAGAGGTTTTCCCATTTCCAGACATTAGTGAATACAGCTGTGACAGCATATTTGGACAGATACTGTATGAGAGTGGTATTAATTTTTTTTAAAACTCTGTGTCAGAAAATAATTGTTTTATAGCATCATTTTCGAGATGTATTAGTGAGTCTTGTCCTGACTCTGAGATCATTCTTTGTCTTTGTTATTATTTTTTTCTGTGTCCTGTTGTATTTTGTCATACTTACACTTCCTTTCATTGCCTGTCCTGCCCTGCTGTCTGTCACCTGTGTCTAATTGTCCTTCATTTATGTGTTTAGTCAGCCTCTCCTCTGCCTAATTGCCTTTGTATCATGTGTCGTGTTCTTCAGCATTTCTCTTTGGAAGTTTTTTCTCCCTTAACATCATGATGCTCAGTAGTGGTCCGAGAACGGATTTGAGAACTAAACATTACAGGAAGAAGAAGTTTGATTTTTGTAGTTTTTTTCCCGCCGTGGCCACTACTGAAGCCGCTGATGTCAGTCTCATTCTCATTCTCTTTTCCACGGATGCATTCCCAGTGTCCAATCTAAAACCAGTTCCACACATTTCCACTGACTAAAGACGGTGCCAAAAAGCCGGCACCAGCATGGCACCAGCATGGCACCACAAAATTACTGGGCCCAAAATCAGGATCGATGCCAGCAGTGGATAGAGAGGGACAAGAGCATCTCAGATGATTTGCAAATATGAAGATTGTTTAAGCTTCTGTTTCTATTTTGTGCATTTAAGCGCTGTGCTCATGTTTTGTATTTTATCTAAGTTCCTAAATGCTAGTGCTTTGATTACACTGAACATTTGAAAATTGTTTTAAGAAGGAACAAAATTCTGTGTCATAAAATTAATTCCTTTTGGTACGATAAAGAAAAAAAAATCTTAGCTAATAATTTGGGGAATTTTATGTGTAATTTGTGGATTTTCTGATTTGTAACAGATCTCAAGACTGCAAGAAAAGAAAAACGTGAATCATAACTGATATATTGACCCATTAATAGAAATTTCCTTGAACAGGCATGGATACACATGATAAGAAGGACACGGTATTGTGTCAGGTCTTTATGTATTTTGCACGTCCACTTCTCTGTGCTCTGCAAATGTGTATTGATTCCAATCCAACTGTTCGTCTTGCCTTTCCTGGGGATTTACGCTTTAATTATGGAAACATGCATTTGGATGCATACTCACACACAAACCCACACAAATGAAAGCAAACTTGAGACACTGCAGTAAATAACTGCAGACACAAAACTGCACAGACAGACACCCTCTCTGGGTTTCTATCTCATCCTCTTCTCCCCATCTCTCTCTTTCTCTCTCTCACACACACAAACACACACACGCATGCAGATGCTTTTATTTGGTTAGCTAAGGTAAAACAACCCATAGGAGATTATTCACAATTTGGCAAACACGAAACTAAAGCAACTTTTATTTTCAAAAGGACAAAAGTGACAGGAGTGGGTAAAGATAGAGGGGCTGTAAGACACAACAAACAAGATTCAGTGCAGGGGTTTGAGTTGTAATCATCTTAGCCAGAGCTGAAAAACAAACTGCAACAACAAATCATAATTCCTGGCTTAAATAAAACTGTCACTCCACCATCCAAAAAGCTGACAGTGGAACAGGGACCCACCTTCAGATGCTTTTCTTGATTTTTCTCTCATTTCTTTCCATGTTGGGAATTTTTTTTTCTTACTTCAATGAAACTCACAGAGGGAGCTGACTGCAATGTAAAGTACCCTCAGGCAAATTTGTGATATTGGTCTATGAAACTAAATTGTCTTGACTTCTGTTAAATTTGCAGTTAGCATAAAAAAACCTACTGTTTAGATTTTTAACTGAATAATGCTGCCTTGTGTGGTGCTCCAGGGCAAATAAATAGGGTTTGGTAGCAGCAGTTGGAGGGCATGAGCTACCTGACTTCTGCTATCCTTCTTGCCATAGCTGTCTCTAAACTGAATAGATACAAGGAAATGGAGGAAAACCTCTTCAGACTGCAGCCGCAGGACAGACGACATGACAGGTGAGGCAGGAGCATGGAGAATGTACAATGTTCCCGACTGTCTGTCGAGTGGGTGAAATCCACAGTGGTACCTGTTACTAACCAGCAGAGTGATTTCTCCTCCTGCCAGGTCTCTGAAGGACACTGACATGCCCCCTCCCCACACACACACACAATGAAGACCAAGAGTTTTCCTGTCAGAGCATTTTGTCTTTCACTGACTGAGCTCAAATATGTCATTTGTGTCTCTCTCCATATAGAAATGTGTGTGTGCGTGTGTTTGTATGTGAGTGAGTGGTTGACAGAGAAGCAGCAGGGGATCGCGAGCAGTGACCGGTGACATATTGAAGGAGCCAGGACACATCAATCAGAGGAACAGGTGCTTACACGCCATCCTTCCTTACTAATCCTCCTGCCCTCGAACAACACAAGCTTGTTTCGTCACTCGTCCACCTGCTTTGTCTTCTGACCCTTTCTCTAAAAAGTCACCCAGAGCGACATCCCGAAAGCAATGTTTCTTTTATTCTGTACGCTTCCCCCTCACCACCTAGTTCTTCTGTCTTACAGCAGTGCTGTCACAGTTAGGTGTCATCTTCAAGTTCAAGTAAAGTTTTTGGTTTTTTGCCTTAAAAAAGGCAGAAGCTACAGTCAACCAGAAATGAATAATAGATAAACAAGAGCCACTGGAACAGAAATCAATTGCAGATGTATGTGAGGGAATAAAACTGAAAATAAGAAAATTCTCAATTGAAAGTTGCTGAAACTCACTAGGCACCATGCTGGTCACTTTTCAAACACGTGTTAAAGTAATCCACTTAATCTCACTGCACTTTAAAATATGGGGAAGCAGGGACACAACATTTTTAAAACGCACTAATCTTTGCTATATTTGACACAGATTAATCATCTCTTTGACAGATTACATGACTTGAATGAATTAAACTCACTTGAATGAGTGCGGTCCCTGTAAAAATTCATCTTTTGTATTTTAAATGGCACTGACTCCAGAGGTGGCTAAAGTACACACTTTCTTTACTTAAGTAGAACCACAGACACTTGTGTTTAAAACAAAAACAAACAAACAAAATAATACCAGCACATGAGAATGAAATGTCATGCCAATCTAAATCTATTGAATGTACTTAGCTGGAATCTCTTATGTAGGACACAAATAGGGAAATAGTTATATTTTCTGCTGCCTACATTGTAGATGGGTGACTATTCAGGTGCCTCCTGAAGCGAACCTACAGAGAGGAATGCTCCAGGGTGCCACCAATTACTCACCCGTGTAGTTCCACTGCAAACCTCACTGTCACTCACACTGAAATCTAAATGGTGCAATCTACCTATGCTCGGTGTGCACACTCTTATGCAGCAGGGAGGGGATTCCAACTCGTGCCTAGCCCCTCAACAAGCGGCTGCACCGCCACTAAAGCAACAAAACAAAGCATAAAACCTTAAACAAATTAGTAAAAGACAAAACAAATACACCCTAAGTTACAGTACTTTATAAAAGCAAGATTTAAAATATAGAAAATAATTCTGAGTAAAAGACCATAAAACCAGGCCAGTCCATAAACGTTTGTAAGATAACAGGCCACAACAAGACAGAATAAAACCGAACTAGACAGCAGCAGTATGGCACAATCCACTTTCTAAAGGGCAACACTAAAATGAACAGCTTTCATGAGCAGAGCTGCAGTGCTTAGCTGCCTAATGCTCTCAGCCACCTTGGATGGGAAAAGACTGCCAAATACCTCCATGTGGTAGTGAAGCGCAGCTGTTTCTTATAGGGCCTCTAATTAGCAGCTGGGAAGGTGTGGATGTTAGTGCTGCATTTGCGCACATCACGTAAAATCCTACCCCAAAATCTACTTCACTACATTACCTTTAAATCTAACCTCTCTTCTTCCTCTCCTGCCCTGTCTTTCTTACATCGTTCTCCATCTCTGAGAGAACTTTTTTCTCTGGCTGGGAAACAGAGTAACTACAGACACGGTGAGCGACAAACTGCGCACAAACAGTCTGTATATTTGCTGTTATTTCTTGAGCTGCATTTGAAATGTTGCATTTGAAATTGCCTGCCACTTAAAAAATGTTACTCCCTTTATGCTTGCTCCTCTTCTGTAAAGCTAGCTAGATACTCACATACTACAAACTAGAGATGGACTGATCCGATATTACGTATAGGTATTGGTCCGATACTGACGTAAATTACTGGATAGGATATCGGAAGAAAATAAAAAATGTAATCCGATCCATTAAATATCAAAAAAGCACCTCACAAAACTTGCGACACCGCGTAACTCAGCTCATAACCGTAGCATGTCGGAGCAGTATGCATCACGTGATAGAGCGGCTGTGTGTATTTGTAGCCTCGCTAGCAATCCCGCATTTCATCTCCGAGGAAGTGATCCCAGAGAGAAGTAAAGCAAGTGTGTAAGTTCATCTCTGAATGTTTATAAAGCATTCCCGCGTTAAGCTTAACAACTGATATATGGAGCGACTGCCTCTTCTCTCCCTCCCTCTCCTGCTACTACTTCAATCATGAAACTGATCAATGATCAGCTGATCGGCTTTTCTGTCGCAACTCCGTCTCTCTTGTTTGTTTATTGCCCACTTCGCGCCAGAAAGAGGAAACCAGCGGCTGAACAACAGCAGCACGTTTAAGCTTGATAAGCTGTTGTTAGAATTTATTTAATATTACTTTCTACACCAGGATCCTTTTCTATGTAGCTGACGGCTGGTAACTGTGCAGGGGCGGATCTAGCAAAGTTTAGCCAGGGGGGCCGATAGGGCATTAACAGGGAAAAGGGGACACAAAGACCAGTGTTGGGACTAACGCGTTATTAAGTAACGCGTTACAGTAACTACGTTACTATTGTGGTAACGAGCACGGTAACTAGTTATTATGCCAAAACCAGGAACGCGTTAGTCGTTACTAGGATTTAGATAGGGTCGTTACTCGTTACTTCGTGTGGTGGCTATCGCGGAGCTTCCACAGATTCTGTAACATTAGCAAGTGGTGGAGGCAGCAGGTGGATGAGGGAAAGGGGACGCAGAAGGAAAAGAGACCCAAGGCGGCCGCCGGTCCGAGTGTGAACTGAACTTCAGGTAAGAAGTTATGACCTGCAGTCTATCTGGGTCAGATATAAACCAAGTTTAGGTGGAGTTTATTTTCGTTGTGCTGACTTTTACTGCGTACTAGCTAGCATGACGGAGTTTCTATACAGCTGGGTGGGTGCTATGAAGTTAATGATGTTGAACTTTATTTTGTTCATAAGTTATTAGAGTTGCCAACCGTCCTGTCTGGTATTCAGAGAAATTATTACACGTTTCTTATTGAGATGAAAAGGAACCGTTTGTCCCGTAATTCAGCTACAATGAAAAAGGCACAAAGCTGGAGTTATTCTATGTCTTTGCTGCACAGCTGCCTCTTCTTCTTTCATTCTCCCCCTCTCTCTCCCGTTTCTACTTCAATCATGAAAACTGATCAATGATCAGCTGATCGGCTCTCTTGTTTGTTTATCGCCCACTTTGCGCCAGAAAGAGGAAACCAGCGGATGTCACACTAAACAACAGCAGCACGTTTAAGCTTGATCAGCTGTTGTTAGAATTTATTTAATATTAATTTGTAGTATCAGCTGATGTTTGCTGGAGCCACAGCTGCAAAAAAGCTGCTGGTCATGATATCGGTTTGGTTATCTGGTGAGAGGGAAACATGCAGATGAAACCAGGAGATGTCCTTACTGAATCATCAGAGCTGAACAGGTGATGGAGAAACAGCTTTACCTTTTAGGTGACATGAATGAGTTGAAGGGAAGTTATGAACTGTTTCTGAGAGACAGATAACCCCAGGATCCTTTTTAGGTAGCTGACAGCTGGTAATTGTGCAGGTGCGGATCTAGCAAAGTTTTGCCAGGGGGGCCAGGTAGGGCATTAACAGGGAGAGGGGGGCACAAAGAAATACTTTTCTTTCTTATTCTCATTTAAAATGTCTATCTTTTAAAAAATAATTATCTGAATCTTACAACAAATGATTGATAGATTGATGCATATATACCATCAAAACAGTGAACATCACTGTCACAACAGTGTTTGTTTTCATTCAAAGGCTTTATGATTTTTCCTATAATGGTGGGCCGGTCTCTAGTCAAAATGCCCGAGCCGATTTTTTGTCCCAGTCCAGCCCTGTATGCAGCTCATCTGCAGTCTGGTGTTACCTACATCTTCCTATTTAGAAGGCAGAATTTCCGAGTTCTGAGTACAATCAAAGCACCACGACTGCAGTTTTTGTGTTGGATGTAAAAGGCGCACAAGACGCTGTGACGTAGGCTAGAATCATGGCAGCAGTCAATGATGGTCCGGTTGTGGGATTTCTCTCGTGGAAATATGCACGTTATCTTTTCCTTTCTATTGGTAGGTGGCACAGTGCACTTGTGGCAAGTAAGCAAGCTAGAAGACTGGCAAAGTTGTGGAAGCAACACATTAACAAGAGAATTCTGAGTAAAACCAAAGTTACTTTCCCTAGTAACTAGTTACTTTGAAAGTAACGAGTAACTTGAAGTAACTGAGTTACTTTTGATAGAAGTAACTAGTAATGTAACTAAGTTACTATTTTAAAGTAACTTACCCAACACTGACAAAGACATACTTTTCTTTCTTATTCTCAATGTCTAGCTTTTATTAAATAATTATCTGACACCCAAAGTTTTAATTTGATGTAAAATGAATAGAAGTCCATTACTTTATATAATATATATGTAAGTAATATATATCCTAGTAAGCTATAGTACTTTTTACTACTTTTTCCTTTGGTTAGGCACCACCTGTGCAGTCTGCAATTCTGTTAAAGAAAGATGTTGAATCTATTTAATATTTCTTGAAAAATAATTGATTTCTGTGCATTTTCTTTTCACACTGCATCAAATAAAGGTTGATTACGTCGATTAAGCATCATGAGGTGGAGCGTGAGGGGTGGTTCCCTATTTTTTTTGGTGCTGGGAGTTGGAACCCTATTAGTTAGGTTGCTTAATATTTACGCTAAGTACTCTTTAAAATACCAGAATAGGGAGGATGGTGTAGGTTAAAGTTTATTAGATTGATCAGTATTGCTGAACTATGAAATTTTTTTTTTGCATACAGGTATAACAGAATAGCTTTAATGTTGTTGTTTTTTAAACTTGAGTATGAACTTATACAAAATGCAGCAAGATATTTAAAAAACAGTTTTATTGATTAAAAAACACTATATCGGATTCATATCGGTATCGGCAGATATCCAAATTTATGATATTGGTATCGGTATCGGACATAAAAAAGTGGTATCGTGCCATCTCTACTACAAACACAACTTATGGATATCTACACAGCTCTGAAGTTTGCCCTGCTGAAGTGTAAATTTTACTACAGCAAAGTAGAACCAAGTTCAGTCTCTTGAAGATTTGCAGGAGTGTTAAGTAACACTTATTATTACACATATTATTCTGTATGTCAGCTGCGATACACACTACCTAATTATTTTTGTACAACTTGAATTTTGACATGTACCTACCAAAAACAACATGTGCAACATTTGACTTCAGTACCAAACACAACAATTTGACAATTGTGGCAAACATTTGCACATATAATTCTTCCACAGTGAAAACAAAAACAAGGCTACAGCACATTTTACCTGCAATGCCTGGAAAGAACCTGCTGACAGATTTTGATGACATACGATGCTGCTTTCTGAAAGCTGTTGGGCTCATCAGCTATAATTGATAGTGAAGTTACAACTACATGTATAGCAAGTATAAGTATAGCAATACACAATTTGAGATGCTGTTTTTTTATTTTTAATAAAACATGATGTTTTAAAATAAGTCACTTAAAAAATCGTTTTGTTTCATTTAACCCTTTACCTCTAATGAATAATCTAATTGTTCCTTTCTGTGCTCTCGATTACCTTTTCTTTCCTACTTAATCTTCTTTTTATAAACTGCAGTCAAGGTTTGTAGCTCCTCTTTTTGCTCCAGTTCCGCATGATTTCTTGTTTGGATTATTGCTTGTGTTCCTCCATGTATGACTCTTTGTCTGTTCTTGGATTTTCGCTTCAAACTTCAATATCTGTGATATTTTTGTCTCTTTTGCCTGCTCCCTGCCTACTCTGGTTGCCCCACTGGCTCATAAACCTTGCATGCCTCATTACAGGTTTGGGCTTTCTACTCTGGTGGCCAGTGTTTGGGTCCTCTCATCACTGTAACATCACACTATACATGGTTTGGTGGCAGGAGTAGCTCAGGTGGTTGAGCAGGCTGGCCTTTAAATGTTGGGTTGGTTCAATGCCCGATTCCTCCTGTCTGCATGTTGTGCCTGTGAAGATGAATCCAGGAAATGCTCCGGGCATGTTTTGGAAAAATGTGGAAGCCCATTAGGACAAAACATGTCTGCCAAATAAATGTAATGAAAGGCTGGCCACAATCATAACACGATGGCGATCCCACAGACCTCCTTCCCACTCTCTCAGCATAAACATATTTCTCATAAGCTATAAACACTGTTAAGATATTGGTTTAAAAACTGTTGTTTGTAAGCGACTGTCTTTAGGTGCTGCAGCTTAATTTGCAATGGAAGAGTGGGTGCTAGCTTTCTCAAATCTAATTTACTGGCTGTCAGAGCGAATGCGGTAACTTGATTCGGGAGTTTTTCAAAGCAGATATCTAAAGCTCAGTGAGATCGCACTCGCACCACGCTACAGTGGAAAATCAACAGTGAACCAGAGGAGTTTTTTCAGAGGTACACCAAACAAAAAGGACGCAGAATCACACGACTGCGCACAAGTCAATAAACACACACACATAAACAGGTACGCACGGCAGTTCCACTCTCCCCAGTGAAACCATCATGCATCTCTCACTGCGCAGATATTATTCGAACATACTGAACTGAGTCATTATGGCCCATCACAATGTATCCATCATGGCGGACCTCTTCCATCTCTCTCAACATGATGACTCTGCCTCTTTTCCCATCTCCCACTGAGGTCTGTGGAAAATAAACAGGCTCACAAACACACACACAAAATCTCCCCTTGCTTTTCCTACATTGTTTTGCTCCATTCTCCCCCTTGTGCTTCTTGACTCTACTGTCATTTCCCCCCATCTCTTCTTCCTGTTTTTGTGAGGTGAACATTTCAAATCACCCTTGAGATGCACACTGTCTGCGACCTTCATGAATCACAGTTTCTCTCACCCCCCCCCCCCCCCTTTTTTTTTCTTGTGTGCATATCCTTTGTACTCCGATATCTTTATGTGGGGCATCCCCCCACACCACCCCCACAAACTCCCCATCCCCGCTTATTGTCCAGCTCTTCTCTC
This sequence comes from Neolamprologus multifasciatus, assembly GCF_963576455.1. Classification (NCBI taxonomy): domain Eukaryota; kingdom Metazoa; phylum Chordata; class Actinopteri; order Cichliformes; family Cichlidae; genus Neolamprologus; species Neolamprologus multifasciatus. The sequence continues at coordinate 18,426,951 of NC_140448.1, forward strand.
TATTCTGTCATCTCTTTCAGCCTCTCTGGCTTGCACACTGTCTGTCTTGCTCCATCTATTTGTCAGAGATTCAGCGTGTCTCATTTATAAAAGGTGTTCTGTTTCACACAGCATTCCTCGTTTTAAAAATGGCCTTTTTTTTGGTTGTTGTTTTTTGCAAGAATTTTCTTTGTTTTGTGAATGCGCGTGAATGGTTCGTTGTTTCACCAGTTATATTGTCTAAAGTAACTGAACATTGAAACCTAGGATGAAGAATGCAAATGTGGCCCTGTGTGTGTTTGTAACCTGAAAGGCACACACACACACACTTCTTCATTTCAATGAGTCACCCTTTAAATGTTTCTCCTCTCATTTGACTCAAGGAAAGCACAGAACAGCTTCCTGAGCACTGTCGCTGTGCTCATCCAACCGTCCTCGCACTCAGCCTCCTCCCTACACATCAAAAGCGCACGTACACGTCAAAACTTTGCACTTTTCATTATTGTTGCATGTCTTACCTACGGGACACAGAAAAAAGACTCAGAGAGAATCTAATTTCTGTCTACAACAATTTTCAAAAACAAAGTAAGCACATGCAAATGAGCTTTATTTACTGTGGTGCCTAATTTGAACAGTACATCCCCAAACTCCTCATTATGATAATGCTCTCTGCAACACTGTAAATGATAAACACATGCATGCCCAAAAATCTCCAAAAAACATACATAAAGAAACACACTTAATTCTCAGCAGGTCTCTTTTCCTTTAAGACTCCAAAAAGGGGGAAAAAGCTATGCAAGGGAACAGCAAAAGCAGGTAGGGGGGCTGAGAGTGTATTTTGTGTATGTGTGTATGTTTTATGCGTGTCTGCAGAGTTCTTGGAGAAACTAGGGCTGTTCTCAAAGATGTAAGAGTTGTTCTGACTGTTAAAATACATAGTCAGAGGTGAGGCGGAAGAAGTAAGAGGAAGCATAAGGGATTGAACTGATAAATGATGAGGAGAGTGAGTGATGAGCAACAGACTGTTGACCAGCTGGGAGGAGGAAGCTTTGTCTCTCACCTGCCAGAAGATGTTGTCAATGGTGTTGCCTAGAAATCCTTCTCTGTTGTCAGATGACAGCAGCTTGGGCCCCAGTATCGTCATGAACTCCTCAAAATCCACCTGGCCGTCCCCTGCAGGTAGACAAACACACACACAGAAAAAGAGGAGCAAGGAGACAGACCAGCACAAAAAAACAATCAGATACTGAGACAGGAAGGATGGCAGAGCAGAGTTAAATAATGCATTTTATGACAAAGTTAATTTCTTTCCAGAAACAAAGGAGACAGATCAACAGATGGGTGTGTGCTTTCATCCATGACGAGCACTCGTGCAGCATCGGCCTTAATTCACCTTTCGGATACAATGTGTGGACCTGCATGAGTGTGTGCCTGTGTGTGTCTGTGGGACTGATTTTTGTGACAATTCAGGGATCATTTGGCAGATTTAAATTCTAAAGAGACAACTTTGCGTGTGCTTGCATTATGTATTCTGCAGCCGTATGTTGTTATAGATAACAGTCAACAGGCAGCGCGCCGTGGAATAAATACACGCACTATGGCAGCACATTGTAAACACCATAAAACACCCAGACTTATTACACTGTATATTGCCAATATTGATTTTATGACCAGTTAAAATTGTTATCTAATGTTTGGTTTATTACGTGTTATCGTAAGGAGCATATTAGACGCATTAGTAGTCTGGACAAGGTGCGGTAATGTTGTGTGAGAACACTGTTGTGTGTGTCAATTATTTTTTTTATTCCTTCCTGAAAATTATTTGTAATTTGGAAGATATAATAGAAATAATGATTCAAAAAATACTCACACAAAACGCTAGAGAGCCTGAAAATGTTCTATAAACACACCAACAATTCAGTATGTTGAATACAAAATTAAGTTTTCAGTATATGAAGACATTCTTCTGAAGAAAATATATCTTCCTATACTTACATTTTTTGCAGTAAATGTCTTATTATCACTTTTAAATTATTTCTCAAAAATGACTAGGAGATTACAGACCCATAAAATAAACCATTATCTTGTATTATAGGATACTGCGCACATGAAAGAGCATCAGCTTGGTTCCAAAGCCTGACTACAGCTTCTCAAAAAAAAATTGAATTAACATAATATAGAATAATCTTATTTTCTTAAGACTATTTGCCTAAAGCTGAGGGAAAAGGATAATGCCAGATATCAGAGGATCAAGAATGCTTAAGAACTGATTTAATTATACATATAAAATACATCCGAAGAACTGCGCAGGTTTTCTGACACCTTATAAAATTTCTCATTCTTAAAATAATTTTGCCTTTCAGTGCTTTATGAGCGGTGACATGGGGATGATAGCAGTCAGGGGTAAAGGATTTTAAAAGAGATTCTGTCTCTCAGCAGAACAAATGGCAGCGCTGCTCTCAAGCTGCTCATGGAAGCCAAAGCAAAAAACTTCTAGCTTTGACCTTTGATATTTACAGCGAGCCGTGAAATCAACAGCAGGCTGATAAGAACCGGCTGAAAGACTGACTAGCTGGTTTGTGATTCAGGGACTGCTGATGAGAAATTGCGGCCCTCTGAGAATTTACAAGCAAAGCAGGAGTTTAAGGAGGAGGCAGGTTCTCTCTCTGTCGTCTCCAGGTGAATTAATTTTAGATAAGTGACCACCTGCTGCCATTTAGGCACTTCAAAGTTTGAAGGACACTGTAACTAAAACTAAAACCCCTTTTTAGCCTCAAGCAAGTGAAAGAGGAATTAAGTTCTGCAAGACTGCATTACTTAAGTCATTTACACTTCATTAAAAATGCAACACATTTAAACATAATGATAAGCTTCTCTCTAAAAGGATAACATTTCACCATTTTTTATTCCAATATAAACACAAATATTTTATGTAAAACAGTCGCACACGCAGAGTTGCACTCTGTGTTTTGCATATGTGAAAATGCATGGTTTGCTGCTCCATGCATGCACCCAAGAGTGTGTCCTTATGTAGCATCTTACCATCCATGTCCAGTCTCTGCATGATGATGGCTAGCTCCACTTCACTGGGCATGTAACCCAGGGAACGCATGGCCATGCCCAGCTCCTGTTTGGAGATGAAACCATTCCCATCACGATCCAGAACACGGAACGCCTCACGGATCTCTGTGCAGCAAACATACAACACATCGCTGTGCATCACTGTCAGTCTCTCAGCTTCTTTATCTTGTTTGAGGCGATAAGACACATGTTTAAAAAGTTAAACCTACACACTTATCATAGATAAAACTCTCTGTAAATATTTATCTTGTTGAGGCCACTGTGTTGGTTTCTGGTTAGTTGGGAATAAAGTTGCAAACTTCTTAATTTATGTTATAAGCTGGAAACCGAAACAACCAGTGAAATCTCTTTATTGGCATTTCCCAAACCTTCTCTTTCTTGTGTTTATATTAAATTATGTTTTGTTTTATTCATTTACATTAATTCATTCATATTTAAGTTACTTTGATTGATACGCAAAATGCAATTGCATTAATAGTAATTGTTTCTGTCTCTGGGAACAAAGCAGCATGGTGTCGATTAAACGTCTAGGAGCTGAACTGCACGGATTGTTCATTAAACAAGATTACCACGAACCACAAAATAGTGGCGAACATCAATATTTTTCACATCAGCAATCGATCAAATGCCTACTTGTACGTTAAATGGGTCACAACGAGTGACAGTCAGTTCCTCTCAGCTCTATAGAGTTTCTGCTCACATTTTTGAATTTCCAGCCTTAAGCGTGACTGTTTGCATTCAGTCTCACATGCTGCTGCATGATGCAGCTGTTTTCTGCATCGTAGCTTCCCACCTCACAATCTACCACATCTCACAGGTTATTGGCTGTAAAACAACAAATATGACCTTGACCTTGAGCAAAATAGGTTATCATTGTGTTTAAGTGTGATTAAATTTTGAGCAACGCTGCAGGAGGAGCAGCGATTCTTGTGAATTCCAGACAAATGAATGAATGGATAAACATACAATGAAGGTTTTGTATGGCATGGGCTCACTGGTCATTTGGATGAATGAGCTAAAAGGCTTCCTTGACCTCTTTGTGCACAACCTGCTCAGCTCCAAACAGCAGACAGACAAATTAGCTGCTAGCTGATGGACATGAAGTGGCAGGACAGAAAATTATTGAGAGTTTATAGAGACAAAAACAAAGTCCAAATGAAAAAAAAAAATCTATCTATCTATCTATCTATCTATCTATCTATCTATCTATATATATATATATATATATATATATATATATATATATATATATATATATATATACATATATATATATATATATATGTATATATATATATATATATATATATATATATATATATATATATATATATATATATAATTTAACCCAACAATTTCTGTGCCAAAATTAATGCTAATCATTTTAATCGCAGGTCAAAGTCATGTGACTTATTTGAAATGTTGTCAGGGAAACTAAAATACATTTCAATGTTTTAAATCTGAGGGCAATTGCAAACAACCCGCTCTCTGGTTTGATTTAACAACAATGTTCATACCGTCTCCAGCCTCATAAAATGAAAACCTAAAAATGCAACAGTGAGTCATCAGATGGTGTCAGGGAGATGGACTAATCCATGGGAAAGAAATTAATCATTAACAGGATTTAGCAGGTTTGTAGCTGGTGCTGAAAGGTGCTTCCCTGGTGTTGATAACAGGCTTCCCCATTAACTGGAAGTGCCACAGACAAATCAAGGTGAGAGAGATCTCCCGCCCTCGCTCCCTTCGTCCCTCTCTCCCTGTTCTTGCTCTTTTACATCTTTGTGTACTTATTGTATTTTACAAACCCCGAGGGAACTGTCCCAATCCCTCCACGCAGCACAATCACCACAAGAACTGCCAAGAGCATTTCCGACTCTCTCCTCCCACATAAAAGGCTTACTTCTATCTTCAAATTGTAAGTAAACAAGGCATCTTGTGCTTGCAAGGCATCTATCTTTTCATGCAGCAGAATTACTCAAACCTCCGAGGACCGTCTTACAAAATACGTTGGTCAGTCTCGGGGCTAATTACCTGTCAATCAGTTAGCGCTGTCTGAGAAGAGGAGGGAGCTCTGATTTGGAGTTAGGGGTCGAACTCAACGACGCAATAAAGACGACAGAAGTGGTACAAGCTTTGCAGGACTTTATCTAATATCTTTTAGCGAGCAAGCATTCAGTGCGTTGCGGATCTTTTTTTGCTTCAGGGGTCGGAGCGGGTGCCATTTCACCTAGCATTCTGCAAATCTTTACAGAAGGAAGACAATCAAAAACACAATTTGCCAAAGACTAATCCCTTTCCAACCTTAAACAATGAATTTTACATGAAGTTCATCTCTCTGTGTCTCTCTCAGGCCTCGTGTCATTAATATTCTTATCCTGACATGCAGCTCCTTCCTTCCTTTGTGTATTAAGTCAGCCTCAGATCTGTCTCCTATGCCTGTCTTTTCACTGTCAGTTGCGTGAGAGCTGAAGTTCAGTCACAGCCCCCGCCTAAGCCTGTAAATATCCCCTACGGCTGATAACTAGACTCAAGCACCATGCCACTGCCTCCCCCAACAAAATAAAGTGAGAAACAGAGGCGAGGGATTGGGAATGCGGGTGAATGTGCGGCCTCCCAAAACAAAGTGAAATGTATTTGTATGCAGCTCCACAGCGAAGAGTAGATTTTCAACAGGGTACAAATGAGCTAGTCCCTGATATATTACTGTGAAATGCCTGCGTGTGTTCGTGTGTTAGGCTCCAACCCTGCCTGTGCATGACTCGGTATTATGTGGTCAACCCCCAGGACTATACATGTTCTTGATGTGATTGATGAAATGCCTTAAAACTAGAGAAATGATAGGAGGGATCTACACAGGGGTGATTAACTAGCTTTCTATCTGCACTAACAGATGATCCTAGAAGAACCTTCAGCATCTCTCTGAAGTGGGATTAGGAGTTTTCAAATGCTGGCAGCATATACCACTGATATTTGGTCCACATCAAACAGTCCCATTGCTTACAACGAAGCTGTAGCTGACAGGCACTAGATAAGACCACATCAGGATGTCTGGAACCTAAGAGTCCAGATTCAATTTATATAAAAGCTCTACACACGGCCAGACTACTTTCACGTTCTTACTGCCCTTGACTAACAAGACACAGACAGAGGCCAACCAGACTAATGATGATGAGACGTTTTACTGTACCCGCTCTGCTCGCAGTAAAGCAACTGTTTTATTGAACTGGGTTGAGTTTAGTTGTGCACAAGGGATGCTGGATTAAAAGATTTATACTACAAAGTACTTCATACCAAAGCTCATTCGAGCAAGCTACAATGGGCCACATGTATAAGCACAAACAAACAGGCACAGTCAGAGAGTCAGAGACAAACTCTCATGCTCTCATTCCTCGGTCTATGGCAGGATTAGCTGTTTGTTTCATATCAAAGCACAACCACAGGGTAAGAAGTCTTTGTTTTTTACACCTGGTCAATCACATCAAATCAGGACCCAGATGTACTGCATGCACAGCACGATTTTGGATTGCTGCAGAAAAGCTGGCACTCAGTGAAGTGTGCCCATGATGTATAAATTCAGTAAAGGCCAGTTTAAAGGAAAACCCTATTTGTTTTCCCAGGTTAAAGCACAATAAAGATAAATCTTCACTCACCAAAGTAATCGCCGGGAAAGAAAAGCATAATTACGTCAGATTAGTTGCCATTTAATTTACCAGCAGCACTGGCAGTTAGCACCTCTATAACTATCAACCCTGTAGGACACATCTACTGTTTATTTTGGATGTCGAATTTGATTTAGGAAGTCTTTCTTCCTACTGTGGTGAATGTTTATACGGTTACATGCGCATCAACACAAGAGTCGAGGCAAGTCTTGGGCTGAAACAACCCAACATTCACTAGAGAAAAATAAACAGCTTGCATATTGCAGGCTGTGGGTTTTTCCTATTTATTGCACCATGAAAACCTACTCTTCATCAGACCTTTATGAGCCAGACACTCAAAAAGTTAGTTTTCATGATGCAATAAACAGATAAAACTTGGGTCTCACAGTGGGTTAGATGTTGATTCTTGTGTTTATAACATGGCTGAGTTGCAGTTTTATCACTTTTCTTTCATGGTCCTTATAAATCTGACTAACTGTGGGGAATTGTTTACAAAGAGTCTGTGAACCAGTTTAAAGGGAACACTTGTGCCTGTTGCTGTACTGAATCCATGTTTTTTTTAGTAATGTTGCCAGATTCCTCGTAGTAGATTAATATCTTAACTGATAAAACTATTGGTCAGAGCTGCAAAAATAAACCTCCTTAAAATAGTCTTTTTCTGGTTATTTACACACACAAACATTACAAAAAGGTGTATTTTAGCTCAAATTATTAATGTGTAGCGTTGCTTTCCAAGAATCTATTTGCCACATCAAAGCCTTTGGTGCGAACACATAACATCAATTTTCATGGAAGATGAATTTGAATTGAAAACTTAAATTACCATACCAGTATCAACTGGTCATATATACATTCTGTCAGACACTGCTTCCTTCTGAGCCCATTGAATTGATTTTATTTCCTGAGCACTATAATTGGAAACCAATGAATCCAGTCAAGCTCAGACAAAGTGGCTAAATGGAAAAACTTTTCCCCTGGAGACTTGGAGCAGTGTAACTGCATTGTTCTGGCAGCGAACCATTAATTGCTAGTACCTCACACTTCATTCTGCATCCCCACACACTCCCCCCTTCTCTCGCTCCCTTTGTCAGCACACTCACCTCCCAGCTCCTCAGTGGAGAGGCTGGTTAGCTGGAAGGATTCGTTTCCCTCTGCCAGGGAGCTGCTCAGGTAGTTGTCTGGATAGAGCAGGCCCGCCCGCACATGGTGGAATGGCATCTTCTCCCTGCAGAGCACACATACACACAATCTAAATAAGCTATGCATGCCACAGGTAAGAATGAGGTGAGAATGTGTGGCAAAGCATGGGTAGTCTAAGCAGTCATGAGCCCTTTTTTAGAAACACGAGCTCCTGCTGAGGCAACATTGTTCCTTCCACACTTCTAATGTTCATTCCAGTCTCCTCCTTTCAGAATCGCAGTGACAAATTATGTAATCACATTATAATTCAATGGAGTCACAGAAAATATTCCACTACTATTGTTCTGATAATACCCTCATAGTACAGTCAGGCGATTCATCTCCTATTGTCTTTGTCCTGCTTGGTCTTTGTTCAGTCTCCTTGGTCCACAGAGGAGAAGCGCCACACGCTTGCCAGATATAATTTCTTCTAACCCTCCCTGTCAGATCTGCTGACTAGCTGTCCCTCCAGACAGTCCCAAACGCCACCCAACACCTCGCCGAGACACCTCGGGGTGAGACAGGGCATCAATCAACCGTGGCCCACGCTGTCGTATGATCAGAGCCATTCTCTGTTTTGATTCATGAGAGTCATGCCTCTGAGGGCTTGTAATATTTTGACACTTTGGCGATATGCTTCATGTTATATTCCTGCCAATAGTACACAGTGAACTGAGCTGAAGGGAGGGAGAAAAAGAAAGAAAGATAGATGGATAGATACTTAGGTAGGAAGAGATAGAGATCCCAATAGGATTTTGCGAACCAGCCACTGCCAGACAGGAGAGATAGATTTGGAAGTGGGGGTATCTATGAGATGGGAAACATGGTAGAAATATAAACCATCTCCTCTCCTTCTAGACTGAAATCCTTTTTGGATTTTGGAATTGGAGCAGAGGGAAGAAAATGACACAAAAGTGTGCAAAGACAAAAACAGCCTAAAAGGTTAAGAGCAGTGCAATTGCCTGTTCTGATGATCTGTGGAGGGCATCAGGTGTGAAAATTGCATATGTGCATGAGACAGAGACAGAGGCAGACAGCAAACAAAGTGCGTGCGGGGAAGTATTTATGTATCCATAGTTTTTGTGCTCGGAGGAAATTTGCTCTTCGGTCCATCTGCTCCTGGGTCTACTCGTGCCTCACCTGCACATTAAAGGTACTGCGGTCACCGTGGCAACATATATCTGTTCTGCAGACATCGGTCTCAGCTAACAAGACGCAAACACACACACACTGAGGCCTCATTATTAAACATTTCCAGGTACTACCTGCAAGGGCTGCATGTCACATGGAGAAATAAAATGAAAGCTTAATGTGAGAATATTTGTGTTAATTCATAATTAAAAAGTTCAAATGCTTCCAAACAGTTTAATAGAATCATAGGGCTTTCTGCTTCAGCTATACTTACTTTGGTGTGACCAGTGGAGGGTGGTTGTTACTAACTACTGTTGCTTTGTAACAGACACTGAGCTGTTTTCACACATAAACTTCAAATGCATTCTCACTACTAGAGCTCCAGTTGGTTTTGGAGAAGGGTGGTGCTTACTTAGAGCATGCACAAAGAAGACCACATGGGCTTGACTGGTCATCTCGCAGACTTTAAACTATAAGGAGCTGCAGGTAAAAGAGGCTTTGATATCAGATCAAAGCTATTTGGACATTTGCTTTGTCACATGCAGCACTACAGAGAAGTGAGAAACAACACAAAAACACTCCAGGGCTGCAGTGCATGTGTGATAATGGCTCATTAATTCTGTTGCTTTTACCCCGCATTTACTGCACTTTGCTGCCACGCTGGCTGCTGTTTTCCAAAAATTACTTGAAGGTGCTTTGTGTGGATTGGCAACATCAGTGAAACACAACCACACTGAGATTCAGCTCATTTAGAAACTGGCTTGCGTGGCTGCAGGTTCAAATCCTTCATCTTCATGTTCTCACAGCAGAATTTAATAACTTAAAGCAAGGTTTGGGTCATACTTGTCAAGTCATTTTGTTTCATTGTTAATAAGCTCAGCAGCAGCAGGTAGGTAGTTGAACAGCTTTGTAAACTGTTTACCCCTCACCTAATCACATTATTACTTAAGACTCTTAATTTTGTCTATGTTAGCCTGCTGCCCATTAACAAAATAGTATTAACAATAAATTAAGACAATTAAAATGACTCTTACTTTGTATTGTGGTAGAAAAAAAATGTAATAAAATAACTTAAGATGAATATTTCCCATTAAGTAACCCAGCACTGGGATACACATGACATCTCAGTCTGAACTAAAACTAAAAAAATAAACATTGCTTTTGGGAAAATGTGCAAAAGATGAGAAGGTGACAATCTCCTAGTCAAATGCAGCATTGATGCCGAATTTTATTGCCACTGACATCTTTTTTTTTCATTCGACTTATATCTTTCATGCTCAATTTATTTTTTTATTTTTTCTGTCAGATTTTGTTCATTCACAGTGACATAAATCTAACCCCATATGTGAGCACTATGAATGCTGTCCAGTCTAAAAATGTGGCGTTATCTGCATATTTGATAAGACACTCCACCCTCCAGTGCTGCAGTTAAAAGCTATACGATAGTTACTTTTGATTTGGGGGATTCAGAACAAGTCATGTGCATAACCTGATCCTTGCTTTTGGCACATTTGTTCTGATGTATGCATGCATGCTGTTTATTTGTCGTGGTTTAGAAGTCTGCTGCGGATATCCAGTATTTAGCTTATGGGAACAAAACGACGACGGCAGTAATGAAGATTTAATGTGTGAACATTAGCCACAGAATAAATTCTCAAATTCTTCAACGACTCAAATGAGCAGGAAATGGGAATTATTCAATCAGCGGACAAATAAATAAGACATATGATATGAAATTAATATGAGAATGTATTGCAACAGTCCATCTGTTCCCACAATTGTTCCCCTGACAGAAACGCCCACTCACTCTGGGCAAAAACCAGCAGACACGCGTGCACAAAAATCAAACACTTGCACACCGGTCCTTTCTCTCTGTTGTTTTCCATCCTTCCCTCACATTCTCCTGTATATTTTTGGATGGTGGGTTTTTTCTACTTGTGAAATCACCCACTGTTGTCACAGAGATGGACATTAGCGCTGACATGATTTAGCAGAGAGCCACCATCTGATAAGCTTCATTCACTGTGTGAGAGCAGGATGAGGAATAGTGGAATAGTGGACATAAAGGCAGGTGTGTTCGTGGGGCATGCAGGGGCAAAGGGGATGAAAGGAGCGAATCAAAGTGGGCTGACTGACAGTGTTTGAACTGTGGGGTCACTTGCACCCCAGGTAGCCCATTTTCAAGTCTGCAATGGTGGTGATCAGAACAGATTTGAGCTCAGAGAGGAGAGGCTGAGATGAAACGAGGTACTGTGAGTGAGAGAAAAAAAAAGAAGCGTTGCATAGGGAAAATGGAGAATAATGTTTTTTTTTCTCACCTTCCTCACCTCTTCCCCATGGAGTAAAATGCATTAGCAGAATAGTAGGAAAGAGATGAGGGGATCACACCATTACTTTTTTTTCCAGCAGCGTATGCACAGTGCAGCCATCAAAAGCAGGCAATCCTACAACAGATTAACAATATCAGATTTTCTCTTCCACATCAAGGAGAACAGGTTTTTACTTCTACTGCAGCCAACAGTTAACCATCGAAACATACAACTACTAACTACGACTAAGCCATTAAACATCATCCAAGGCTTCTCTGATGTGCACGAGAGCTGTAACCAGGCCCAGGAGATAGATACCAGATAAACAAATCAATGATCCTCTCTGCACTTCAAGCCAGTAAAACATAATTTTTTCTCTTCATGTCTCCTTCACTTTCAGTTAAAGCCTATGCCACCTGCCAACAACAATGAAAGAGCACAGCTGATCATCTGAAGCACCAGTGCTGGAAACAGCTAAACTGCCACTCTGTGATTCATCATCCTTCAGTTACTATAAACCACAAAGGAAAAAGAAATATGGAGAGAAGGTCTTGTAAATTTATGGATCAAAGAAAGACATGCGTAAGATCAACAAGAAGCCCACAATAAAGTTGTGTCTTATTAGATTTACAGATTTTAAACCAACAGAAATGGTTAATTAAATAATTCACTGTGCCTCTGCACAATGTCACATTGTCAGCATCCCACTGAAGTCACCTTGGGCTGATATCACAGCTGTGATATCAGTTGTCTTTCTTCTGCCCATCAAGGCTGTATTCTAAAAACATCTCTCCAACGAGGTGCTGTATGGGCTGTGAATCCTGCCGCCCCAAACCCCCTCTGCTGGAGTTCAACTTGGGTCAATTTCAATCCCCATCTGCAGCTGCTGCGCTAACTGAGCAGCTCTGCTGAGTATGTGATCTTATATCAGGTGTTTTGAAAGAGCCTGTTGGATGCTGAAAGCATCACACCCAACAAGGGGAAAAAAAGCTGGACACTCATGATAGTGTTCCATACTGCGCGCCTCTGCGGCGGAGGGAGCGCAGCTGGACACACACCACTCCAAGCTGCCAAGCTGCTGATCTGTCACACACACTCACCGCATAATGGGGTGTGCGAGGATTTGAAAATAAAGAAAAACATTCATGTGTGCTAATACCCCCACCCCTCTCCTCAACCTCTTTATACGAAGACTACACGAAAAAAAACCAAAGTCAAACTAAATCTACACTCCCAATTACCTATAATACCCACCATCCATCCACAGGCGAGTCTCCTCCAGGGTATCAGATGATGAATGTGTGTAAGGCAGGTGACAGATTTGGCCATCACGCTTTATGACTGTGGAGTTTTAGAGCATCTGGCAATGAGAACGAATACAACTGGGCTTTAGACTGCAGCCAGTCTCCATTTATCAGAACCAATATGTGAGCTGCTAAAGCCTGAAGAAGCCACAGAGCATAATGCATAGAGTGAGATGGAGTGTTATGCACCCTGCTGCGTACTGACACAATCATACTGTAATTACACTTATGGCGCGTGTGAGATGGACCTATAATCACCTAATCATATCGATCAAACCCACACAGCGCTCTGACTCGCGCAGACAGAACGATTTTAAGAAATAATATATATTTTCAGATATGTACACACACACACACACACACACACACACACACACACACACACACACACACACACCACGCTGTTTTGTCACTTTGTCACCCATTAACAAAAAAAGCACGGCTCACACCTCGTCAACGCATACTGAGGTCTATATGTGCTCCGCACGCGCATACGCCCACGCACACACAAGCCCTACACATTCACACGGACGAGATTACAACAGGTGCAGTCGCCTGCGCGTCTCCACGGCGATCAGAAGGACCGACGCATGGGCTCTAGGTCGCGGTAATCACCTTTATCACCTTTAACACGCCGCCCCGGAGGCAGCACGCTAATTGGCCGTGTGGGTATAGCCTACCTGCCCGTGAAACGACTTTTCCTCCGGTGTGCGAGTCACCCCGTTCTGTTAGAGCACCGTTGGCGGAGACGCTGAAGGGGTTTGTGTGAATTGCCAAGATGTGTTTATTCTGTTTGCATCCGTCCTGTGCTCTTGAGGAGTCCGTCCGACAGTCAAAGATGGACTCATTCAGTCTCTGTGTTGGACCTGCCTGGGGAATTCACCAGCGTGTCATGTGTTCCACACTTTTTAGATAGTTATTTTAAAAAATCAACTGGTTAGATGGGGAGGACGCTGATGGTGGTGATGGTGTGAAATGTTGTCCGTTTTGGCTGAAACACAGACCCACATGAATGGCCTTATGTCCGCTTTCTACATCTCACTTCTCATCGCCATATCTCGAGAATTTGGGGTCGTTTTGGGATGAAGCAGTTGGTAGGTAGAGTGCCAAATCTGCGTCCTATCAGCTCGCCCAGACGAACGCCACCCAGCCGCCCACGGGTCTGGGTCTAAGAACCGGTGCTGCTGTTGCAGCTGCTTCTCTCAGTCGCCTGTTATAAAACAAATTTTAAAAAGAAAGAAATGAAGAAAAAACACGATCTAATTCAGTCTTCCTTGCCGAATTCAAACCACAGCGTGGATGATGCACGGCGAAAGCTTTGAGCGCAGATCTGTCAAGCAGCAAAGGGACGGGAAGGGATCTCCCGACGCTCTTGGTGCATCTATCACGGCTACTCCCGCTGACAGATTTAACCCATTTGTCAGTCCAGTCCGGTAAGGGAGGGGGCACATAAGGGGGGCGACGGCAGCAGGCTGTGTATAGGTGAGCTGGAAGATATGCGACGCCGTCCTCAGTGGGAGTTGCCCTTCTATCAGGTGTGTGTGTGAGAGAGAGAGGCTGTGAGGTCCGAGCAATTAAGGGTTCAACGAATCACTGAAACAAAGCCCCGGGGAAGTGTGTTTGTGTGTGTGTTTTTTCATTTAGCCATTCTTCACAGCTATAAGAGTCATTGATGACCAATTATGGTGTTTAGGAAGTGACATCAGCCGCAGTACTTAAATGATGCAGTGTGTCTACCCCCCACTCCATCCCTCACTCCCACCACCCTTCCCAGGTCTTCATCTTTTTCATCTTCTTGCAAGATTCAAGGCACCTTCCTCCACCCAAGCCTTTTTCTTTCTTTTCCTTTTATTTTTAAATCACTGTTATTAGACCTTCCTTTCGTTCTCATCAGGCTGTCTGTGTTTCCAGCCTCTGATGAAAATACCCCCATTTTACACTCCGTATACTAATTATATAATAGACCATGTGAAGCCTCAGCTTCCGCCCATCAGTGGGACCGCAGCAGCTCGATTGCAGTCTTTAGCCTTGAGGGTGAAAACTGTGTCTACCGCGCTGCTCCGCCGTAATATTTAAAAGTGGTTGGAGCAGCCCTTTTAAACACCCGGTGCACTCTCCTCGCGCTGGTCGTAAAGGGTTAATACATTATGCGTTCGCCTCAGGGTTGTAGCAGCGTGATGGGCCGCTAGACTGCTGTTTCTCCCTGGGATTTGAGACATCAGTGAAAAGTAAAGACAACACAAGCGAGTCATAAATGTTTCACCGTGGCGCTCTGACGGTGCTGGGTACAGAGTTAATGAGGCTATCGAAGGTTTTGAACCTGACCTACAAAGGTATGAACTTTACCTCTGTTTTTCTAAACTTTCCTAAACATGAGCATTTTTCTTGAAGGGGGCGCTGTCCATGGTGCTGAATGGCTTCCCCTTGTTTTCCCTTAGAGGCGGGACAAATGAAGGTGAAGTAAAATGCCTCAACATTTAGAAGGATTTGGGATCTATTACGATATTTAAAAAAAAACAAAACACGTAAACATATTATCATACTTCATCTCCAAAATAACACTCTGCCACTCGCTGACCTTTTTAAATGTCAAAATCTAATTTCTATACTTCTCTTATCTACACTTTAAGGACAGAACTATACAAAAGGTGTCTTTAAAAAAAAACAATGTATTTTTTAGTACAGTTGGTGGACACTAAAACACGTACCACAAGGAAACATCTATGTATATATGTAACTTAAACATTATGACAGGACATTGAGAAAGGTGTTGTCCTTTTCGAGGAAATTCTGAGCATCAGACTGTTTATGCCCTGCATTCATGTGAATCTTTATACACCCATGTGCATCACTATGATGAAATACTTTCTGTATTGGTTTCAAATAGATTTTATTTCTCAACATTTCTCATTTTGTCTTATTATTCAAGACACACAAAGGAGCGATTTAATCTTCTTCCTTTTCTGTTAGCCTGGGTTCAGATGTTGGAGGGTAACAAGATGTGCATATATTCAAATGTAGTTCTGCAAGATTTCAAGCTTTCTGCATATTCAAAAAGTGTCTTTCAGGATGAGTTTTGTTAATCTTGTACATCTCAACTACTCTGAAACAAAGAGCACGTTGGATTTATTTAATTCAATAGTGGACATTGGTTGCACACAATTGTTTTGCTTTGGCAGAAACTTAAACAACTGAGTTAAATCAAAACAACTCATTCATATTCAATAAACCTGTGCATTTTGTGTTGAGAAAACATGATTGAAACATGTGTAGATGAAGTAAGTTGAGCTCTTGGAATATATTAATCCTTCACAATTTTGTCATTTTTATTCCAACACTATTCAATAACCAGTACTACTTCACTTAAATACTACATGTTGTCTTCATATTACATCAACAAAGTCTAGTTAACATAAAAAATTGAATGGATTTACAACAACTTCCATATCTTTATCTGGGTTGCAGGGGCATAACCCCGAAGTGATAGGTTAAGAGGCAGGGTCCACCCTGGACAGCTCACCAGTCTATCACATAGAGACAAACAACCATTTGAACTCACTCATACATGGGTAGTTTAGGATGACCAGTTAACCTAACTCTAATAAGTGCAGGATTTCTAACTGTGGGAGGAAACAAGAATCCCCAGAGAGAAGCAACTGCAAGCTAGTTAGATTGTAGATTTGAACCCAGGACCTCCTTGCTGTGAGGCAACAGCACTAACCACCACGCCACAAATCCACCAATCCAGGTTTAACAACATTAAGAAATCTATGATTACAAGGCTTGATGCAGATAGCAGATAGGATGTGGTGTGTGTATAGTTGTCTGCCTCTTATAACTCCAGTGATTTTCCTGCAGTTTGAAATCTTATGTGATCTTGTGAATTTCATGAGTCCAGCGGTGTCTCCTCTGTTTTTCTTTCTGCACCTGCAGGTTTATCAACATGCTCTGAGAAGTGAAGGTGATCCTGAGTGTGTCTGGAATACTGAAAAAAGAAGCAGCTGCTGGACTTTTGGAAGAGGAATATTGTCCCACTCTTATCTGACACAGGATTCTAACTGCTGAACAGTACTGAGTCTTCTTTGTTGTATTTTTCATTTCATGATGCGCCAGATGTTTTTAATTGCTGAATGGTCTGGATTGCAGGCAAACCAGTTAAGCATCTGACTCTTCCACTGGAAAGTCATGCTTTTGTAATAGCTGCAGTATGCAGTTTAGCATTATCTTACTAATATATCGAAGGCCTTCCCTTACAAAAAAATTTCTTCTGGATGGCAGCATTAGTAGCTCTAAAACCTGTATATATATATATATATATATATATATATATATATATATATATATATATATATATATATATATATATATATATATATAAATTTTCTCAGAGATTAATAAAGTATGCTGATTCTGATTCTTATGTCTGCTTCTTTTCTCATTAAATAACAAGGGGACAGCCTTTACCTGGCCACAAAATAGCTGGACAGTCAGTAGCCCAATTAACTTTAAGCCTTTGAAAATGGGCTGATTGTGAGTAAACATTTTCTAGAATTTTTTTGTAAAACCCCTTGAATATCAGTTGAAACGTGGACAACATCTGCATATTAATCAACCATGGCTGTTTAATTTTAAAAGAATTGTAACAGCGTACAGAAGCAAAAGTACAAAAATTATATCTTTATCCAACAAAATTATCAACCAAACACTGGTATTGTTTCTTCCCTTTTCTCCATGTAGCCTGCATGTATTACAGGTATCTCAAATATAGTGCAGAACTGAGAGCTCTTTAAAATATATATTACCTAATTCCATTTTTAGATGAATGTGGTGTAAAAGGTCTACAATGTAGTCCGTGCCTCTTCTTTAAAAGTTAGAACTTTGGCCTTTTTCTGCCACTATTGAACTGTTACAGCAGGGATTCCTAAATACAAAATAATAAATATAAAATTTTAGAATTGAAAACTCAAATTCAGCCCACTACTGGAGTCTGTCCAGTCCCTTCTTTCATCATTGCCATATTTCTGGAGTCCATCTGTCCATCCGTCCTTAATATCCACTTGACCCAGCTGTGCAGATGGTGTCTGGTCATAATCTGAATTTTATGTTGAACTCACTGTGGTTTTCTTCAGTATTGAGAAATCAAATGTCAGCAGTTCCTTTTTATGTTTGCTTCATAACTGGCTTCCACGCTGAGTCCAACAATCTGAATTATTTTCAGCATCCTCATTCATGCTTTTGCATTTCCCTGCTGACTGAATAATACACCTCACCTGGACTATTACATGAATTTCACATTCACAATTGGATCCTGCCAAGTGACCTTGGAGAACGGACAACTGGTGAAACATGCAGCTTCAAATACGAACGGAGGAATGACAAGAATAAGTTTTAAATCTGAACATCTATCCATTTTCTTGGGCCTATTCAATTCAGAATCAGAGTCAAGCTGGAGCCTATCCCAGCTGTCATAGGGGGAAAGGGAAGGGTACACCCTGGACAGGTCAGCAATCCATCAACATTAATTTACATCCATAAATTATTGGACACTGACTTCTATTTACATTTACATTCAAAGATCTCATATTACCAGATCACCCCAGTAGAGCGTTTCACTCTCAGACTACAGGCGTACTTCTGTGAATGAGAGGCGGAGCCTTCAGCCTTCAGGCCCTACTACTCTTGAACCAGCTCCCAGCTTGGATTCAAGAGTCAGACACCCTCTCTACTTTTAAGATTAGGCCTAAAAATCTCCTTTTTGATAAAGCTTTTAGGTAGAGCTAGATCAAGTTACCCGTAATCCACCCTTAGTTACATTGCACTAGGACCAGGCTGCTGAGTATTTCTTCTACACTCACTGTTTTTACTTACTGTGTTTTTTCACCATTCTTCATTTAATCATTAGTTGTCATTAATCTCTGGCTCTCAACCCCAGCATGTCTTTGTCTTGTCTCCCTCCCCTCACCCCCAACAACAGATGACTGCCCCTCCCTGAGCCTTGTGCGGCTGGAGCTTTCTTCCTGTTAAAAGGGAGTTTTTTCCTTCCCACTGTTGCCAAGTGCTTGCTCACAGTGCTTGATTGTTGTGGTTTTCTTTTACTTTATAAAGCACCTTGCTGTTATAATTTGGCACTATAGAAATAACACTTAATTGAATTAATTTTCTTCAGTATACCACCAACGAGGGGCTTAAATCAAATATTCAAGATGTGATTAAACTGCAGAATTTCAGTTTTAATTCAAAGGGTTTAAAAAAAAGTGCTGCATTAACTATTTAGGAATTACATGGTTATATAGCAGACAGAAGCTGCATCCCGGCACTCGGTTCTGCTGTCCTGTATCTCAGCTGGAGGATCATCCTGCTGAACACACTCCTCCTGAGGGGTTGTCAATTATAGCTCCTAGTTTGGACAAAGTCCTTCTCTCCACCGCTGCACCCAGAGTGTCCATGGAGCTTAGGACAGAACTGGCAACCCTAAGGAGCTTGTTAAGTTTACTAACCTCCCTGATGTTCAACCATCAGCATCAGCAAACTGCACCATATAAAATTGCATCTTCTACCACGGACATGTTTTGCTCTCACACACTATTTATTGCTCAGTAATAGAGGCACGCTTTTGGCCTCCTGAGCTTTAATCACTACATAAATGGGACCATGACCAAATCATAGCCTGGAGAGACAGACTTCACACATTTAGATTGTTGACAGCAGAGAGTGCCAACAAATTATACAGAAAGACATGCAATGAAACAGAAAGGTCAGAATTGAAACTCTGACCTGCTATCAAGATGCCCCTAAGACTCAAATCAGGTCAAAACATATTTGGCATGTAAGTAAAATAACAGTATCAAGCGTTTCAAGTTAAACAGGGAAACAGATTTATGCAGAAGCAGATCATTAAGTGAAACAGGCCAGATTAAGTATACAGACTGAAAGAGTCTCTGTTGAGGTCATAGTACATCAGCCTCCTAGCAAGAACATTAGCATTTCAAAGTCCACGTTCAGATATGGTAGTTTATTTCCTCCACCAGAGTGAAAGGTGATGATAATGTACTGCTTTAATAGCCTCCTCCACAGTGGTGTCATTATGAGAATGAAAGGACTGTCTTGAAGGACAACAACGTTTGTAATTTCAGTAGAGAAATAATTGAAAATGAACTGTGACCTTATGTTTTTTGTTTTTTTTTACTGCCGTGCAAAAGTGTATAAGACACCATATTCTATATCTGGGTGGTACTTGAAATACTTTTTACATAAACTCTGTCTACTTAGTAAACTTGCAGCTGGCTGAGGAACTGGGCCTTAATCTTGTTTCCTCATGCAGTGGAAACCTGAGAAACCAGATTACAGTTTCAGATCACTACCCTGCTCGATAATACATGCGTCATCTCACCAAATCCAACCTCATTTTCATTTGCATTTAAATATTGTCATCATCCATTCCACTCCACCTCCCTGCCATGCTTATTTGAAGTCCTGAAGCAATGATGACCTTCCATGGGAAAAAAATGTATCCTGTCAGCTAGAGTTTAGCACCGTGGGCATCATTGAAAATTAAATTTAAACTCCCTATGCGGGGTAATTCACTTTCACCTATGCACCCAGGATTGGGAACATCAGGAGGAGATACTCAAAAATCTGTGATATAGTGCCTTTTTGGCTCTACCATATGTGTTTGGATACATGAATACATACAGGTTGAACAAAGGGACAAAGTGTGTAAGTGAGGAAGAGATCACAAGAAATCTGTGGTAAACAGCTGGATGCCTGAAATGGAACAGACATAAATATACTACACATAACGGTACGGCTGAAAGGTCAGACAGCCAACAATAAGCCTGCCCATCGAGTGTTCTTAAAAAACTCTGCCTCAAACTGTTTCCTAAACACAAATAAATATGCTTTCTATAAAAAGTAATAAGCTCAAAAGCCCCGGGGCAAAACGTAAAGTTCCCTCTCAGAAGGTTACATCTGCAACACCACATGAATAATACAACGCTTATGGGATTTCACATCTAGACCTTTGGAGGAAAGAGTGTGTGCAAGCATGTGTGATGGAGAATGGGGATGGAGGGCCAGCTGCTGGCAGATGTGACACTGAAAAATAAAAAAAAAAGATAACTAACATCATGAGACATTTAGCTCTGCGCAAATAAAAAAAAAAACTTCAATCACCACTGCACATGAAAAAAAAATCTAATATGAGTAAGGAAATTTAAATCTTCAATTATTATTTTGGTACTCATATTTGCCTACGAATGCCTACAATTTTTCCAGTGATCACTATATTACTAAATACAACTTTAATGCCACTTACAGCTGAATAGTTTTAAAGTAATCCATCCATTCTCTTCTTCTTATCCGTATCAGGGTCAGAGTCGAGCTGCCTATCGCAGCTATCCTAGGGCACGAAGCAGGGTACACCCTGGACAGGTCACCAGTTTGTCACTGGGCTAACACATTTTTACAGATATTTATGTGTATTTTAAACTCACATTCATGCTGTTTACACCAGATTCTGACCCTACCGTCTGAAGAAACAGAAATCAAGACTCATCACACCTCTGCTTCAAGGTTTGATGCCTGGTGAATTTAAATATGCTCTGCTGCATATTGGTTGTAACAAGTAGTTACTTATTGTAATCAGCCGGTACCTTCCCATCATCTGAAAGCACTCTGGTCATTCTCCTCTGACCTCTGACATGAAGGAGGCACTGTCACAGTGGAAACTGCTGTTTGCTGGATATTTTCTCTTTTTGGACAATTCTCTGCAAATACTGTGGTTATTTGGGAAAATTCCAGTGGATCAGTATCTACATCCCTAAATGCACTGAGGTGCTGCAATGCGGTTGGCGTATTACATAGTTGTGTTAGCAAACAGTCGATCAGTTGTACCTAATAAAGTGGCTGATTAGTGCATATACAAGTAGTGTATATAAAATTAAGATATATTTCCAGAACCCTCCACTGTTTCCACAATTTATTTTCAGTGATAAATCCTCCATTTCCTTTGCAAATTGAATTAGGGTGTAACAGTGTGTATCAGTGCCACACTCAAAATGAACTTGGTTTAGCTTGCATGCTTTCATTATTAGGCATATCTAATCTAAAACTTTTTCCACTCTAAAAGTGGTGTATTTGCACAAATGAAAACACAGTTTGAATTGTAATGGGATAGAGAGTGCCTTTGGGAAAGTCAATGAAGCTTTACCTGCTCCCTGTTTGTAAGCTGTGAGCTACACATCTAAAGCAAAGTCTGTCTGACAGCCTGTAATGACATTAGTCACGGTAACTTTAACATAGCTTGTTGCCCCCGCTGCCCATAAGACCATAAAATTAGAAATTACTGCCCCTTTTAGAGCAGCGGCGGGCAAAGTCAGAGTTGGTAGGACAGCTAACGAGTTAACTGTGCACAGGGACTACCCTGATCACCTGCAGGTACTTCCCACAAACATGATGGATATACCCTCAAAATGTAACCCATTGTCATTTTGAGATTACCACTGGTGACTCATCATCTGCTTGAAATAGCTGGATACACTTAGTGATGCACATGAATGGCACACAAACACTAACAAGCATGAAAGCTCACACAATAACGGAGCATTTAAATCACCCTGCTACACTGATAGTCAGTGTTTATTATTGTGGATATGTCTGATGCAAAGATCCATCTCTTATGTTCTCTGCAGATCTCATTCCTTCATTTAATTACCTAGTAATGTTTCAGCAGATTAAAAACTCATTTTATCCCAGAGATTTCCTGAGCATTCAATAGAGGCTGCCAAATCCTGGAACAGTTACATATTTAATGTGTTTGAGAGGAACTTTCAGTGTTTCAGTGCCCCTGGCTGCTAAATGCTACCTCCGATGGTTCATATGTGTGTGTGTGTGTGTGTATATATATATATATATATAGTGCATGTCATTTTCACCATGAAATCCTCAAATGTAATGCACCAGGTGCAGGAAACTTTAGTTCAAAAATATCAGAAAATCCAAAAAACCCATATCAGCTGAACCTCAGCAGACACACACCCACCCACACACACACGGCATGAATAAATCTCACATCTTGGTAGGTTTAAGCTGTTCTAGTCTGTTTTCTCTTCTGAGCCAGGCAGCTGCCAGTCCATCATCCCTTCAGACATCCGAATCCAGTGCAGCAGCAGCACCAGCAGTTTTCTTCTCATCCCTGTCAAGTTCCAAATGGTTTGAGTTTGAATCAGGTGGAAGTTATATCCAAAAAGTGCAAACGCAGGCACAAGCAAACCAATGGAAATGTTTCACGTATTATTTCCGTGTTCATATATTTGGATCTTTGTGTAGAACAGTTTTAAAAGCTACATTAAAGTCACACAGCAATACCTGATTTAATTTAGGCCATTGAAAGGTAAATACAAAAACCCCAGAGTGAGAGATAAGTGGCAAAAAGAAAAAAACAAACAAAAAAATGAATAAATGAGATAAAGAGAGAAAAGTACTGTCTTTCTGTGTGAGCATCATCACAAACTAACAAGAATCGGGGCGGGGGGGAGTTCCCCTAAAAAGACAGAAAAAACCCATCACACTGTGTAAAGCACACACACGCATGTGCGCGCGCACACAAAAACACACAGAAAGAGAGAGCGATAGAGAGAGAAGGCTCAAGTCCGTAGACAGTCATTTTTAAAAAACCCATCTTCCACTTAAACAAAGACACATGCACATACACACACCCACACACGCTGGCAACAGACCCAAATGAGGTTTAATTAAAACACGATTAAATTACTTTTAATTCATGATATGGTAATGCTGCTGGCATCACTGCTGCTCTCTGAGAACGTCTGAGGGATAAAACTAACAGGATTACAAGTTCATCTGAGCTCAAAACTTTGAGACTTTCTAGGTAAACAAACAATACAGAATACACAATGGTGAAGCAAAAAAGCAAAGTGTCAATTGTGGACATAAAAACACACTCTGAAATTGGATTTCATATTTTCCTGTATTTGTATTGCTTACTTACATTTGCATTCTTTATTATGACAAGTAACTACATCAGGAAACAATTCACTCTATTCAATTAGCAAATAAATATGTAAGAGAATATTTCTAGTCATACAGTATATGGACAAAAGTATTGGTCACGCACACTGCACACCTGCAGGAGCTGATCAGCCATAGAAACCCACGCCATTAAACGTGGGTTTCCACGCTTGCATGACTTTCCATGATTTTTGTGTAGATGTTAATAACAGAGGATGTTTGGAACTTGGAGAGTACTGAATCAGCAGAGGACTGATTACATTTATACACGACGTGCCTCAACACATAGTCTGCTCTGTAACTTTATGTGGTCTCCCACTTTGTGCCTAAGCTGTTTTCACACACCTGTGGCAATGTGGCTGAAAACACCTGAATTCACAAATCAAGAGTATTATCACAGTCTATAACATAAAAAAAGAAACAAATGTCCAACACTACATACTTCTATATTTGTGTTCACCGGCATGCTGTATTGTACTGAAGATATCTGAAAAACATCTGTAGTTACAATCAATTTGTAACTTTATTCCTCTCGTAGCAGCTTTGAGCCAAAGGCACCTTATTCCAGCAGATACATATCAAAGATAGTAATGCAGAAACCAGATTTTACTTTATCTCATACATTGTGATCTGTCCTCTGTAGCTTGGAGTATGTCCACTGGCTTGAATTTTTAATGTTCAATACACTTCTGTCTTGATAGTCGGCGTCTATAGCAGCATGTCATAACAGTCTGGAGATTATTGCAAGTGAAAAATGTTCCCTGCAGCTAATAATTTCCTTGTCAATAATGCATGAAGTCATATAAATCACAATATGTCTATTTATCTGTCCTCCCCAAGGTCACTCGTTGTCTTCTTCCCCTTCTTCTCACCATGTATTTCTCCTCCTGCACCCCTCATTTATTCGCAAGCAATGGCTGTCTAAACATTACCCACATCATCTTTTCATTCTCATTCTCCCCACTGTCTCCTAAATCTTACTCAACCATGTAAATAAATGATGACCATCTTGGCATGATTGTAAGTTCGTTTGTTTTCTCAGAGACAAACACAGGCTGCAAAAATTAAACATTTCTGCTCTGCCGAAGGGCACATCTGTGCATGTGTGCACACTGCAGACTTGTGAACGTATGCATATGTGTGACTGTACACACGCAGAGACACACAGACACACATAATAGTGCAACAGTGCAGCTACACCCCCGAATCCCTGCTGAGCCATCACAAGTCACTGCTCTCTAAATTAAATAACATCAAATTAGATTAAAGTAAATGAAACATCACAGCGGAGCGTGGACGAGAGGATGGAAGAGTGGCGTGGGGACAGTGAAGGGAAGGAGAAGTGGCAAAGAGAGGCAGCAAAACTGATTATATGGATTTAAGGTGAAAGAAAGGTCGTGGAGGGAGAGAGGTGAAGATGGGACAGAAGAGGAAAGGGAAGTAAGGGAGGAAACAGGGAAGGAGTAACACGAGGTGGTGAGAAGAGAGATCAGAGAGGTGAGAGTACACACGCACACACAGGAGTCAGAAGGACCTTCTGTGTGTGCTGGCTTTCTTACCCATGTGTTCCTTGGGACAAAATTAGAGATAGCACTAATTTCTGTAACAATATTATTCCAGATTTTAGAGTCAGACTGCCACTGAGTTTAGTGCAGCATTACAACAAAAGGCTGTTTTGTTCCATTCAAGTTCTACTGAAGGGCCATTACAACTCTGTGGAGTGTCGCTATTGCAAAGCAGAGATATTTTGCAACTATTATAGCACCACACACTTTTGCCTGAGTAATGCTCTTTCTCTCTGGCAGTGCGGGGCTCCATAAAGTCCCTGCTACAGCAGGTGAAAAGGAGGAATGTGTTTCCTCAGGTGTTAATATCACCTCTGGGAAGGAGCAGTAAACTGGGGAGATGGAGGCAGATGACCGTGGAGGGGATCTTCATTCGGTAGTGGGCAGTAAATCAACTCCTGCTAGAGGCACAAGGAGGATGAAACAAGAGAAAAGGATAGCACTCCAACTCCTGTTGGCAGTAACTCACCCTTATTTCGTTGACCTCTCTTCTCCTTTAATCTCCCTCTCTTTCCCCCATACTTTTCCACCTCCTGGCCTGTTCCTTTTTACATTCCTGCAAGTTTCCTCACCCTCCCCATTACATTCCAGTGCTTCTGCAGATTTCATTTAACTGCCTTACCTCATCTGTGCCTCCACCAACCCAATTTTCTCAGTTTTTCGTTGACAGTTGCCTTTTCCCTTCTCCCCCATCCTCTCTTCTCACCTCCTACTGGCAAAATCTCTCGAGACAAGGAAAAGGAGGTCAGCTTTGTCACAACATAGATTCTCATTTCATTGCCACTGCGATGGGGCTGCCTGGATCTTGGATTGATGGTTTGGGGGTTTTCCACTGGGCTAGAGAGCAGCTGTAAAGCAGACATCATAATTTAGAGAGAAATGAATCTAAAGAAGACCAAAGATAACAAAGTAGAAAGAAGATAAGTCTGTCTTTCAATTTAGGTTGTCATGAACGTAATGGTGGTGTGAGAAAAGTCATTAATGTATAAATAGAGAAACCGAGGCGCAACTATAACATTCATGTGTTTGTCCACCTGATGAACGAAGTCCAATATTTTCTCTTGTTGAAGCTCTATTTTGGTCAAGTCCAGAGGGAAATTTCTGCTAAATGCTTCACTAACACCAGCTGTTTTCTAACATGTTGTTTGGTGCTGAAACATTTAGTACAGTGAATTTTTCTTATGTTGACTGGAAACAGCTGCTGGCTTAAAACAAGACTGAGTAGAACAGCAAGTGAATTATGACAGTACCATTATGGGCAGTCAAAAATATTTTAAAAAAGACTTTTTAAATGTTGAGTGGAGGTGCAAAATTCACATCACTGTGCTGCAGTGATTAGCAGGTTCATCACGTTCTGGGTACAAAACTGCTGGTTGACTGGTGTCTCTGTGTGGAGACTGCACACTCTCCCTGTGTATCTATCGATTTAGCCTTGTGATATCCTAACAGTCTGACCAAGGTGAAGAAGGACCATCAGCTGGGATCCTTGCTACCACACAAAGCTAAACATAAGTAACTGGAAAAATGGGCAATATTTTATGGACCCGTTTTCCAATTTACATTTATAGACTTCTCTCATTTTTTACTAGTTGAGTAGTGCAGCACATGCATCGAACGTGACATCTCTTGAAATACCCCTGCGATATACTATCCAAGATGTACTCCAGCTTTTGCAATATGACAGCACAGGTAGGCTCCAGCTCTGAATTGGTGAAGTGTAAAGATGGATGGATAGCTCTCTAGTACTTTCTTTGCTGATTTTTAAGGGCCAGATTTCCTGAAGTGCAGTTTTCTGGCCCATAGTGGCCACTGGTAACATTTTATGGGGCTCTCAGGCACAACAAGGAAAGAAGCCTTGCTGTACATTTCATTCCTCCACAATCCATGACACACCGTGATGCAGCAGTGCCCAACAAGACTAAGGAAGCACTTTTCATAAATTTCAACTTTTCTAATTGAGTCATTATAGCGCAAACCATCCATTTTCCTAACTGCTTAACGCAGGGCTGCAGAGAGGGCTGTAGCCTATCCCTAGCTGTACGGTACACATACAGGGTTCACCCTGGACATGTCACCAGTCTATAACACAAGCAACACAGAGACATAGACAACCATTTACATTTACATTCAGACTTGCAGCCAATTTAGAATCACAGTTTCACCTAATTTTAGGACTGTGAGAGAAAACTGGGGTACACACAGGGAATGCATGCAACCTCACAAACCCACAACCTTCTTACTGTGAGGTGACCACTGCACCATTGTGCTGTCCCAGAAGAAACCCTCCTGACTTTGATAAATACAGTAGGAACCAAGGAAAGAAGTAACCACCTCAGTAATGATTACAAAACATTTACACTAGCACAAAAATATCAGGTAGCAACATAAACGGCCAAAGACTGCACAGACACGTTACAATCTTTGACTGTAGTGTGAGAATTTTTCCTGTAAAGAGCTCAGTTACATGCTGTGGTCCCAATTTGGCACTCGGTCATCGAGATTTCGAGAAGCTCTGTCTCAGAGTACTAGGTGTACACTAAACTGTGCTAGCTGCTGCTCACTCTGCAAACAATTTGCATGGTATCAACAAATGGCTAAAGCTCTCTAAATATCAGACATGACGGCCATATTTTTGTGCTGAAGTCTGCAGGCTGATCATCCATGGCCATGGTCTTTTTTTTTTTTTTTTTTTTTTCGCCTGTCCCATTTGGTTCTTTAGCCGTCAGAATTGTTGTCTGAAGACCAACAAGGATACCCAATGGATTTATTTTGCCAAATGGATCATCATGGCATTGCCGTATTGGTCCATTTGATCGACCTTTGTTTTTATTATTTATTTTATTTTCAGTTGTTACAGACGGGACAGACATGAGTGAGGGATAGGAAAGGGAGAAAGAAAGAGGAAGGAAAAGAAAAACAGAAGGGGAGAGGGACAGTGAGAAAGGGGGGAAGAAAAAATATCTCCGGGATCACCTGTTGAGAGAAAAAGAATAGAAAACAAGCAAAAAAAACAAAACAATGCAACATACTATACACAACACCATCGCATTAATCTAGCTAAGTGTAAACAGCAGTAAATACTAAATATTGAATGTTGTTGTGCAGCACGCAGGACAGACAGCGCACAATGTGCTTTGAAGTAGCAGCCAAGAAAGGTGTGATTTAAGTCTACGAACAGTGAACACCCATGTGCACACCTGTGTGGATCGGCGCGCTTGTATTCAAATGGTTTCCCCATGTAATGGTCTGCTAGAGGATGTAGAGAGCCATAGCCCTGTCCCCCAGGGCATGAAGCAGGCATGGAGGAGATCCAGGCCCCAGACATCCAGAGGCCCCAGAGTGCAAGAGCCCAAGGAGGACCACCGGAGGGGCATCCGTGCCACCTTCATGGGAAGGGCTGAGGATCCCCAGATGAGGGGTCACCCAGTAGCCACCGGGCAGAAGCTAGACGGGGCTGCACCGGCGTGCCCGCCGGCTCCGCCGGCAGCCAGCTGTGCCAGAGTGAACCGAGCCGCAGGCACAGAGGCCGGAGGCCCGAGGGCCCCCCGCGCCCCGGAAGAGGCCTGACCGAGCAGCAGGCGCCAGGCCCCGCCAAGTAGCCACCGGGAGTGAGCTGGCACATGACCTGAGCGCCCAGCCCTGGACACCAAGAACCAACAACGCACCGACCCCTGAGGGCATCAGTCACCGGCAGGGAGTGTGGTGAGGGGAGATAGGCCTCCACACTTTGGAGGGCCTTGGAGTTCCCAGAGAGGTGGAGTCTAAGACCCGACCTGACATATAGACACAGACAAACAGGCACACACAGACACAGACATGCATTCCCACCCTCATGCACACATATACAAACACTCAGCACTCACCCAACGTAGGAATAAACGTAAATGGACATGTACACACAATCACACTCCCCAAACATACTCTATACCCCGGGTCCAGGTATCCTCACCCCCAGAGATGGAAACGGCACCCAGACCCAAGAGATGTTACCCTTCCCTCCGGGGTGGAGGCAAGCAGACCGCCCCAGGCTCCGCAGCAGCAGGGAGGCCAATCGGACAGCCAGCATCTCTTCCCAGCCCCCCCGCCCCGATGGCTAGCAGAGAACGGGGGTGTGTTAAGACCCCATACCTCCCTCCTCCCGCTCAAGTGTAGTGTTGCTGCGTGTTGCTCTAAAGTGTATTTAAAACAAGGGAGAGCATGGTGCTGCTGCCAGAGAGCAGCAGGTGTTAGCACGGCCCCTCCCGAGAACCCTCAATGTCTACATGGATTTAAAATTGAGAGGTGGGCACCGGCGCCAGAGGTAGGTTTGAATACACAGACCGTCTACTGGACGCCGTTAACGTGCCCACCCTCAAGGCCCTATATATATATATATGTGTGTGTGTTATGAGAGTGTAAGTAATGTGGATGTCTAAGTTGTGAGATAAAATTGAGGCACAGGTGGCCAGAAGAGGACAGAGGGGGGGGAATGTCTCCCCTGCACCCTGGTGACACACCCGCACCCCAAAGCCCTACCTGTGTGGGTGGGTGTGGTGGAGCGGGAAGAGGGAGGCAGCCGGGGATGGGGAGGAAAAGAAGGGAGGGGAGGGTGTCCCTCCCTAGGGCCAGCTCCCCCGCTGACCCCAATATGCACCCCCGTCCTCTGGTATCCACCAAGGCAAGGGAGCCCAGGCCCATCCAGACCGGGGCCTACGGCAGCAGCACCACCAAGCCCCACAGGACCCGGGGCAGCCCACCCCACCCCACCGCAGAGGAAACTGTACCCACCCCAACATTCAATCATCTCCCAGACTACACAAGACACAGACACCCAGGTTAAGTTTATTCTCCACCTCTCCTATGTCTCTCCCCCACCTGCAGAGTGGACTCCTGCAAAGATGGAACAACCTCCCTGCCAGTTCAAGAGCCCCCCGGTTAGGCCGATGCACAAGAGGCCCCCTGCGCCAGGGCTGAGCCCCCGTGCACCCACCCGCCCACAACCTCGGTGACACACCGACGAGGACCGAAGCCCCCAAGGCCCAGCCAGAGCCCCAGCACGGAGGCGAAGCACCCCCGAACCCCAAACCCCCACGCCCGCCCCGGATCCACTCAGGGGCAGCCAGGCCACCAGGCCAGTAACCTACGTCCGCCAGCACAGACCATCCTCCAGCCCCGCTGCACGCAGCCACGAGGAGAACAACCTCTGAGAGCGACCAGAGCCACTAACCAGGTTATGAACACAACCCCCGGGTTAAGCCCTCCAGGGATAACGTCTCTAGGAGTCCTCCAGGTGCCCTAAGCCCATCCCAACCTCCACATCAACCACAATAGCCAAGGCGGGACCAAACCACGACCCCCCACCCCCGCTAGGTGATGGAGCCGATCAAAGGAGCCCAGAGGGATTGATCTAATGTGGTGGCAGAGGCTATATCGAGACTAATGTGATCTATTAGATAGTTTCTATATTGGCTAGAATTAAGATTATTTTTATTTTTCCAGTTCATGAGGACCGTTTTCTTGGCGATGCATAGGGCAATAAAAACCATGTGGACTGTATTAATTTCTGTAGTGACATCATCCAAATTTCCCAACAAGCATACTAAAGGGGAGGTTGGAATTTTACATTTCAGACACTTTGATAAGTCCTCACATATCTCGTGCCAAAACTTCTGCACTGGTGGACAGAACCAAAGAGCGTGGATGTAACTGTCTGGTGTATTGCCTTGACAGTGTGAGCAGTTGTTGGCGGATGTAAAGCCCATCTTAAACATTCGATGACCTGTATAGTGCACTCTATGCAGTATTTTGTATTGTATTAATTGCAGATTGGGATTTTTAATCAATTTAAAGGTTTTTAAGCAAATCTGAGACCAGATGTTTTGGTCTAAGCTGACTGATAAATCTGCTTCCCATTTTGCAATAGGAAGGGATATTGATTCATCTATTTTAGAAAGTGTTCTGTATATTTTAGATAATAGTTTGGGGGATTTAAGAGTAAGAAATTGAACCACACTTGGTGGTGTTTGTAATTCAACTTGACTGAGGTTAAATTTCTTTTTTACTATGGATTTAATTTGTTGATATTCTAAAAATCTTTTCTTGTTGATCCCATATTGTGTAACTAGTCTGTCAAATGGAATAAATTCTGTTCCCTCTAATATATGTTCTAAGTATTTAATTCCTTTACAACTCCATTCTGGGAAATTAATCATATTTTTGTTTTGTAATATGTCAGGGTTATTCCAGATAGGTGTACGTTTGCATGGGATTAATGAAGACTCCGTTATTTTTAGAAACTCCCACCATGCTGTCAGAGAAAAGCTGATGTTGATGCTTTTAAAGCATTCATGTCTTTTGATGTTTGAGCTAATAAATGGTAGGTCTGAAATCTCTAGATCATTGCATAGTGCCTGTTCAACATCTAGCCAGGGCTCATCTAAGAGGGTACATTTTAACCATTCTGAGATGAACTGAAGCCTGTTGGCTAAGAAGTATTGGTGAAAATTAGGCAGATCTAATCCTCCTCTATCCTTGGTTCTTTGTAGCATTTTTAAGCTGATGCGCGGGGGTTTATCTTTCCAAAGGAATTTAGAAATATGTGAATCCAGAGATCTGAACCAATCTTGTGATGGTTTGTTAGGGATCATTAAAAATAAGTAATTTATTTTTGGCAAGATCATCATTTTTATAGTGGCGACCCTTCCCATGAGTGATATGGGTAGAGATTTCCATCTAGTCAGATCGCCTTCTACTTTCTTTAGAAGTGGGATGTGGTTTAATTTAATTAAGTCCGAAAGCTTAGGAGAAACATTAATACCTAAATATTTAATATTTCCAGATTGTAGTGGGGCAGAAGATGAATTATGGAAGGAGCAGTTAATGGGAAGAACTGTAGATTTTGGCCAGTTAATTGAATAATCTGAAACTCTTGAAAACCAGTTTATTAGAGTAATTACCTCAGAGAGGTTGATTTGTGAGTTTTGCAGAAAAAGCAACACATCATCCGCATAGAGACTGATTTTATGTTCTACGTTATTACATTTTATGCCCTTAATTGTTGTAGCCTGTCTAAGTGCTGCTGCTAGAGGTTCGATAAAAATTGCAAAAAGTGAAGGGGAGAGTGGGCATCCCTGTCTGGTGCCCCTCAGGAGACAAAAGCTGGAGGATGTCTGGTCATTTGTTCTGATATGAGCTGTTGGGGAATTGTATAATATTCTTATCCAATTTATGAAAGAGTTTCCAAAACCAAATTTGTGTAAAGTTGCAAATAAAAATTTCCAGTTAACTCTGTCAAATGCTTTTTCTGCATCTAGAGATAATATTATGGTTTCAATGTTTTTATTGTATGAGTAGTCTATTAAATTAAGTAATCTACGAGTGTTTGTTGAGGAGTGCCGACCTTTTATGAAACCAGTTTGGTCAGGATGAATTAAGAGGGGGGTTATTTTCTCTAATCTCTTTGAGAGAGCTTTGCAGATTATTTTAAGGTCTACATTTATAAGGGATATTGGACGATAACTTGAGGGAAATAAAGGGTCTTTTCCTGGTTTTAGCAGGAGACTAATGTTAGCAGAATTCATATTTGGTGGTAGTCTGCCATTTTTCTTGATTTCCTGCAACATTCCATGGAATACTGGTGCCAAAATTGTCCAGAATTCTTTGTAGAATTCTGCAGGAAAGCCGTCTGGACCTGGAGCTTTATTAATGGGCATACTTATCAGGGCTTCCTGGAGTTCTGATAAGTATGTGACCTATAATGACCATCCATGGCCATGGTCATTATAGGTCATAAATATTGATTTTCTGTCTTCCCTGTCATGTGCTTTGATTTATATTTTGTTTCATGTTCACTAATAATGTCTCTCTGAATTCATCTGAAAGAGACAGAAATAATAAGATGCAGTAAGATTCATTAATACTAATTTATAAAGCGCAGATTAGCAACATCAA
Organism: Neolamprologus multifasciatus; assembly: GCF_963576455.1. NCBI lineage: Eukaryota > Metazoa > Chordata > Actinopteri > Cichliformes > Cichlidae > Neolamprologus > Neolamprologus multifasciatus. The sequence goes on from NC_140448.1 coordinate 18,460,115, forward strand.
GCAGGTGTGAGTTCACTCTCTCTCTCTCTCTCTCTCACACACACACACACACACACACATTTTTGCACAGATTCAAATGAGACCAGGAACAAGACAAAATTACCCTTGCCCTTGTTGATCTTGAACTGCGGGCAAAGGTCTACATCTGGTATGGGTTTGCCGTCACACATTTTCTGTTCTAACAAAACGAAATCTCCAATACTTATCCACTCATTAGATCAACAGAGTGTTGTAGGAAATTGAGTGAAAGTGAGGGGAAAAAAAATCTCTAAATCTTGTTGTACAGGTCTTCGTTCATATTTCATTAGATCTATCTTCTTTGCCGCACCATCTGCCATCAGCTTGAGCAAACATACATGCAGCATGTACACATATCCAGGTGCTCATAATAAACTGCTTCCTCTTTTACTGTGCGTGCCATCAAACACAAATTAAATTTGAGTCTGGGTGTTCAACCTTTGCACAGCTGTAAAATCAAGTGATGGATTGATGGATGGATGGATGGATGGACAGCATACTGAAGCACAGGCTGCTGCTTTTAGTTGCGGAGACTGAAACATGAACAGAGCAGGGTAGATGTTCAGGGACAACTTCACCTTGGTATGAACAGCCAATCAAAGACCAAGCTATCTATCCTTTTCATGTGGTACCAGAAAAACAACAAGCAGAAGAGTGGGTTAGCAGTGATACCATCTCTATGTCACATTGTCAGGGAGCGTCATGCACCCACTTTGCACACACAAACACAAAGCATAGTGGGAACTGATGTCTGTCTGTTATAGGTGTGAAGAGAGAGCTACCTTCAGATTGAAGAGCACTGTTTTTTCCTACATTCACTTCTTCGAGAGAGCCAATCAAAACACCGAGATTGAATGCGCCAATCGATTATGTGTGAATGCCGGTGCTTCTATGTGTCCTCATTTGTGACGGTGTGCATGTGCTTGTCAGTACGCATCCATGTGTGTCTCTTAATACAGTATTGATTCTGCAACAAGAAGATCAAAGGCACGTGGGAAGCAAGCTTTTGAGCTAACACTTGGAGGTTAGTTTGTGTCACTCACTGTGACTACAGAGAACTTCACCCGCTTGTTGAAGGTTACCTCTCTTTCTTTAATATTCATGTGGTCTTTTCATGTGTGGCGGATGTTCCAAGAACATGAAAGAGAGCTCATGGAAAGGAAATTGGGGAGTGGAGGGTTTAGAGAGAGAGCGAGAGCGAGAGACATCAATCACTTGTTATTTCTGGGATTCAGTCCTAAATGGCGCATGTTAGGAAAAAGAAGGTTTTTCTGCAATTACTATGCCGCTGGTGCTGTGAGTGGAAATAATGAGGGTTGTGTCTAAACTAATTTTTTCATTTCCTCTGTCATTGTCTGCTTAGTAGCTTCATCATAAAAGAGAGACCATGAGCCAGCGACGTAATGTGGAAAGAATGGGGAAATGATAAGCGAGTGGATCCGATAGAGTTTGAGTGAATGAGGTGATTGGACTTTGGATAACATAAAACAAGGTTGGGTGAATGGGCGTGTGTGCGTGTTGTTGTTTGTGCACGTGCGTGGATTTGTGAGCTTGAAATGCACGTGTGTGTACATGTTTGTGTGTAATTATAATGTGATTCAGAAACACACTGGTGGAAGGACGACAAGATCAAGGGCGCACTTAATATGGAGAGATGCTTCCCATTAGCATGACAGCAAACTGAAGAGCAACCAAACGAGAGCACCTGAACACCCTCGCTTTACTCTCTTTGTCACGGCTATTTTCAGTAGAACTGTGAGCAAAAGAGTTTTTTTTTAATGTATTTATTTTTTAATTGAATAATCCCTGCTATTGACTATTTAGCCCAGGGGAGGGGTTAGGTCTTCTGCCTTGCCAGACTAAAACTGCTGCATAATAACCTACCGACATGATAAAAAATGTTTCATTCTTTAGTTTAAACAATTTCAAGTACCGTTTGACAAAAAAAAAATCTAATTTAATTATATATCTGTTTACACAGCAATGGATGAAAAGTATGAGAAGTCTTAATGACAAAAAGACTTCACAATTACAGTACGGTACATGACTTGAGCCATCATTTCTTTATGTTTTGTATCCAAGGAGTCAGACTTTCTAATGATTTTTAAAGTGCTCTTGAGCAGCAGTTGTGATATTCTTTCGAAGTTTTCTCTTTGCTTTTTCACTCATGTTTTGTACCTGGCAATTTCAGAGGTATGTTGTTTATTTTGTTTTGTTTACTAGTTTGTTTATTAATTATGAATCATTCAAGCATAAAAAGAGAAAACTTTGCAAAGAATTACTTTTAAATTGTATCTGTAATCACTTCATTACCAGCATGTTACAATCATTTGTATCATTTATTCCCTTTTTTTTTTTAGTTAAATTTACAACAAATTTACAGATAACACAGTTTGACAGACATGAAATAGTACTTTTACACCAACAAGGTGATTCTCGTAGAGCTGTTACCTGAAAACTTGGCATATCTCTGCATGGTGTGTAGACCACATTTAAAAACAAACTATGGAAAAACAGAGGACAAAGAAGTGGCACGTCTAAAAATCTATTTACAGCAGATCAACAGTATCAGAAAATTATTTCATTAAGAAATAATTGGAAAAAATCTAGCAGAGACCTACATGAGAAATGTATCTGTTCCCTCAGTTGATCCATCTATTTTTCACTGAAACCTCATCAGAAATGGTCAAGAAACCATCAGTAAGGAAGGGAAACAAGGACAAATTCCAAATTACACAAGAACAGGACAAAAAATCATTGGCAACAGCTTTTATAGAGTGAACAATTCAAATTTTACATTTTTGTTCAAGTCATGGTCAATATGTACATAAGGCGCCAGAGAATTACAACAGTAATTTTCAACATCCGTCTGTCGGAAATTGTCCAAATTGATGGAATTATGAACACAGAAATTCACAGTCTGATTTTCATCCACCATGCAGTAAAAGCTGAAAAGGATAGTTTTTCAGCATGACAGTGATCCTAAACATAGTGCAGATGCAGTAAAAGCATACCTGGATAGAAAAACACAGAATAGAGCACTATCAGTCATGATCAGTCAGTATTATTGAAGCCGCGTGCAATCATCTTGACAGAGAACAAAACAAAGGCAGAAAACATCCAATGTCCTTTAAGAAGCCTTGAGAATTATTATTAAATGTGTACCAGAAATTACAAGAAAGTGTAGCTAAGAGAGCTCAGTCTGTGTTGAAGAATAAAGGTGGACATGCCAAATGGCCTTTCAAACTCATTAGAATTGTACAAACTCTGTTTTTGCTGTGTATACTGTATGTACATGTTTGTTTGCACATGTTTGAATAAAAATATGTCCTATTTCCCTAGAAAAATATAAAAGATGTAAAGGGTCACTCAACATCTTTGCACAGAACTGTATGTTATTAATAGTTTTTTCACATTTGACTCGTTCTGCAGAAACTTTACTTAAAGAAATCTGTACGCATGGCTTCTTGACTTAAACGTCTTAGTTTGTTGTGGTGTGGCAGGCCATGGGTAAAGTTGAAAAACAGACAATCATTGAGACCTCTGGTCTGGATGAATTTAAAAACTGAGAGAGCATTTCGTGAGTTAATCTTAACAAGACAATGCTCTCTTTATCTGCACTTAGTGGATCTTGCAAAACCCTACAGTTGGGCAGGTTGGACTATTTAGAAGGGCCAGTTGTGATCCAGGGGCCGTATGTTTGACACCCTGATTTAGCCAGAAGGATACTGGACATATGTCTTGCTTGCTAGTCATTTCCACCTCTGATATACATTCATCCTGACCCTTATATGAATGGAAATAAGTTTGCAGTACAACCTCTGTGCTCCCCTTTAACGGTACAGCTGAGGTCACAGAGCAGATGTTTTAGATGGAGACATATCTTTTATTTCTGTACAGACAAAAGTAATAACTGTCTGACTTTGCTGAAGATTGGGTAGGCAGCCTAACAGAATACATTTTATATTGCTAAATTGGTTGCATTGCATTCAGGAAGCACGCTAAACATTTATGCTAAAATGACTCTGATCTTCTGCAGAGAGCTTTTATAACTGACCAGTGCATGTATTCTGTTACTATCCTGAGCTTACAGCTCTGGATAATGCAGGTTTTATTTTTTCATTTCAAATACAAAATCCAGTTGCCTATGGGATCACTGTGTAGACAAAACCTTTGCAGTGCTAAATGAAGCAGGTAGCTGTTAATGTGGAGCTAATCTGCCGTTTGCTAATGAAATGATAATGTTAAGATTTCTCACTCTAATTGTAGATGAGAATCGCTGGCTTTGGACCTCTGTGTTAGCCCCATCAGCCCTCAGTAATGTAATGAGAAAAGTGAATAATTTTTACATTCTCTACAATTAGTATGCGATTGTGTTCTCTGTTGAGTCTAGAGGGATTTGTAATGCTGCTAAAGACATTCGGATATCACTTTTTAATTCAGTCTCTTCACAAAGCAACTGTAGTTCTTTAAAAGTCCAGTCAGAGTGCACTTTAGTAAGAAATTCCACTCTTTTTAAATTGATGAGTGTCTGCAAAATGCCATAAAAGGACAAAAGTACATCTGCAACGGGGATTTTATTGCTGCAGAGTGTGTTCCATTTTGTTCACAAATGTAAAGCACTTAATATACAAATACACAACAGCTGGAGGTTTAGACTAAAAGCGGAGAACAGCTCGAGCCTGGATATTCTCTGTTAGAAGTGCAAACAAAAATCTACCTATCAAATCTAATCTATCAAACACAGAGAAACACACACACCAGAGTTTTTGTAATTACCGACAAGAGGATTCCCAAGAGGCCAAAGAAAGCAGAGCAGCGCCCCATTCCACCCCGGGGCCTGCAGTGCCCTTTGGCATCATTAGACCTGCAGTTCTCCCACTCTCTTACCTGCTGGTCACATGATTAGAGAGGAACTAGGCCATAATAGAGGAGCAGAGAAAACCACAAGTGCATGAGACAGGGGTTTTTGTGTGAGACAGAGAAAGAGCAAAAGCATAACTGAGAAAAAAAAAAGAGAGAGTATTAGCATACTTAGACCACCAGCACATATCAAGACACACAGAGGCACACATACACACACATTTTAATATCTAAATATACATACACAAACGGGGAGAAGCTGCCAAATCTCAGATGATAAGATGAACAGCCCAAGGATTTATGAGGCTGTGCCAAATCAGACACACACACACACGGCTTCCATCTTTTCAGAGGACATTACATTGGCTTATATTCATTTTCTGGAGACATATGCTCATTCAAGCCATAAGCAGTACTTGGTACAGTAAAAGTAACTCTTAGCTTAACTCTAACCCAGATATAAGCTTACTTTAACCTTTAAACAACAGTAAATGTGATACATTTATTTCCCTATGACATGAGCATACACACATACACTTCCTCACCCTCAGTCTCTCAGTCAAATCTACTGAAATCTCTTAAAGATAAGCAGCACCTGATTCACCCCCCCCCCATCACCTCACATCCATATCTTTTGATTTTATTTACATGTTTTTGAAAAGTGTTACATATAGATAAGTACAGATCTATTTTAGATGGCATCTTCAAACTCTGACAGCGCAAATGCGCACAAGCATTTTATGTTTTCAGAGATAAGGAAAAAATCCTCCTCTCGCATCAGCCTCTGACAACAGAGGCCAGAGCTGCAGCTTGTTGTTCTGTGCAAACATCTATCATTCTGCAGCTTTGTCTGCTGACTCATCTTCTGCAAATTGTCTTTGTTCATTCCAAATCATTTTTTAAAGCAGACAGCTGAAACTGTGGCTCTGGCAGCTCCGACAATCCCCCAATGTAATTAGTAATTAGTGAAATTGTAAACACAGTTTGGCATAAAGGAGACTTTAATTACAATAACACAATATAGAGCGATTAGACACGATATTAAAATTAGTATTGTTTAAAATTTATAGGTCCCACTCAGAACTCCGACTGTTACTTTGTGGACACAAGATTTCTGGAGGTGTCCTGCGATGTTTGGCACTGGGAGAACCTGACAGTGGTGGGGTGGAGCCTCTGTTAGTCAGGTTTGTTTTGAGGCCAGTACCTTGGACACAGTATCACAGTGTTATGGAGGGGCCACGGGTTCAGGCCAGACCAAAAAGGACACTGTACGTCCTCAGCACAACTCTACTAAAACTTTAAGTAAAATGAAATCATACAATTCTGCAATAAAAATGTTAAAGACCCCCTTAGCTGATAAGTTATCGCAGTAATAACCATGTTTTTCAGTCAACAGTAAATTAGTGCATCAACAGCAGTTGAGAAAAACACTGATTTTAGAGTGGAGGGCGCTATGCAGGTCAAACATGCCTTTTATCTCTCTTTGGAAGCAAAGAGATGTCACACATTAGCTTGTGCAGCTAGTTTTAAAGCATGATTCCAGTCACAAATTGCAAAACAAATGGAAATGTGTCAAGGAGACTCTGCACTGACAGTTAGTGACGCCAACTTGTGCAATCCAGTTCTGCACTTTGAGAAAATGTCTCTCCTGTATTGTACACTTTGCAATCTAAGGCACATATTTTTGCAATTCTATAACGGTGGCTACATTTCTATACTAACATATTATATGTGGTTGATTGCAATTAGTTCAAGATGTGATCTAAAGTGGGTTGTTTAGGCCTGAATTTGTTGTGCATGTTGTGCAGGCTGTAAAGAGGATCAATATTTAGGTTAGAATTATGAATATGAAAGTGTTTTAGGATGGTGGTACATACCCTGGCTACAGGCTTTCAAACAGAACGTTGCATCTGTCAGTGTTATTTTGTTAATATGTCAGAGGTTTCAGTGTTGTGGCTGATGTAATCATATAAGTGGGTGGCTTTCATTGTAAACAGCTGTGTCTCTCTGTGTCTGATATATATATATACATATATATATATACATACATACATATATATATATATATATATATATATATATATATATATATATATATATATATATATATATGTATATATATATATATTAAAAAAACCACCCAGCACGCCCCTGCGGGCGGTTTATCCTTCAAGCTCGGGTCCTCTACCAGAGGCCTGGGAGCTTGAGGGTCCTGCGCAGTATCTTAGCTGTTCCCAGGACTGCGCTCTTCTGGACAGAGATCTCCGATGTTATTCCCGGGATCTGCTGGAGCCACTCGCCTAGCTTGGGAGTCACCGCACCTAGTGCTCCGATTACCACGGGGACCACCCTCCACATCCTCTCGAGCTCTTCTCTGAGCCCTTGGTATTTCTCCAGCTTCTCGTGTTCCTTCTTCCTGATGTTGCTGTCATTCGGAACCGCTACATCGATCACTACGGCCGTCTTCTTCTGTTTGTCTACCACCACTATGTCCGGTTGGTTAGCCACCACCATTTTGTCCGTCTGTATCTGGAAGTCCCACAGGATCTTAGCTCGGTCATTCTCCACCACCCTTGGGGGCATTTCCCATTTTGACCTCGGGACTTCCAGGTTATACTCGGCACAGATGTTCCTGTACACTATGCCGGCCACTTGGTTATGGCGTTCCATGTATGCCTTGCCTGCTAGCATCTTGCACCCTGCTGTTATGTGCTGGATTGTCTCTGGGGCATCTTTACACAGCCTGCACCTGGGGTCTTGCCTGGTGTGATAGACCCCAGCCTCTATGGATCTTGTACTCAGAGCTTGTTCTTGTGCTGCCATGATTAGTGCCTCTGTGCTATCTTTCAGTCCAGCTTTGTCCAGCCACTGGTAGGATTTCTGGATATCAGCCACCTCCTCTATCTGCCGGTGGTACATACCGTGCAGGGGCCTGTCCTTCCATGATGGTTCCTCGTCTCCCTCCTCTTTCTTGGGTTTCTGCTGCCTGAGGTATTCACTGAGCACGCTGTCAGTTGGGGCCATCTTCGTGATGTATTCTTGGATGTTCGTTGTCTCATCCTGGACTGTGGTGCTGACACTCACCAGTCCCCGACCCCCTTCCTTCCGCTTAGCGTACAGCCTCAGGGTGCTGGACTTGGGGTGAAACCCCCCATGCATGGTAAGGAGCTTTCTTGTCTTTATGTCAGTGGCTTCTATCTCCTCCTTTGGCCAGCCTATTACCCCAGCAGGGTACCTGATCACGGGCAGGGCGTACGTGTTGATGGCCCGGATCTTGTTCTTACCGTTCAACTGACTCCTCAGGACTTGCCTGACCCTCTGCAGGTACTTGGTTGTTGCAGCTTTCCTAGCGGCCTCTTCATGGTTCCCATTCGCCTGCGGGATCCCCAGGTACTTGTAACTGTCCTCTATGTCTGCAATGTTGCCTTCTAGTAGTTCAATCCCCTCAGTTCTGACTACCTTCCCTCTCTTTGTTAACATCCGACTACACTTCTCCAGCCCGAACGACATTCCAATGTCATTGCTGTATAGCCTGGTAGTGTGGGTCAGTGAATCGATGTCTCATTCACTCTTGGCATACAGCTTGATGTCATCCATGTACAGGAGGTGGCTGACAACTGCTCCGTTCCGTAGTCGGTATCCGTAGCCAGTCTTGTTAATGATCTCACTGAGGGGGTTCAGGCCTATGCAGAACAGCAGTGGGGACAGAGCATCTCCCTGGTAGATCCCGCACTTGATGGTGACTTGTGCTATGGCCTTGGAGTTGGCCTCTAGTGTTGTACGCCACATCCCCATTGAGTTCCTGATGAAGGCTCTTAGGGTCCCATTGATCTTGTACAATTCTAGGCATTCCAGTATCCAGCTGTGGGGCATTGAGTCATAGGCCTTCTTGTAATCAATCCAGGCAGTGCACAGGTTGGTTAGTCTGGTCTTGCAGTCTCGGCTGACTGTTTTGTCTACCAGTAGCTGGTGTTTTGCGCCTCTGGTATTCTTGCCAATTCCTTTCTGTGTCCCGCTCATGTATTGACCCATGTGCCTGTTCATCTTAGCCGATATGATGCCTGACAGGAGCTTCCATGTAGTACTGAGGCAGGTTATTGGTCGGTAGTTGGAGGGGATTGGTCCCTTCTTGGGGTCCTTGGGGATCAGGACCGTCCGACCTTCGGTTAGCCATTCCGGGTGTCCCTCGTTAACTAGCAGCTGGTTCATTTGTGCTGCCAGACGCTCATGGAGTGCAGTCAGCTTCTTCAGCCAGTAGGCGTGAACCATGTCAGGCCCTGGTGCTGTCCAACTCTTCATACTGGAGACCCTTTCTTGGATATCTGCCACTGTGATGGTTACTGGACCCTGTTCAGGGAGGTCGCTATGGTCTGCCCTCAGATCCACTAGCCACTGAGCTTTGCCGTTATGGGTTGCGTCCTTCTCCCATATGCTCTTCCAGTATTGCTCCGCCTCCAGCCCTGGTGGTGCTGTTCTCTTATTATTGTTCCCTTGCCACTGAGAGTACACCTTTGCTGGTTCTGTGGAGAACAGCTGGTTTATTCTCCTGCCTTCTATCTCTCTGGTGTACCTCCTCAAGCGGCCAAGGCTGTGAGTCTTTGCTTGGCAGTTTCCAAGGCCTCAGGTATGGACAGCTTGCTGTATTTCTTATGCACCTTCTTTGTCGCACCTTTCTGCAACTCCGTTAGTTGGCTAACCTCCCTCCATGCCACTTTGATCTTGCCCTCTAGCCTATCCAGCTGCTTGGCCTATTTAGCTGCTTGGATAGGCCATATATATATATATATATATATATATATATATATATATATATATATATATCAGACACAGAGCACTATAAGCATTCATAAGCATTCATTTGAAGTCATCTTTCTGCCCACCTGGGAAAAGTAAGTTCAGCTCTCTCTCGCTTTTATCTCTGATTTTGGTCTCTTGAGAGAAATATATGTCTCTTTGGCTACTAAATGCTCTACATGTTCACCAGCAAGTCATTAAGTCTGTCTGCTGTATGGTGCTGAGCAGGTAGTATACAGGGGGATGCTGGGGGGTTTGTTCTTTTTGTGCTGAAAACAGCTGCCTGTGTCGATGGAAAATTTTGCTGATCACACCACTGAGAGTGAGAAAACAAACATTAAACCAAAACAATGAGATGGAAAATGTTAAAGCGTGAAGCAGGATGATTATTTATCAGTATAGGTCACCCCCTTCACAGTGCACATTGGATCCACCGCTAATATAAAAATAATCAGGGTGCAGTACAGTTAAGTTACTGTAATTATCATATATTACAGTTAAAGGGTAACTCCACCAGTTTTACATATCAAAGTCTGATTACCTCTCTTGGGGACCTGTAAATGGCAATATATAAAAATAAAATTGCACATGTGTGTGTGTGTTTTTTTTATCTAAATTGCCTTAGGTGAAGCCATATATGAAAGCCGAGAACAACAGTGCTTCTGTAATGTCTGATGTTAGAGAGTATGCCTATTCCCTGGATGTAATATATAGGGCAACCTTGATTAGCATAGAAGCAGCAAAACGCTCACAAAAAATTGCACTGATTTGGATCATTCTCTATAAATTTGTAATTTTCCTAGATATAGAAGTTGAGTGTCTAAAATCACTTAATATCTTGGAAGTTCATCTTTCTTTTCGACCTTGTAATCTGACCAGCCTAACTCAGTGGCTTCCCCTCTTTATCTTACTTGCCTTTTAACAATTACTAATTATCCAGATTGTTAACATCATTTAATGTCTAATAATATGCACACTACTGTGGTAAGGTCTTTGCTTGTGAATTTCTTTTCCCTAAAAGGAGTTAATATCATTAACAACTCCCTTTTGCTGTGCTGTAGCTACATCCTCATAATAAAAACTTTTCATAAATCTAATCATCAGAGGCTCAGCCGCAGACATCATAGTGCACTATAACCTATTCATTCATTCAGGTGAAATTTTTCATTATTACTTAACACAAAGGCCAACTACGGGGATCAAATGCATCATGTTACAGACTGAAAATATCTAAGCTCAAGGAAATACTGAGGAAGCTAGGTAATGATTTCTAAATAAATTATTCTGGACTATTCCCTTTCAGAGCAGAAGATACACAGAAAATGCAGTAAAAGTGTACAGTCTGTATTTAATTTCAGAGATTTCATAGCATGAGAGTAAAAGTGAGCAAAGAGTTAGACTTTGTTGAATAATAAAAATAAATTATTGGACATTTACTTTGTCAGTAAAATTTCCAAAAATAACTGAGAGCTTTTATAGACCCTGAAACTATTAAACTGAAGAAAGTCCAAGTAAACTTTTATGTGGCAGTTCATTTGTTTCACATTGAAAAATGGATCCTTATCCTCCCCAGATTTTAGCCTTCAAAATATCGCTAAGTAATCAATAAAATGTATTCAATAAACACCTGATGATGCAAGATGTTTAATTATCCCCTGGTTTGGCAGTATCCTGTCCCATTGATCCACCATTAAATTAACAATGTCACCTCCTGCTGGTGAGCAGTGTAACAGATAAAAAGAAAAAAAAGTCCACCTTCACATTCAGAGTCTGTCCACGTAAACGAGAATTGATCCATTAATATTTCCTCAGTGCAACACACTCACTCACAGAAGAAAAAAGACATCAAATATTTAACAATCTGCTGGCTAATTACCAACATGCCTCGAGCTACTTGCTATCAAAGAATGACCTGCAGCTTACAAAAACTATAAGTCTATTAAGGTAACCTGATTATAGGGAGACCGGAAAAATAAGACTACATAAGCTCATACATGAAATCAATATCTAATCTGACAGAGCCATCCACTTCACAAGATCTGCGGAGCAAAGCAAAACACAGTATGACCTCCGAACAATGAGCAGTGACCATACAGCTTGTTTTCAGTGACTGGGAGAAATCATAGCGCCCCCTGAGTGCATGCAGGAACACAGATAACATTCATTTCATTCTCAGTAGTGTGTCATAAAGTATCATCCATATTGTTAGGTGCTGTTTTTTAAATAATTAAAAACAAGAAAAGACTCAGGTCTCTGGTTCACTAAAAGAGTTGCAAGTGAAGAAATTGCAACTTGGACATCTTTTCATTGTTTCAGTCTGTGTAAGTTGTTTACATATTATTTATATTTTCACCAGTTGTTGTTTTTGTTGTTGAGAATTTTAATTGTAAGTTTTGTATTATAGTTTCTCAACAGTACTTGTTTGTTTTAATTTGTTTACTGGTTTGCATGCACTTTTTATTTAAGTTTTCTAAAAAAAAAAAAAAAAAAAGATAATAAAGCATTTTCTATTTAATTATAAACTTTGTGCTAATATGTCCTGGGTTTGAACTATTATATAAATAATAATAATAATAATAATAATAATAATAATAATAATAATAATAATAATAATAATAATAAAGTAAACATCACAAAAAACACTTAAGGTCATGAAAATTAATTGAGATTTAACAATTCAATGACGATACCGTTACTATTGAAAAGTATCGGTATCGGCCATACTGGCCCATATTTACTTGGTATTGGATTGATACCAAAATCTGCAGTATCGCACACCACTAGTATTTAATAGCACTTAATTTTGATTATTTACTGAAATTTCAGTTAATATTGCTGCCACATAAGGATGAAAATCTAGTGTTACAATAGTGATAGTGCTGCTTGGTTGTCTTTAACTGTTACTAGTGTTACGGCTCTAGCAGGGCCTCCTCCTGAAGTTGCCTGTGTGGGCATGTCCTATCAGCTCTCCTGCCTTAGGTGTCACCTTTTGCTCTTGTACAGCTGCCTTCCCCCTCTGACAGCCTGGAACCTGTTAGGGGAACGTAACAAGTGGGGGCTCGTCCGGGATCTGAAAAGGGAGAAGAAAAGGAAAATTAGAGCTGGTAGGATACGCCCACACAGGCAACTTCAGGAGGAGGCCCTGCTAGGGCCGTAACACTAGTAACAGTTAAACACAACCAAGCAGCACTATCACGACAAAGCCTGTGATAGACACTTCGGTCTACCATGTCCATTTAGATATGGACATGTTTTTTAAAAACCACATTACTGCATACAGAAGTTGCATTACCAGCAAGATAATATATTTGAAGCCAAGAAGTCAGTAGTGAGCAAAAGTCAGTAGTGAGCAAAAAACGTTTGCAGCTAATATGTATTTACATGTAAATGTGTTAATAATGTCTGTTTAAACACTTTCTCGTCATTATTTTCATGTTGGGTTGAAATAAAATATCTCCCTCTGCTGTTACTGCAGCAATTTACTGCAACTTCTGCATGCGTGTACATTTCATGCTTTGGAGAGGCAAACTGTGAAACGGACACGGTGGACCGGTGTGTCTATTACACATACATAATAATTTTGCCTTTTTAGGGTTATAAAACCAGTATCTCTCATTTGAGACATTGTTTGCCGTTCTTTGATGAGAAACAAATTGTTTTTTTTACCAACACAGTGGGTACATTTATACAGGATAATGGTATCTCAAACTCTCTAAACATGACAAGTTGCACTAAATATTTATAGCAACATTTCATTGTGATGTTTTTTGTGAAGATTTACAACTTGTTTAGCCTCAGTTTGAGCTACGCGTGTTACCCTAAATTCTTCTACATCAAGTACAATTTATCCAGACAACACACAAAATGCCATTGCTAGAAAGCAGCTACCTAGCAATGCGTGGCTATCTAGCCAATACTAGTGGTAGCATTGGCAACACCATCTTCACTGACACATTTTCCAGTGACTGGATGAAAACTGATTGGTGGCCCCTCTATAAAGTCAAGATAGAAACCATTTAGTCTGCAATGTATAGCATTTCCAATGAAGTATTGCACTGTTATTAGCAGTCTTGGGTGTAACACATTCCAAAGTAAGACATTGCTCATATGAAATCTTTTTAGTAATGCAGTAATGTAACACATTACTGTACTAAATTCAGTGATTACTTTAAATCAGAATGATGTCATTACTTGTGTAACAAAGGCTCTTCAATTATCTGAATCTGAATTATTCTTCCTGTACACTTACACTACAATCAGCCGATCGTTCTGGGAGGAGGAAAATTATATGTGACTATACAGTGTTTTTTAATTGGCAAACACTGACATTTGTGCGTGTGTGTGTGTGTGTGTGTGTGTACGTGTGTGTGTGTGTGTGTGTGTGTGTGTGTGTGTGTGTGTGTGTGTACGTGTGTGTGTGTGTACGTGTGTGTGTGTGTACGTGTGTGTGTGTGGCGGGGGGTAAAAGTAAATTCATTGTGGTGATCATTCAGAAGTCTTTTTGAGCTGGTTTTCAACCAATTTGTGTTGTCATTTTTGTGTTCATATGCTAAAGAAAGATCATATAGGATAGAGATTTGTGTTGGTCTGTGGAAATGAAGCCTAAGGTTTATAATTTTTACTTGTAATTATGTTACAGTGTATTTTAGAGCTATTCTCTTAAACCAAAGAGCTGCAAAATGATTTTCATTGTTCATATAAATTATTATGTTATCTTATGGAGTAACACAAAAGTAACGTAATGCATAGTATAATAAGTTACACTCTTTGTCAAGGAATTGAGTAACTTACTGAATTACTTTTTTTTAAAAAGTAACAAGTAGTGTGTTATAACATGAGCAACAATCCCAACACTGGTTATGAGCACACTAATCTTATACTCATATTGCATGGCATATAGCTTCACTTTCCAGGGTCATCATGTGTAACTACCAAAAATTGTTACACACTGAACTTCTACTGTATCTTTTCCTCCATTACTTTTCTTCGCAACTGCAAATATGGAAAGACTTCTACCTCAGTGTCAAATAACCCAAGGCTAGCAGCCCGGTATATTCCAAACATATCAAGAAATGTATGTATTTCTTTTAAAAACATTCATATACTTAATATTTCACAGCCACTATTTAAAAAAAAAAGAAAGAAGAAGAAGTAAACAAAAATACATTGTGTTTTCAGATCCATAAAATTAGTCACACATCAAAAGCAGGAGTGACAAAATGGTTTTACACTCACTGATGTTCGAGTCGGTGTCACAGTAATTGCCTGTCTTCTCAGGCTGAGGCCCTCGTTACTGAAGACAAAATGGCACAAATTCTACGAATCCTCAAGTTTCAAAGTGTTGATTTTTCTAAAGCTTTTACACTAAAGCTTTTCTAATTTACACTAATTGCTTTTGTAACTGCAGCTCTGCTGGATTTACCTCCAGGAACATTTAACATTGATTGTGATAATAGCATTTACAAATTAAATCTCATCAACCCCTCTGAGTTAACCGAAACTTTTGGTTATATATTTTAAATCTGAAATGGATATATCATGTTTTGGAATATAATTCCTTTTTTATTGAATAAAGCCCCACATGGAATATCTGTATTGCAGAATGATTGGATTTTGTGAGGATGATTGGCTTGATTCAATTTGTGTTTAGGATTGCCCAGACGGCTTTGTGTGCTGCAGATGACACTGATGGTGTGTGAATCACTAAGTGACTGATCAAGCAGGCAGACATTTTACTATGCAGTGTCTCAGAAAACGCATGCATGTTTGAAGAAGAAAGTCAGGCTTTTATGTGTGTGTGTATGTGTGTGTGTGTGTGTGTGTGTGTGTGTGTGTGTGTGAAGTTGCCCAGCTCCGCTGGCTCTTTTTCTCCTCAGTACTGCATGGATTTGCATCTCATTGACAAAGTTTATCAGCTAAAGAAGACCCTCTTTTTTAGTTGCACCAAAAAGGCTCTGTAACGGCCCATTTAAACCACAAGAAAACCATTGGTTTCCTTAGCTGTACTCTCTGCGTCAATTTAAATGGAACACGAAGCTCTCATTTTCCTTCCTGTTTAGTCCGCTCTGCAGCTGCAGTGATTGCAGTATCACAAATGAAATACTCATAAATAGGTTTGTCTCAGCAAACCACAGACGGAATAAAAGTAACGCACAACCACGCATATAAATTGCACTGAAACAAGCCCTGTAGGTATAAAACAGAAAGCCTACATCTGTTACTTGTTCCATGGAGTCAAGTAATGCCAGATTTTGACAGATTAGAGGAATCCCAATGGCCTAGATGACTGATGAACAGCATTGACCTTGCAAGGTACAGAAAAATGGTGCACACACAGAAAGACACACCCAAATACACACACACACACACACATGCATAACATGTTTATGCAAATACTCTGGGATATATTTATATTTTCCTTTGCTTTGCCTGTTTGTGGGTGTGGTGTTGATACTGCAGTTGTATCCGTGTACCTGGTGTCTTCATGACTATCACCAGTCAGCAACAAAGTAAAGATTCAAATACTACTGACTAGACAGTCAACATGTGATAATATCAATCGTATTTTGTGTTTAACTGTCAAAATTCAAAAAACATACAGCAGTCATACTTAGGTAGACTGTGGCATTGAAATGATGGTCCGTTTGTATTAAAGGGTGCAAACTGTGTCAAGAAAATATATACACATGTATAAAAATTGTGCCTGTTACTGCTTCATATTACATATCTAATTTTCAGTTTTAACTGATAACTTCGTGGATATCAGTTAAAAAATATCCCCCAGAACATAACACCGCCATAAGCCTGAACTGTTGATACAAGCAGGATGGATCCATGCTTTCATGCATTTGTCCTTTATGGAAAACCATCTGAATGCTGCAGAGGAAGTCAAGACTCAGAGAGAAAGCAGTTTTTTACTGTGCCATTTTGGTGAGCCTGTGTGAATTGTAGCCTCAGTTTCCTGTTCTTAGCTGACAGGAGTGGCACTTGGTCTAGACTTCAGCGCTGTATCTGCCCTAGGGTTCAATGTGTTGTGCATATCTTGGGTGTAATGAGTGGTTATTTGTGTTACTGCCATATTCATGTCAGCTCAAATCAGTTGGGCCATCCTCTTCTGGTTTCTGGCATTAGCAAGGCATTTTCACCCAGAAAACTGCTGCTCGCTAGACATTTTCTCTTTTCTCCACCATTCTCTGTAAACCCTAGAGGGGGTTGTGTGGGAAAATCCCAGGAGATCAACAGTTTCTGTTGTCATATGTGTGGCTAATGAGATATTTGCATTAACATGCAGCTGAACAGTGGCCAGTGCATGTTTTTCCATTATGCTCACTACCACTACTGATGTTCAAAAAAATTAAGAGGACAGGGTATCAGTTGATAGAAAAAAGCTAATGACTTACATTTCAACATTCTTTTTAAACGTTGGTTTATAAGCTAATAATTGGAGAGTTGGAGAATATAAAGTATGACTTACAGTTACGATAAATAAATATTGTTGGTGTCTGTATTCAGTAGCCGCTGCAAATGAGGCATATATCTGCAGGTTAGAGACCAATCAACCAACACTGCAACACTACTTCAAACTTAAGGTGTTCAACAGTGATACTTTTGAATGAAATGGGTCAAATAACCTAAGCTCAGCTTCAGTCAGTTGTCATCAGCAGAAAAGGGATGAATAAAGATGAACTTGTCCGTCCTTGCTGTATTGTTCTATAAACCACAGCCCAGTTGCTGCTAGAGTAAGTCACAGGATTACATTCAAGTGTTCTGATTTCATTTCTTTCTCAGGAATTCATTAGTTTATCATCAGGTTCACCAGGATGATACAAAGCAGGGCAGCACATGGCTGCTCAAAGCAGAATAGCCATGAAAGGATGGAAAAAAATCAATATCTGGGAAAAAGCAATACACTGTGTACATCCCTTGATACCCGTGGATTACTTGGCTTTTCCCAAGATCAAATTTTGCAGAAAAAAATGATTTTGCTTAGATTGAATATATGGTCTAATGGGAAAAGATAATATTAAAACCTCTTGTTTGCAACTTCGTTGGATGACAGCACCTTTCACTTTGCCTCCTTCACATGCAGCACACTCATGGAAAGAATGAGGTTTGCATTCCTGCTTTTGCTGAGACGAGGCCTCCAGCATCCAATTATTTCACTCTTTTAAATGCCTTCACAGCAAAACCCCTTCAAAGGCCTATTCGCTCATTCTCGCCGTGTAGAACGTGATTTCACTCCTTTATATCTCCGTGTCCCTTCCTCTCCAGTCAGCCCTGCCTTGAATGCAATTCACAGTCTCTAAATGTACCCCTGCCCATTCTCCACTCTTACTCTAATCTGTGTGCCAAATGCCGTGGGACAGATCGCAGTTAAAACAGATGGAAGAAACAGTCTCAGGGTGTCCAGAGTTAAAGAGGTAGAAAACCAATCTCCAGGCAAAATGAACTCTCTGAATGATACTCATTCTCCCAAATCTGATATTCCTGTGGCTGCTGGACACCACGCTGTGATGAATCCCTGTGAAGGAAACCCTCTCCTTCGCCCACTTATCTCCCGCACTCTTCTTTAGTTCTTTGAAAATCCTTTTTTCTGTGTAATCATAATCTCATCCTGGCATATCTATCATTGTCAATGAGACAAAAGCCCCTATAGCAATAATAAAGGTATGTTTCAGGGTTTTTTTTTAAATATATATTACTATGAAACAACCAGATCACCTCATTCCAGCTTCCTTTGCATGAAAGTAAAAACAAACAAAAGCGGGGAAACCCTGCAGCAAGGAAACAGAAAATCTGCAATGCAAGTCCTGTGTTGAAATTCAGATATGATCAGTTTAAAAATTAAAGAGCATTGTTAAGCTAACAATGAAGAAAGTATAGAATGAACTTCACCTGAGCAAACCTGGAATTTAAACAGTTTAAACTGTTCATCCAGAGTACAAGCTGGGGACCACTGTCGATGAACCTGTTTCCAAAGAATTGCAGTCCAATTCAGATGCACCGCAATCACTCTCAGAGAAACTGGCAAAGGTTTGGCAGTCTAATTTAAAAACTGTGACAAACATGTTGCAACCAGTCTGAGTCAGTCTGTGCTGATGGGTGTGTCTCATCTGTGTCACGTCTCTCTGCAGTAGGATACCCGACATAACTGGTTGGCGACTGGTTCTATTCTGGTTCTATTCCTATTTAAAATCAAAGCTGTCAAGCCCTCATTTCATTCTACAGTTAAATCACAGCAACCATGTCACTATTTGTGGAAGAATGTCTGAATTTCTGTGGGGTTCTGGCTGCAAGTAATTAAGCAGTTTGAAAGACATTTGGGATTTTGACTGATTTATCTCAGTTACTCGCTGTATCATTACAAACTAATTGCATGTATCTGCAAACTTCACCCTACATCTGCTCTCCATTTGTCAAGCAACTATTTAAAAAGGGAACAAGACAGCAAGTTCATTGCAAATGGTCACACTAATTTTCTTTGTGCAATGGTTCCCAACCACCATCTTCCCTTGTGTGACTGTAGCATATATTGTATTTTTCCACTGTTGCATTCTAATGTTATGTTTACTTATGAGCAATAAGAGATCCAAATGCAGCTTCCACCACTGCTGAAGCCTCTCCCTGTGAGTTTACTTCTGAAGTGGGATTGTGGAAGAAGAATGAAATAGACTCATGCCAACAAGTTCCCATTCCAGAGAGCAAGGACCACAGGAGGGTGTTAAACCTTTGTGAGTGTTGTGAAAATCATCCTGCAAGATGGCTTACATACTGATTATGTGAATCAAGTCCACATACGTGGAACGCATAGTAAGTTTAAAACCTTCAGATGCACTCAGTCATTGCGGATGCACAGACAATACGATCCTCTGAGTCAAATAAAACAACAAAAAAATCTGCAAACCAAAAATAAATCAAGACTACCTGAAGATGTGAAGCTTATTTTGTATTGGCATGTGAAAACAAATACAACAAAATTCTGGTCTTTTGTTCTTATAACAGTAAAAAACAGATTTTCAGTGACTTTGTTTCTCATCTCGTCTTGAATTTCGTTAGATCGCTCGCCAGACAGCGATTTCTTGATTATCTCTTCTTGAACAGGTCTGGCAATCATCAGGCAAAATTTAATTCAGCTTTACACAAAATGTGGTTATTCACAAATAATATGTTGGGGTGACAATCGCTTTAAAAAATGCATTTTGTATTTACTCAGTTGATCTTTGTCTAATGTGACTAGTCTAGTGTGGCAAATATTCAAAAAAGGACTTTTCCACAGCACTGTATGTGAGCTTCAAACTAAGTTTGAATGGGAAACGCGGGTTCGGAGAAGATTTAAGATCTGATCTTTGTGCTAGTGAAAAAAAAAACTCAAGCTGCTTTCATACACATTAATTCATTCAGTCACAGCTGTGCATACATAATGTTTCATAACACACACTGAGAAGCACACATCATTATGCTCACTCCTTTTTGTGTGACTGAGAGTTATTTTATAAATTAAGTCCAAGAGAAGTGCCTCTTTCTTTTATTCACCTCATTACTTATCTCACATTGTTTCATATGAAATTATGATAAATGGATGAATAAACACTCCCCTGTTATTAAGTTTTGACTTATTTATGAGCTTTAGGGTTGATGATTTTTAATCACTAAGGCTTTCGAAAATTCAATTGTATTGTCTAGCAGCCTTAGCTGCTAACAAACATGCTTAAAATTACTTTGGATTTGAGGATTGCTTGGGTGGGCTGCATCTTATTCCCAACTTATCACTTAGTGACGTTTTGTCAGGAACGGCTTCTATTTTAAAAGGATTTATCATCTGTCTCTAACGTCAGGAAGAATAATGACATGAAAGTGAAAACAATATAGTAACATGATCTCTAACCAAGTTTATTATAGTTAAACAAAACTAAACTAAAACTTAAACTGAAATTGAAAATGAAAATTTACTGAAGTTCAGCCATTGGATTACCCACTTTGGCTTAGACATTAAAACTGCTTGTTTAGGGTTTGTGAAAAACAGAGTTTCAAGTAAAATTCACCCTTTCACATCACTAAATCACGTCAGCAGCCTATTCAATTCCGGTTTATTTATATAGCACCGAATCACAACATCAGTTGCCTCAAGGTGCCCTATATTTAAGGTAAAGACTTTACAGTAATACAGTGAAAACAGAGAAAAGGACAACAATTCTTTGACTCCATATGAGGAGGCATTTTAACAACAGTGGGAAGGAAAAAATCAATTTTAACAGGAAGAAACTTTGGTGAGAACCAGGATCAGGGAGGGGAGGCCATCAGCTGAGGGGAGGAAGACAAGACAAAGTAACACTGCAGAAGAGAGCCAGAGATTAATAATAGCTCATGATTAAATGCCAGAAGTAAAAAAGGTGAGTGAAGAAGAAACACTGAGTGCATCATGGGAATTTCCCAGCAGCCTGCACAAAGAACCATAAGAATGGCTAATCTTAAAAGTCCAGGCTAATGTCCCATTTCCAGTCAGCTTCTCCAACATTTCCTGCATTATCATAGCTAAACTTCCCCCAGCTGTAATGACACCTGCAAAGTACAAAGCTGTAGTTGCAAAAAGACTTCAGGTATTGTAGAAGTCTATGGGAAAACAGTTCTCTGACTTGGCCTCCGTAAACACTTTCCCACTGAGTTTCCGCTGTCAGTCATTATTGGTCACACTGAAAAAAACCCAACATTAAGTCCATTTAGTAAATTTTGATCATATTACATGTCAAAAAGGCAGATTATCCAGGGTAGATTCACTGGCTAATGACTTATAATTGATAATACATTATCCAGTTAGCGTGACGTTTCTCGGTAATACACACCCCTTGCTGGCACATCCTCACTACAAGGTTTCAAAATGGAACTTCAGGATTTCAAGGATTTTTTTTTAAATGGGATGGCACGGGGAAAAGGGAAAAGAGGGGATTGTTCAGACTTTACAACATGCTGTTTTACAGATTTGTATCACAGCAATTACCAGTATGTTGTCATGTTTGGGCTAAAAGAAGACTCAAAGAGCAGATTGCACATACCCACTGCAGTTTTGAAATTTTTATTAAAAGTCAATAAAGATCTTGCAAACAGAGTCACTGCCAGAGAGGAGAGAAGTTAAAGGGTGCTAGGTGTAAGGATCCCGAGATCAGGTTTAGTGGCCTTACTTGGCTAGGGATTTCCTCTTTCAGGTTTGGAGTTCAGCAAGATGTTTCAGGTGAGTGGGACTAACATTGTTTACAAAATTCCTCATTGGATTCTGGGGAAACTGGTTCAGCTTTTAGAGAAGTGAAGTTACAAACTAGTAAACTAACTAGTTTCAAAGAGAGCCTATTTATCAACTCTGGCAGAGAGCAACTGCACCATCCAGTCCTTAAATAGCAGGATCTTGATGGATTAACTCAGAATGGGTGCATAAGGGAAAATCCAGGAAGTCAGTCTCCACCCACAGGCGAACCAGCGAGAGACGCTTGTGCACAACTCCACCTGCAACTGCAACTGGGAGCAAGAAACACCAAGCCTGCCAGGATCAAATTTACACCTAGAAGACATCAGGAGTTACCACACATAGTAAAAACAGAAATAGCAGAACCCTAATCCTAGTAATACTAATATTTCTTCCAATATTTACCTGTAGCTGGATTTTAAGCATTACCTACGGAAAGGGATTAGGGCCACTGGAAGAAAAAAAAAAGCAGGAACATCTTTTTTTTTGTTTATCCATACTCTGACATTAATCTCAGAATTCTGAGATTTAAGTCAGAATTTTTGAGATTTCAATTTTTTTTTACTTTTTTCCCCAGAATACTGGAAAAGGGGGGGGGGGCGGGGGGGGGGGGGGGGGAGCTAATCTCCACTTACCTTTTTTCCCCAGTGGCCCAAACCCTCCTCTGTAATCACCAGTGTTGATGAACCCCACATTGAATTTTAGGGTGATATCTGTTTTGTTGGGTTTAGTGTAAAAATCATTTGTCAGAGTTGTATAGAAGGCCTCTCTAACACAAAGGGGAATGCATCATTTATCTTAAATCGGGTTAAATGAGTTATGTAACGTATCTGTGATGAATGAAGAGATGAAATCATCACCTGCATTTTCTCTCTCCAGCTGATCAATCATGGATTTGAAAATGAGAAGTTCAATCTCACTTTGACTCAGTGTGTGCATATTAAATATAAATATATACAGACTCTAAAGTTTTGTAAATTTGATAAGGATTAATCATGGTTATTAAGCTGAGTTCAAGTTTGATTTTGGAATGAGAGCTGTTAGTCAGATTTTTTTTATGCTTGATATCAGAGTTTAAGACCTCTGTTCATGGTCATGACCTAAAGATCTTACCAGATGGTCACCGTCCACTTGTAGTACAGTAATGTCGGCAGTCTGAAAGTTATCACTTGCCTGCTTGTTCCTGGATCCTTTGCCTGTAGTTATGCATCTGTGCATTCCCCTCTGTAGAAAGATATTGGAAGCCAGCTACTAGACTTACCTCCTTTTCTGCCTGACCCACTCTCATCCCACCTACTAGAGCACTGGAGCTCTGCTCTCAGGAGAAAAGAAGAGAGGAGCTGGTTTAGTTCCCTAGCATTACCTGTGTTTAATCCCAGTCCTAGAAAGACAAAGAGACTCTTTGGTAATCAACCTGAAATAGCTTACCTTGTTTTCATTTTTTCTTTTCATGAAACCTTTTAAGCATTTTCAAATATTACATGTCCTAGAGGCCTAAAGTATAATGTTATAAGTGTAGTTGGTCATATGTTTCAGCTAAAATGAACTGAATTTGTAGCTTAAATATCTCCAATTTCTTTATATTAACGCTTAACAGAAAAATGTGAACCTGAATTTTCTCTTGCATGGGTTTAATTTACCTTTTGATTAGTCGGCTCAGCTTTTATTACTTTCACCTTCTTGCCATTGTCCTTTATTCTGTCCTCCATGTTCCTAAGCTCTAAACTGAGCTCCACCACTCCATCTCTCAGTGCTCTGACTTCCTCCCATATGTCTGCTATAGATCAACTCTCCATGCCCCCTTCGATGTCTATGGTACCAGGAAAGTTGTTATTTTTATGATTTCCAAACTGTTTTGTGAATAAATGACTCTGGAAGCAAGTGATTTAGTTCAACAGTTAGGAAAAGATTCAAGGCCTGATCTCATATACAGTCATAGCTGCGCATATGTTTAATAACACACTATGAAAAGCAGTGAACCTGATACCTTTGCTAGTAACTGAGGGTTATCTGATTTAAGACTAAGAGAAGGACCCTTTTCTTTTGTCTCTCATTCGAAATATAAAACTGTGATAAACAATTTTTAAAAAAGTCTTTCCTTGGGTTTAATCAAGCTTTGTTTGATTTGTTTTGTCAGTCAAAAATAAACTCCGTCATGTAGCGCCCTCTGGTGCTGACAAAAATAATTACTTAGTTTACATCCAGGGATTCTTCAGATTAAGACAGACGTTTTTTTTCTGCTCAACACTTGATTGAAAACAAAAACATTTTAAAATATTTGAACACCAAACTTTCACATGCATTCACTTCTACATGCACTAATGTGCACATGAATCAAAAGTCTTTTACTGACAGAGCTATCATAAAAACGCGTTCTGTCTCTGTGTTCCTTGATGTGGCTACCAACACAGCTGTGGTTTGGTTTTAAAATTCTAATTCTTATAAATAACACAAATTTAAATCTTTATCACTCTGTTGTCATTAGTATGTGCTGAATTTTATTTAAAAAATCAAAGACAAGTTAGACACCTTGATTTCTTTGCACTATGTTGAAATGGAAATTAAACGTTTGTTGATTTGTTCTGTTGAAGACATCAGTAGAAGCCACAGTCTATGGAAGGATCTCTGCTTTCCCAAAACAGCATCAACTCAGTTTTAAATATTTACACCTTGCACACCTCTGATGGTGTCCTTGAGTGGACTTTGGATGGTACTGTGATGTGACTAAGCCATAAAGAAATAATCAAGTAATGTGATTAAAACACTACTACTACTACTACAGTCACAGAGGTTATTGTACTGCATATATTTTCTCATCTTCATATTGCTACTTTTACTCAAGATAAATAAACACTCCAGATATGACTTCCATCACTTCTCCATGGAGAAGAGGCAAGGCAAATGGGATCGACAACAAGAAAGACATAGAGCCACTAACTGAAGATTAATGAAAGGAAATATCAATTGCGGCCGCAATACACAAATCTGCATACACTACTACAATGACAAGTGATGTATATTTACTAAAATGCTGTATGTGATTAAAATTTGAGATGCGTTGGTTTCTGTAGTTTAAACATCTGCCCTACTTAAATTCAAGATGAAAATTATCAGCTTAAAATGTATTTACGTTAAATATTTTGATGTAAAGTCTGTTAATCTTACAGAATTTAATATTAATGTATTATATTATACTACTTGTTTATGAGTTGTTAGTAGTTTAAACAAGAAGATATTTGCCTGCATCTTTGCACAATGGTTTTGCTTAAAGAGCTCATTAAAAAAAAAGAAGAAGAAAAAAGGTTCAAAGCAGCATGCCTTTTTTTTCTCCTTTCACTGTTTATGCTCAGATTTATTTTATGTTTGCTGGTTATGTATTCAGATCAACAATCTAAAATCAGTCATCTAAAAAGAATACATCACTTACACTTTACATTGCTCAGCAAAAAAAAAAAAACTGTAATAAACTCAAAATGAATAACTGAATTTTCTAATCACATTTAGTTTAGCTTGCAGCTCCTACCCATCTCATTGTTATTAACGCTTTCCTCAATAGCCCACAGCTCAAGCACTATATAAGCCCATTATATACACCAGGGATGTCGAACTCCAGGCCTCAAGGGCCGGTGTCCTGCAGGTTTTAGATATCACCCTGGGTCAACACACCTGAATCAAAGGATTAGTTCATTACCAGGCCTCTGGAGAACTTCAAGACATGTTGAGGAGGTAATTTAGCCATTTAAATCAGCTGTGTTGGATCAAGGAACCACTAGAACCTGCAGGACACCGGCCCTTGAGGCCTGGAGTCCGACACCTGTTGTTAGGTTTCATGTATGTGTTGTAGGTTGTCATTTTTATAAAGCTAGAATGCTTCTGTTTGCTATCTAGGTAACCCACGCATATCACTACATGCACGACCTTGATAAGGGGAACAAGCAGCCTTCAGAAGAACAGATTCTACCAACAACAATCTGGGAGAGCTGCACTCCCTTCATATAACCACACACATTGTATAACCATGCTTGCACAGCACAATTACACTTTGTCACCAGATATATGTATAATCATGCTTGCACAGCACAATCACACTTTGTAACCAGTTATAATAATTTCTCATAGGTAATACAGCAACAAGCTTTATGAATATTCATGTGTGTAACCAATAAAAACAACCTGCAGGGGGAAAGCAAGTTGAAGTGGGTTGGAGACAACTGCTTCCCTCTCGCGAGTGGAAACTTGAGCTCTGTGTGACCTCATTCCTGAGTGAGTTTCTGTTTATCCAGCAGTATCAGGGGTAAAACCTGTGATATACACTATATTGCCAGAAATATTCATTCACCCATCTTAATCATTGAATCAGGTGTTCAAATCACTTCCTTGGCCACAGGTGTATAACATCAGACACCAGGGCATGCAGGCTGCTTCTACAAACATTTCAGAAAGATTGGATTGCTCTCAGGAGCTCAGTGAATTCCAGCGTAGTAAAATGCTAGGATACCACCTATGCAACAAGTCCATTCACAAAACTTCCTCACTACTAAATATTCCACAGACAACTGTTAGTGGTATTGTAACAATCTCAAAGCAATTGGAATCGACAGCAACTCAGCCATGAAGCGACAGGCCACTTCAATTACAGAGCGGGGTCGGTGGTGCTCAGGCTCATAGTGCACACAGACGCTGTCCTAAACTTTGTGGAAAATGTTTGTAGAACAGTTGAAGATGTTATGACTGCAAATGTTGTGCTGACATCATATTAAGCCACATGGCTTAAGAATGGGATGTCACTCAAGTTCACATGTGGGTGAAAGCAGATATATCGTAGTACTTTAACTTCTGCTCAGATTGCTGCATTTGGGCTCAAATGAGACTCAGGCTGAATACAGTTTTCCTGGCTTTATTGTTAAGCAGGAATTAGTTTACTGGAAGCTGGTAAGTGGCTTAATTGAAAGGTCTCTCAGCAGAATTGCAACAAGGAGATCTGCCAGAGAAGAGAGGGGATAGTAGGAGTGGCCAAGGTGAGTCTGAAAGGTACTTCAGTTTTCAGTTTTATTTATTTGTCATATGCAAGTTAGCACAGGCTCAACATTGCAATGAAATGTGTTACTTGTAACACAGGTACTGTTAGGTACTTGTAATATTTGTGATTTGGTTCTGGAGTCTTAGTTGCTGGCTTCTTGGATTGGTATCCTAAGGTGTGACTGGCTGGCAGGTGGAATTCCAGGGCTGCAGCGAGTACAACAGAAAAGCGTGGACTTGTGTGAGTTAATAGAAAGTATTTTCATTTACAGGTACAGAGAACCAGGAGAACCAAGACCCAGGAGACCAGGTTTTACAGCCAGGTTTCAGACAGATAACCTGGGTGCAGATGGCACAAACAGGAAAGAAACATACAAACATACCATCATGACATGATCTTTGCTCTCAAACTGCTCTCATTTAGTCACAGATGTGCAAACATAAAGAAGCACACTTCTCATTTATCATGTTCAAGATAATGTTTTTCTCTTATTTGCCTCCTTACTTATTTCACACTCTTTCAGATGAAATCATGATAAATGGACATAAAAACTGTTCTGTTAGTAGTGTTTTATTCATAAGCTTTAGGTTTTAGGATTTTTAATCACTATGGCCTTTAGAAAATTAACATGTGTTGCCCTGCACCCTCTGCTGCTAACATACATATTTGAAATTAATTTGGATCACACATTTTTGTTTTGTGACTAGATCGTACCATCAGTTCATCATCACTTACTGACTGTTATCCAGGTACTGAATTTCTCTTCATATTTTCAAACAACTTTAGTATTAATTTCTAATGTGAGGAAGATTGATGCCCTGAAATATGATACAAAAACATGACTTATATCTTGCTGCAAGTTTATAATAGCTTTATTATAGTCCCCAAAATTTAGGTATCAAAACAATTTTTGTTAGATTGATGAAATGTTCCTTATTTTTTTGGATGTTTGTCACACTTAAATGTTTCAGATCATCAAACAAATTTAAATATTAGTCAAAGATAGCACAAGTAAACACAAAATGTAGTTTTTAACAGAAGGTGTTTATTATTAAGGGGTGAAAAAATCCAAACCTACTTACATGGCCCTGTGTGGAAAAGCAATAAACTGACTGTGGTGTATCACATCTTTGGAAAGCTGTTTAATTCTTCTAACCACACCCAGGCCTGATTACTGCCACACCTGTTTCCAATCAAGAAATCACTCAAATAGGACCCGCCTGATAAAGCAGAGTAGATTGAAAGATTCTCAAAAGCCAGACATCAAGCTGCGATCCAAGGAAAATCAGGAACAAAGAAACAAAGTAAATGAGTCTGGAAACGGTTATAAAGCCATGAGCTGTGAGACTCCTACTCTGTGGACTGACTAGACAAAAGTTTTTGGAACGTGTGTGTCCCATTACATCTGGCGTAAAAGTAACACAGCATTTCAGAAAAGGAACATCAAACAAACAGTAAAATATGGTGGTGGTAGTGTGATAATCTGGGACGGTTTTGCTGCCTCAGGACCTGCAGATGGATGGACCTGATGGTGGAAATGCAAAGGCGGAAAACCTGTAGACTAGGAGTTGTTTCTCCTACTGTTTAATTTATTTTCACTGCCAGTTTGATTAAGGGTGTGCAAAACTGTTGGTTAGGTTTAGAAGATTTTAGTTTGTCTCAAAACACAGGGATTATTAACACAAAACAGCCATGTCTTGGATTATTCTCACCTTCAAATCATCAAGTGTTGCTATACGGTTTCATTACATAAACATCTTTTGATTGTATTTTTCATTTTATTTTTTACTAATATTTGATTGCTGTAATTAATTATGACACTGACAATTTGTCAGTTTCTTTTAAATGCCTTTTTAATTTCATTTTAGCATGGTTTAGCTTTCTGTTTTAACTTGGTTCTAATAAACAAAATAACATTATAATGCACAGATAATTTCCACACCTGCATCATCAGATCTAGCAAACTTTCATTTATTGTATCACACAGCCTTAGCTGCTTTGAAAGCGCTTCCTCACGCTTAAATTGCTGTGTATATGCCTGACTCATAATCTATGAGAAGACAGATCAGACAGGACAGTCACACTGTTGTATTATCATTGTTATGAAATAATATACACAAAATAACTGGGTTACAAATCAATGACAAAACTCATGAAACTGTAACATTTTGTCACTTCAAATTAAACATGAACCAACATTTTTTGATGTGAAATCATTCTTTAACACTGGATTTGAATCTCATTATAGAAAAATAAAAGACTAAATTACAAACACCCGCTCTCCCCCCAATAACAGATATCAAGCAAATGTGATGTTAATTGAGGACTTACAGCACAAATAAATAAGGTAAAAACAGAAAAAACACTTAAGAACACTTCAAAGGAAAATACCATTTACACAATACCAAGGTTAGTGTAACGACCCCATGTTGAGCCCATAATTTAATCTGATAGGCTCTCTCTGATAGGCTGGTCAAATAAACAAACACGATCAATCTCTGAGTACATCCAGCCTCTGCTTTTTTTCAGAATATAAAAGAAATATAAAGATCGCTGCATTAGTCTTCTACATGCGTATTATTATTAAACCTATCTAATTTAAACACTGTTAGATACCATACTGCATCTTTGGTGGTGTTGACGGTGAAGGCGTGGGGTGTTTAACACTAACCCTGAGAAGTGCGTGATGTGGGGAAAAGAAAAAAAAGCCATCCATCTGCCACTCTGTCAAGGAATTAAAAGAAAGATATCACCCACAAAGTTAGAGTCACCCTAATACTAAGATCAAAAAGCACAACGACACCAAATAAAATCTTAGTGTCTTAAGGCGTAACAGCAAAAAATAAAATAACATAAAATTAAGGCACATCAGCAGTCTAGAGTACAAAATATAAAACCTTGAAATGGCAGAGCTCAAGCTTTTACAACATTTCTATTAAACAATACAGGCTCCTGTGTGATGATGATGAGGCATTTCACAAACCAAGTAAAAGAAACATGTAGGACCACCAAAGGAGTCTCCTGACTTGTAATGCGGCTCAAAGTCTCTTCTGTACATAAATTTATATTTCTGTCCATTTCTTTGTGCTTCAGGTACACTCGGGCAGATTTTTCTTTTCTTAAGTACTTAGAAGTAGGGCTGGGCCATATCATACCGTTCACGGTAATACCGGTGTAATGTTGGGCAACGACAGGAAAAAGAAATATTGCGATAGAATATGGGTAAAACGCGCATGCGCAGTGCCTTTGTTTACATACGCACATGGCGGCGACGCAGAATGAGAAGAGCGAAAGTGGATCGTTGAATGAAACGGATGAACCAGAATTGGTTTGTAAAAATGCTGCAACTTCAGTGGTGTGGAACTGGTTTAGCTTTCGTCCGTCAGATACACAACAAAGCACTATTTTTGGTAGAGCATGCTAGCGGGCCGTCGTTATTACCGTGTTGTTTGGAAAATACGGCACACTTAAAATCAATCCTTTGATTTTTCTGAAAATCGACAGTGCCCCTTATAATCCCGTGTGCCTTATGTATGAATTCTGGTTGTGTTTACTGACCTCCAAACGATTTTATGTCGTACACGGCGCTCGAAAATCTGTCAAATGTTTTAGTACGACTTTGCTGAGCTACGAAGCCGCACCGCTTGATGGATTGTCAGAGCATTAGGGCTATCGCAGGCAGGAGCCTCGCGGAGCGATACGTACTGTGCTTCAACATAATATTACCGTATTGTGTGTGTATAACCTCTTTTTAAGTTTTGTGGATATTCTACGTGGTTATGCTGAGGATATGTCGGCCAATTTCCACTGGAAATGCCTTTTGGTTAAACTGTCAGCAAGGAATTTGCATTTGCACTGTACAATTTTTATATAACTTTAATGCACATAAAAACAGCTGCTTGTTTAAGTGAAAATACATTGATGGGGTTTTTCAGTTGAAAAGTATTTTGTCTAGTGTCAATTATATCGTCAGTTATATTGTTGTCGCAAATTTTCAAATGTATATCGTGATAAATATTTTTGGTCATATCGCCCTGCTCTACTTAGAAGTACCTAACAGGAACACATACAACAACAGTAGCCAAATATCATTCTTAGTTCAAAGCTAATTTATTACATTAATAAAAACCTTCCCATTTTTTTTCTCTTTAGCTAATATAACTTAATGTTAGTAACAGTGACTGAACATTAAGTTAGCCTAAAGTCAGATTACTGATGTCGACATATCAAATTAAACATGTTTAAAAGACTAAAATAATGTGAAACAACTTTTCACTTGTGGAAAGTTTTTCTCTGTTGCCTTTGTGTTGGCATTTCTTTCACTAAAACATCAACAAAAGTGGACACAAGTCTGGGATTTTATGCATGAATAGGTCAGCGATCTTTGTCAGATCTCCTGAGCCAGACAGTAGGAGCAGAGAAGCATCCACTGGCAGCACCACTGTGTATGTATGTTTACGCCTTTTAAAACCAGGCATTTTAAGCAAGAGGAGGATCTGAGTGAGTGAGAAACCAGATGCACTACATCCTCGTATGACGGTATTTTGTCAGTCAGAAGGAAACCACACTGTAAATCACATGCATTTCATCATCTGTTCCACTCTAAATGGGGGCGTTATTTATAAAGCACAAAACAACCTTAGAAGCTAGAGTGAGACCATAACTTCATCACCAAAGTGTTTAGGTAATAAAATAAGATGAGCAGCAAGATTGTTTTTCATTTCTATATATTGGGGCCAGAGCCTTTGTCCATCATTTACATACAGTCTATGTTCAGAGTGTTACTTAACAACAGTTGGTAAATCTGAACTCTGACCCATGCTTGAAGAATATTTTGCTTCTGCGGAAGGAACCCTGTTTACGACATTCATCACAGCTGACATCACAACTGATCTGAACTTTGCCAACGTGGCAGCGTAATTTCTTTTTTAACACAATCCCAGTCTTAAAGTATTTTAAGGCACAAATGGATATCTCGACATTAAGCAGGCATAGTTCTGTATTTGACCACATTATAGCTAGGTATTCATTAAAACCAAACAAAAAGCATGAAATAAAAACTCCTCAGCAACATATCTTGAAGAAGCGCTCATCCAATAATGCACTCTTTCTAGATGCTGACATGCTGTAGGTGTTGCAGGTGGCAAAACTTAATCTAACAGTCTGTGCAGGAAGCCACACAAGTGTTATTAGTTCATTTTTAAGAACAGATTCAAAGTCTTTCCAAAGAACATAGAGTTTCTGTCTGTTAGCTTCAGTCAGGTAAACGTTAACCAAACAGGCTGAGGAAGCAGAGCGTCACAGCAGCTGCTCCCTCAATTTTAAAGGGCCAGGATCACACTTCTTCAAAGAAGGCCATCTGAGACATGTATGCAGAGTTTCTCTGCAAAACAAGAGAAGCGTGAGCAATCATGGAGTAATCAGTAATTCTAAAAATACAAATGCAAACATTTTCAAGTATTTCATATTTGCCACATAAATGCTTTTGGCATTACAAAGTATTTACAACAGTAACTATTTACCAAGTCTGCTGATCCTGTATATCCTTAATTTAACTGAATCATCAGTATACGGCTGCATATTACATTCTGCTATCTTCAGGGCTAACTCGGTGAAACAGAAATGCGAGAATTCGAAGTGCAACAGTTTGTGTTACATATTAAGATGCAATTTGAAATCATTTTCTTCTATATGGTAAACTATTGACATAACAAAAGCAATTCCTTTGAGGATGTTTTCACATCAGTATAGTCAAAGGATTGAATTTAATATGAAAGAAAGCCAGGACAATGGATAACCTTTGAGTACAGTACCAGTCCATTTCAAACCTTATTTGTCATCATTATAACATTTTCTTTAATCTAGACTTTTCTTAAATTCGTGTTAGAGATATTGTGGTGCTCTGGTTGTCCTTTGGATAATGAGATCTGAAATTCCAGTAGTGATTCAAGCTCAACAGGACAAACAGTAATTACCAGTGATGCAGTGAGTACACGGGCCAAATAAAAGCTGAATTCAACTGAACTGATTGCGGTGGACTGAGTGTTTCTTGTAAACCTAGTTTATGCTGAAGAGTTTCTAAATTAGAACATTTATAAATGTGCTACAAATGAAAACAATCAATGACCCTAGGAGATAATATAAGATAAAAATAAATGATAAAATTAATCTGCTTTTTGCATGTTAATGTTAATCTAGAATTTTTGAAATTTTAAGAAATATTACCCCAAAAATTACATTTTGCACTTAAATTGTCCAAAATTTCATTTTGAATGAAAAGGTTACCACAGTTTATGTTTGGATATCAGATGTTTGTTCACAACCTGATTAACCTCCTAGAACCTGGCATCCACATATGTGGACATCACATTTTGGGTTATTTAGACTAAAATACTCAATTTTGCTCTACAAGGGCCTGAGATCCACTTACGAGGACATTATACTGCTACTGTTCTATCAAAATTTTAAACGAATATCCTCGTATGTGGCTCTTATTTTTCTTAAAAACAAAAATGAGGTAAAAAAAAAAAAATCTGGTAATTCTTTGTTTTTACATTCATCAAGTCCCAATCAGCACAAATATCAAAGAAATTCAAAATGCATGCGGTGGAAGAGTTTGGGTCTTAGGAGGTTAAAGATGTGATGAAGAGTTAAACAAAAAAACTTTAAATGAGTTCATTTTTTTTTTTTTTTTTGTTTAAATAGGGACTTTTTTTTCTTCTTTTGTTTAAAACATAGCACAAAAAAGATATATAAAAATATATAAAAATATTAGTTTTCTGTATTTTAAAAACGGATATCAGCCCAGAATTTCACAAACTCCAAATGCGCATTAGTGGGCATGAGTTGCAGTTACTGGTTTGGTTATACTAACACTCTGACACATGACTAAGCATCAATAAAACTAATGACATTACATGAATGGCTCATACGTACGTTGCTGTGAGCTATGTAGACTGGCTCTGGGATGTACCCCCTCGCCTCACTGTGCAGGTTGTAGAGGCTGGCCTGTTGCTGCTGCTGCTCCTCCAGCTTCAGAGATTCGATCTCAGACTTGAGCTCCTTCAGCTGGTCCTGAAGATGTTTGCTCTTCTCCATGTACTCCAGCCTGTATTTATGCATGCCACAGTATCATCAACAAACAGCCAAACTGTCACTCTAAAGTGCCGTTGCAGGGGATTTAAACCCCGGCTTACCTCTCTCTCTCAATCTCCATAGAGAGCCGTTTCATGTCGGAGTCCTTGAAGTCGAGGCGTGCAGGTGGTGACTCACAGGCAAAGTCGGCTGCTTCAGGAGGAGCAGGAGGAGCAGGGGGAGCAGAATAAGCTGCTATGAGCTGGAAGACAAGCACACAGATGTCATTTAAGTATAAATATTCACAAAGGTAAAGCACATTACACTTTTAAAATCTGGGGTCACATGAGGGCAAAAAAACAAAATAATTCACTGAATTATCATTATCAGAAAATTCAGTTTTGTGTGTAATACCACTGCTATTTGAAATCCCTCATTTTGAGCAATAACACAAAAGCATACAACTTTCTCTATCTAACTTGGTTACTAACAAAGTTCATTTATAGCGACTGATATAAAACACATTAATGTTTTGTGGGTTTTTTCTTGTCAATTATCCACACTAATAAATATAAATCTGCAATACTAATAACACCCACAGATTTCGCACCTCTTCTCTTGCCATTAAAAACATTCTGGGAGACATGAAATCGCTAACTTCAAGAAATAAATGAGGGAATTTATAGAACAATGATAATCCTCCCTAAAAAATAACTTTGAGGATCGCAAATTGATGGTCCATATTAAGCTCATAAATTACCTAGAGCAGCTAATCAATGCCCTTTGCAGCGTAATAACATGGAGATCAGAGCTCTTATAATGAAAACAAACTCCTTCAATCTACAAAAGAAATCCAGGCATCACAGAGATCAGAGAAGCAGTAGTGTGATCAACGTACAGGGTAGGTTGTTTTGGTGATCTCCAGCAGCTTCTGCTTGGCTCTCCTCTCGGCGTCCTTTGCCTCAGTCAGGTCCTGTTTCAGGTGATCAGCTTCCTTCAACCTGGAATCAGAGTCAGAGTTTAGTCAGTTCAACTAAGAGTAAAGTAAATACTTGTGATTATTATCAGAGCAGTACTTTTTTCTTTTCTTTTTACAACTTATTCTGAAACAAAAGGAACACAAATGAAGCATTATGGGCTTCTTATCAAAGACATGAAGATCATCATGTGTCTCTTGATGACATGACAATTAGGGGGCTTTTATCCTCCTTTTGAACTGATTTGCAGACCTATTTATGCATAGCACAGTTAGCACATTTATACCAAGTACATTTATATATAGCAGCTTAGGTTTAGGTTGAGTTTAGGTGATTTCAGTAATTAAGTTTAAGTGATCATGTGCCTTTGAGTTTAACAATGCATGTTTAAACCCAGCCTTAATGTTATAACAGAATCAAGATAATGACAGAGCAACAGACCCAGTTTTTCTAACACATTCATTTTAGTGAACCCCAATGCTGTTGGTGGTTGAGGAGGAATGCTGGGTTTTGAGAGGGAAGAAAACTGGATGGAATCAAAAGCATATCTCGGGTTTCCTGCATCTTTTTTTTTTTTTTACTCATTTTGAAAATCTCAGAGAGACATATTTCAGAATAAGTTGAAAACTCTTTTAAAATTACCACCACATGCCAGCTTAGGCTAAATCTTTGCAAGTTTATGTGAAATATTTTTAGAGGACTTTTATTAATAGTGTTTCATTTATTTAGTTACCAGTTGATAAATGTTATGCACGGACAAACGTTATAAAGGGATTAAATTTCAACTAATGGAAATATCTAAAATAAAAACTCAAATGATTTCAGACCTCCGCTCAGACTGCTCCACCAGTTTTACAGCCAGCTGCTCCGCCTCCCTCATCTTCTGCTCCATGAGCCTCTTCTCCTCCTTGGTCTTCATGGCTGCGACCTCTAACCTCTGCCTCTCCTGCTCAGCTTCTGCAGCTTTGTGGGCCAACAGCTTCGCTTCCTCCTCAGCAATCTGAGCTTTCTCTGCCAGCAGGTCTGCTGTCTCCTCAGATCGCAGCTGGACAAAATTTATTTAACATTTAATCCAAATTTTTACAAAGTTGCATAAGATAAACTCTGAAAATTCAAGAGTTATCTCAGGTCAATGACAATATTCTCACCAGTGCCTCGTTAGCCAGTCGTGCTTCATCCTGCAGCTGGAACAGTCTTCTTTCCATTTCCTCTTTTGCCCGTTCCGCTTCCTCCCTCATCTGTTTCTCCCGTGCCAGGATCTGGCGCTCCATCTACATGGCGGCCCATTTAAAGTTTGTTAACCACAATAAAAGATTTATGATCGATCACTGTGAGCATCCTATCTAATGTGATGTTCCAGTGGAGTTGAGACCACAGACCTTCTTGCGGGCCTTTTCCTCTTTGGCTTGAGCTTTCATCTGCTGCACTTCAATTGAGTCCACCTTCCTCCTCCTCATAAACAAATCATGATTCCCAATGCACAACTGCAGGATCTAAGGAGTCAGGTGAAACATAATCAGCACAAACTTACGACATACAACATTTAACCTTTAAGTAGATGACATCACAAACACAGAGGCAAACCAACCAGCTTGTTGACACGCAGCTGAGATGAGTAGAACTTGAAAACATCTTTCTTCTTGTCCAGAGGTTTGATTGTGAACTGCAACAACATGAAAACAAAAAACAAAACAAAACATGCAGATTAACCGAGAGCACAGTTTACAACAGATCAACATGAAAGAAAATATGACACTGAAAGAAAGCAGTTTCCAATACACAGCTGTAAGGCTGTAATAATATAACAAAAAGGCAGCTCAAAATCAAAACCAAATGTCACACAGGCACGTTTGTTAACATACAACTTAAGATGTACATGAAAAATGTTACAAAAATATAAATAAGAAAAATTAATTATCTGCTTATATTAAATAACAATGCCCCTTAAATAAAATGTTATTTTCTTGCATACCAAAGACTCACATTTACGCAATCAAGAAAATGCAATGCTTGCATGCAAAAGTATGAAATGGAATAAAATGAGGAAAATTCTATTCTTTTTTCTAGCCAGTGAGTTTCTTTGTAAAAATTGGGAATAATTATATATATATATATATATATATATATATATATATATATATATATATATATATATATATATATATATATAACAACAACAACAACAACACAGAGCAAGATGCCCTGTGACAGGTTACACTGTTAAGCTGTAACTGAAAAGCTTTTCAGAAGGGTGTCTGGTAGCTGGCACACAAAGATAATTTTTGGCCAGGCAGTTCATTGCTGGATAGCCAACTTTATGTTCCTTCCACCATTTGAGGGGGTCAGCATCACAGTCTATGTTCCAAGAAGCTTGCCAGTGATCTTTTCTTTTTAGTCAAATGTGCTACGGCTGCTCATCGAGTATAATTTTAATGAAACATAAACAACATTGTCTCATCCTGCATCCTTTTTAATATGTCTTAAAAACTCAATATATTGTCCAGACTTACACTCGGCTAGTATTTAACGAGTGTTTCCAGGAAATCTGGTATATTTGCACAAACTATGGTTGAAAAGAAAAGGAAAATATTAAAATTAAGTGAATGTCTCTATTTAAAAAAAAAACAAAAAAAACATGATGTGATATTATAGTATATAGTATATCAGAAATCTGTTCACTATTTTTATTACAAATTATATCAGTAAGGAAGCTGACTAAATATTAACTGATAATTTATGGCAAAGGGGTGGGATTAAATAAGTGTTTACTTCTTCCCACTCCAATTCAACATGTAAATTAATCAGAACGGTAGCTATATTGAAATGTATTGATTTTTTTTGTATAGTATTTTTTTTCTTTCTTATGTTCTTTTCTAAATGTACCTGTATATTGTTTACATGTTTGAAATAAATTACCAATCAAAGTGTCTGTTAGGGCCCAAAACAAATTGCAAGAAGGTTTGTAGTGCAGCAAACTTTGTAACGGAATTCATATAGTAACAGCCAGCAACCTGTGCTGTTACTATATGCTGGCTGTTACTCACTGTTGATCACGTTCACTGTTACTGAACCTGTACTCACCAACCCTTCCCTAGGCCAGAATGACTCTGGATGACATTAAAATGTTGAAAATACAAATTTGTTGGAATAGGACCAAAGATGTGGAATACAATCAAGCGTGCCCATGAATGCTGCATTTATGTTTTTAATGGATTCTCAGATACACAGACACAGTAATACAAAACAGCCATTTAAAAATACCCACAAGTGTCTCAATTCAGGTGGCAGAAAAGTAATGAGAGGCAAAAAAAATTGCAGACAAAATATATCAATCTAAGACTATTTTAAGAATATTATTTTGGATGTGAGCATTATGCCCAGTTTGTCTGCAGGACAGCCCACTCCTTGCCCTTACCTCCTTTTCACTATATGAGATATTACGGATGCCGCTCCAAGGAAAGGACTTGTTAGGGGTGAGTTTGCTGTTGGGGTTGTAGATGTGCAGACCCTGGGCATCAACTCCAAGTAGGAGGTTTGTGTCCCTCTTATTTTGCTGCCAATATATGTAGAAACACAAATGTTAACCCAAGAGACAGCAAAGTTAAATGTCAGATTCAAAAATGTGAAATCAAGTCATACTAATTCACACTCACAGTAATTTCAAAGTAGCTGACACCATACATCTCAAGATCCTGAGCAATCTTTAGGTATTCCATCTCAGCTTCATCTCTATATGGATGATGTGAAAATAAGAAATGGGATCACACAATGATACACCGATTACACTTAAACTACACAATCTAGTGCAATCTTTTGCTAAAGGTGTTAATAAGTCTTCACATGCTGGTCTTCAGCAGCCCCCTGGGTCAGCTGTACCTGGCGAGGCCTCTGTGCTCGGCATACCAAGCTGTGATCTTCTCCTCCCACATATCTGCTGTCATTTGGTACTGCATCACAACCTGGGATAAAGACACAGGATCACAGGGAAAATGTTAATACACTGAATGCACAGATGGTGTCTGACAAACTTGGCCAGAAATGACTGCTAACAAAAGAAAATAATTCTGGGAAACACCAGTTTTCATAGGTCAAATATGCACAGAGACCTGTATACTTACTGTTTTTGGCAAAAGCTCATCTTGTGCCAGGAAGCCTGGTTTATGGAAGTTTGGATCATAGTCTCCATACTGAAAGGGAAAAAACAGTAAAGAAGAAATCAAACATTAATGACACACAGAGGAAAATATTTATTCAGGGTTTGGTTGAATAACAGAGGTCATTAGGATCTGTGCAGTAAATAAGTTGCCCTTTATCAAATTTTAGCCCTTTTGTATCTCATGAATGCACTGCTCTTCATGCTGTCCATATAAGTAATCTGCATTATATTGATTTTGTTTCATATTTGCACGATGGTCTCCAGCAGCAAATGTACTCCAGGAGACTAATTATTTTCAGATAAAAGAAGGCCGAGCTCACTGCTGGTTTAGTGAGAATTTGACCCTCCAAATTTTCTTACCTTAGCTTGGACGGCATATGATGCCAACAGAACTGAAGCTTCAGGGGAGCAGAATATCTCTTCATCTAATATCTGTTTTTTTACCTAAACAAGAAGTTGACAACATGTGTGAACATGTACTGAGCTACATAAAAGCTTCTTAGACGTGAGGTAAATGCTACACACAGGTTGAGTTAAAATTCAAAATAAACTAAAGGAAAGAAATTCACCTAAAGGTTTCACCACAAAGTTATCAGAGTACCTGTAAGAAGAAGAGGTGTTGAGTAATTTCTTGAACCAGCTCTTCTTCTACTTTTTCCGGGAAAAATTTAGCAAGGAAATTAAATGTTATGGGAGAGTCCTTAGGAACCTCCTGGTCCAAGACCTTGATGAAAGATGAAAAGGAAAAGTTATTATATTATGTTTATACAACCATTCAAAAAAAGTTGATCCTATAAAGCCATATATGTTTTACAGAAGAACATAGAAAACATCAAATGTTTTAACTGATATGTTCCATTCCACGGAAAACAAATTTCTCAACTCATTTTGAATTTCTCTCTTCCAGCATGAAGAAATATTTGCACGCTGAAATACAACGCTGACTGATCTAGCCAATATAAATGTCTTATTTAAGCAACCTGTATAACCTTCCAAATATCCAGGTGACCTCTTTTTCCTTCCATAATTCATAGTAGAGTCCAGGTACTGCCTGGCTGCAGTTCACCAGCTGAAATCATTTGGTACTCCATGGTACAAAAAATACAAAAAAGCTAGAATATTAACTAGAATATTAACTAGAATATTAACCAGCAGCGGCTCTCTTCCTTTTCCAGATTTTTACAGACTGGTATTAAAAGAATAGTGCATGCTTCACAGTGGTAAACATGACCCTGTCCCAACTTTCCTAAAATGGGACATTTTTGCCGTTCAAAGATTGTATATGCATTTATAGTCTATTGTGAATAACATGTGGCTCTATGAGGTCTGTAAATTATTGAATCGTGTTTTTATTGACATTTTACACTCTTTTTTTTAAATTGGGGGTTTATTTGTTTATTTTTGGATCTCAGAGCCAATCTCCTTAGAATGATTCCTTCACTTACCCGCTTGTCTGGTTTTAGCCAGGCATAGGTATCCTTTACTGTGTACCTGAGTCCAAAAAACCAGGTCTCCCTCAAACCAACAGTTCGACATACCAGGTCAAAGAGGTCTTTACCTTTCCACTTGACCTGAAAAGAAAGGAGTTAGAAAGATATGAGCAAGTGAAAATGCTCAAAGCAAGGGTATTTGCAGCTGTAGCCCTTTAACTGTCCTGTCTCAATATAAAGAAAAATGTAAGAATAATTATTATAAGAATGTTACAATCCTGGTGTACTGGCAGGGCTCCCTGCAGTGTTTTATAGTGTAGGTGGGACACATCCCCAAGAATCTAATGTATCCTGTGAAATGTAATCTTTCACAGGACAAAAATGAGCTGTGGTTTAAAAAGATAACATATCAATGTTTGTGGGGGGAAAGTAGCGGTATTATTTCACACAGCAGAGGCCCCACATGAGTATAGCCATTGTTGACTGTCATTTACTTGCTCAATCAATCACAAGATAACGTGTGTCAGGATCTATAACTGCTGCTGATAAACTATTTCCTGGGTAAACCCTGACAGACACATGAGGCTGCATGACATGTGTCTTAGATTACAGCAGTGCCCTTCACGTTTAAAACCAGTGAAAGGCCTCCTACAATTTTGCCGAATTTAACTTTTGCAAGGTGTGATGCATGGCCTTTTCAAGCAATTCTTTACTGTTAATCTGGGAGTTCATTTTAAAGGAGCCAAAGATTATATATAAAAATGTAATCACAGTTAATTATTATACTTCGACCTATTATACAGGCTCGCATATATCCATACCTCGCAGCTAAACTCCATTTCAGCATCCATAGTGATAACTTTGACTTTAAAAGTCTTTGGCTGCTTCTTCTTTAATCCCAGGATAGACATTTTGAAGACGTTTCGGTCAAAAAGCTGTGGAAAAAAATTAACAGAACAGATTATAGAGCTACAAATTACATTTAACAAGTGATACGATGAACCAACTGATGACTTAAGCAGCACGTTTTTAATGTAATTTACAGTGTTAAGCGCATGGAAGGAACTGCTTCTTGATCATGTTCTCTTTAGCATCCAAACGATAAATTAGTTTTTCCAGCGGTTTTAGAGATACAAAAAAATGAATCAAAACAACATGCATTAAAAAGTTAGATGGGGCCATTACCGCTTAGTAAAGTTTGAAACTTCTGGTGTCCAACAACTCTGAGAAGA
The DNA here is from genome assembly GCF_963576455.1 of Neolamprologus multifasciatus. Classification (NCBI taxonomy): domain Eukaryota; kingdom Metazoa; phylum Chordata; class Actinopteri; order Cichliformes; family Cichlidae; genus Neolamprologus; species Neolamprologus multifasciatus. Next base: position 18,501,914 of record NC_140448.1, read on the forward strand.
GGCAGGGCTTTTGTGTGGGGAGAGCAATGCTAGGCTAACATTTACTACAACAAACAGCAGTTAGCTTTCCAGCTATGCCACGAAAACCGAGCAGAAAAAGTTGTAGAAAGAGCGAAACTTTTGAGAAACTCCCATGATGAAATTCAGATGTTAAAGCTGATTCAAATAACACTTGGGAACAACTGTGCTAAGTCTCTCGGTTTTAGGTGGGTTAGCTTTCTGTTAAAATCTAGGACGACTTTCCAGAAGATTTTTGTTTTGATTCCCAGACACTCTACAGGTGGGAACACGAATAGCAACTGTGGATAACGCTACTGCGCATGAGCAAGCGCGAGTTCAAATGCCTCCTTCGGTGGTTGTCGGGAAATACTGGTTCCAGGCGTGGTGTGTGGCCATGAATGCAGCAGCTACCAAAGATCACATATTATAGAATAAAATGTATAGGAAAGAAAATAATCTGAAAGAATGTAAACGCCTCTTCATGGCGGAAAAAGAGCAGAGAAAGCGGCCTCTTTCCCCGAAAGACTTTACTGAGGGAATAACGTGCCCGCTCTTTTATACAGTCATTGGTTGCTTCCTGGTGTTGCTGCACAGGCTCTCGGTGTCCCCGATTCAGTTTGCTGCAGTGTTAGTCCTGTCTTTATTGTTGGAGTGTGAACGGAGAAAGCAGAAAGATCCAGGGAGACGACTGCTGGTAAACTGGCGCCCTGTCTCGTCATCTTTACACGTATACATATATGTCATAGCAGCAGACTGTGTCTTCTACAACCGTAAAAGAAATCAGACAAGTGAGTGTTCAAGCCGAAAGAGCCCGTGGTATTTACTACATTGCAGAAGTTATAATAATACAATAAAAATAATAATGACAATAATGTGCAGCTGTTGTGTTAATTGATTAATGATTCAGACTGTTCAGACAAACGTATGCTGGTTTTAGTTTCCAAAATTGTTCATTTTTGCTCTTTAATTTGGCTAATGTGAAAGTAGTCAACAGATCTGTTGAGTAGACGAACAAATTAAATTTATGATGACTGACAGAGCAATTAAAATCTCAAAACAAAAAATTAAATTTGCTAGAAAATGAACCAAAGAATGTCCATCCATCCATCCATCTTCATCCGCTTTATCCGGGGCCGGGTCGCGGGGGCAGCAGCTTAAGCAAAGAGGCCCAGACCTCCCTCTCCCCAGCCACCTCCTCCAGCTCATCCGGGGGAACACCAAGGCGTTCCCAGGCCAGCCGAGAGATATAATCTCTCCAGCGTGTCCTGGGTCTGCCCCGGGGCCTCCTCCCGGTGGGACATGCCTGGAACACCTCACCCAGGAGGCGCCCAGGGGGCATCCTTGTCAGATGCCCAAACCACCTCAGCTGGCTCCTTTCGATGTGGAGCAGCAGCGGCTCTACTCTGAGCCCCTCCCGGATGGCCGAACTTCTCACCCTATATCTAAGGGAGATGCCAGCCACCCTTCGGAGGAAGCTCATTTCCGCCGCTTGTATCCGCGATCTCGTCCTTTCGGTCACTACCCACAGCTCGTGGCCATAGGTGAGGGTAGGGACGTAGATCGACCGGTAAATTGAGAGTTTCGCTTTTACACTCAGCTCCCTCTTCACCACGACAGACCGGTGCAGCGTCTGCATTACTGCAGCTGCAGCCCCAATCCGTCTGTCGATCTCCGGCTCCCTTCTCCCATCACTCGCGAACAAGACCCCGAGATACTTGAACTCCTCCACTTGGGGCAGGACCTCATCCCCGACCCAGAGTGGGCACTCCACCCTTTTCCGGCTGAGAACCATGGCCTCAGATTTGGAGGTGCTGATCCTCATTCCCGCTGCTTCACACTCGGCTGCGAACCGCTCCAGTGCGAGCTGGAGGCCCTCACCCGATGAAGCCAACAGAACCACATCATCCGCAAAGATCAGAGATGAGATCCTGAGGCCACCAAAGCGAAAGCCCTCCGCCACTTGGCTGCGCCTAGAAATCCTGTCCATAAAAATTATGAACAGAACCGGTGACAAAGGGCAGCCCTGGCGGAGCCCATCACCCACCGGGAACGAGTCCGACTTATTGCCGGCAATGCGAACCAAGCTCTTGCAACGGTTGTATAGGGATCGAATGGCCCGTAACAAAGGGCCAGACACCCCATACTCCCGCAACACCTCCCACAGGACACCCCGAGGGACACGGTCGAATGCCTTCTCCAAGTCCACAAAACACATGTAGACTGGTTGGGCAAACTCCCATGCACCCTCAAGTATCCTCGAGAGGATGAAGAGCTGGTCCAGTGTTCCGCGACCAGGACGAAAACCGCATTGTTCCTCCTGCATCAGAGGTTCGACTAGCGGACGAACTCTCCTTTCCAGCACCCTGGCATAGACTTTCCCGGGGAGGCTGAGGAGTGTGATCCAAAGAATGTACGCTGCCTATATATTAAGACTGAATCTGTAATGTGTATGCACACTTGGAGTCTCTGGTTGTTATGATTTTGCTTGACTATGTTTGTTTCTTCTCAGCAGGTGTGTATATAATGTCAGCTGTGGCTAACACATTTGAAAATGTGAAAGCAGTTATTCTATCAGCTCATAAAAACACAACATCAAGGGACAAGGTCTCTTTTTACAACTCCTGGGCAGAGAACTATGATCAGGTGAGATAACCTTACCTTTTATATTTTACTAATACTTGCTGATTTTTATTATTAGCCACATCACTGCCTATATGGCTTGTTTTTCTACTCTAGTTCCTTGTAGTTTACATGCTTAAATGTTATCTGTATTGTTATAATTTTAGGCACTAATGTTACATTTGTCATTCTGCTGTTTTGTATGGTATAACCTTTAGTCTACTGTAATTTTTTAGCAATGTTTGACACGTACTAATCTTTTGAATGTATGTCTAATGGATAATAGTGAAAATATTGGTACTTTTTTCCAGGTAAATAAAAGAAATTGTTAGCACAGTGCAAGTTTATTATAAGAAGAAAATGCATCTGAAAATACAATGTTGTGAAATTTATCGTTACATATGTAATATAAAGTAAAAGAGTACAAATTACAGTTCTAAAGGATTTATCTGATGGAACAATGTTATGTATGTGTTTCATACATAATTAATGGGTAACTGTTCATGTTTTTGAGTAGGATGTGGCTGTCCTGGATTACCGTGCACCAACTCTGGCAGCAAACTGCATCTCTTCCCATTTCAGTGGAGATCGTGAAGGTGCTGTCGTATTGGATGTGGCCTGTGGTACAGGACTGGTGGCCACACAGGTAAAATAGAAAAAGAACACATGGCCTCAGGGAGAAACTGTAAATGTGCAGCCTTAATGAAGTGATTTGCAATTTAATATCGGACAAATCCTTTTTTGAAAACATTGTTGATATTTGATCTTTTTCAGTCTAAATAAATGTCTAGAAATTTCTTATAATGTAGTGACCTTTTCTTTCTTGATTCTACAACTTAATAACAATGTGTCTGATAACAACCTAAACATGTTGCACAGTTAAAGAAACTTGGATTTGGAAAGTTTGTGGGGGTAGATGGAAGCAAAGCTATGTTGGAGTTGGCAAGACAGAGCGGGTTGTACCAGGATTCGAAGCAGGTCATGCTGGGAGAAGAGCCACTGCCTATCCAGTGGGGTATTTAAAGCTTTATTATTATTTTATCCAAGTCATTAATTACTGTGTAATTTAATTTTCGGTTCTCAGGTAAGATGCTTTTAATTAGCATTTGTGTGCCTCTATTTTTCAGAGCTATTTTAAAATTATCGCATTTCAAGTGATTGTTTTCACGTTTTTTTATTGTTATGAAATCTAAAATCATAATTTTAAAAAGTAAAAGAATTACTGTTATTGTCATATGATATTATTTATCTTTATATTTTATACAACACTTACCTGTTATTGCTTTCCTATGTCATTGTCATTCTGTGTACTCATATTAGGAAATTGTCCTTATTTCTGCTCAAGAAAGTTTTTATATGTTGTTAAATTATGAATTTTGTGTCTGTCAAATAAAGTCATTGTCCTCATATAGAACGATCGTGGCTCAAGAGTTGGCAGTTCGTCCTGTAATCGGAAGGTTGCCGGTTCGAGCCCCGGCTCCGACAGTCTCGGTCGTTGTGTCCTTGGGCAAGACACTTTACCCGTTGCCTACTGGTGGTGGTCAGAGGGCCCGGTGACACCAGTGTCCGGCAGCCTTGCCTCTGTCAGTGTGCCCCAGGGCAGCTGTGGCTACAATATAGCTTGCCATCACCAGTGTGTGAATGAATGGGTGGATGACTGAATGTAGTGTAAAGCGCTTTGGGGTCCATAGGGACTAAGTAAAGTGCTATACAAATACTGGCCATTTACCATTTATAAGGACATACTTTCATGTTAAAAGATTATGTCCATGTTTTAAGTCCAAGCCTTATCCTTAAAGCACTAATTCCCCTTTTCTACCTTTTGCAGTAGATTCGTTTGATGTGGTTGTGATTGTTGGAGGACTAAGTTTTGGCCATGTCCCTCCTGCTGTGGTCAGAGATCTGTGCAAGTCCACCAAACCAGGTGTGAATATGTTTTTGTTGTGTTTTTGTTGTTGTTGTTCCAGTGCTGTCTCACCTACAGTCTCCCATCACTTTACTGAAGATGAGCTCTTATCACTTACTGCACTATCACCTCTTTCCACCAGGTGGCTACATTTGCATGACTACCAGAAGTAACCAGGACAATCTGGAGTACAAAGGCTTTCTTGACTCTGAGCTCAGGCAGATGGAGAACGAGGGGCTTTGGACTTGTGTGGAGGTCACAGAGGTGGAAAATTGGGAGAGAGCTGTGTCGGAGCACGAGGATGGCTACATATCTGGCGCTGTATATCTCTACAAGAAACTATAATTATACGTATATCACAAAAGTGTATGGTGGTTTAAAATCACACCAGCAAAGGTGCACTTATTAGAGAAGAAACAAAAACTGGATAAAATTGACATAAGATTAAAAAGGAAGGCTTGATTTTTGCATTTGCAGAATTAAGTAGGCTCAAAGATGGAAAGCTGCTTTCAACCAAATGAGTATCTTGCAACTGAGTAACAGACTTTTCCTTATTGAAAGTAAATGAACCCTTTTCTAAATAAATGGTTGTATAACTTGTGTCTGTAACTGTGTCTCTTGTGCATTAATATCTGCCATCCACTAATAAGTGAGTTTATGAGGTTGCATTTTCTAATTCAGTAATTCACTTGGCTCAGATGTTAGGTTATCCCCTTTGTGCTTAAAACTTTATTAACTTTATTTGCTATTTGTTTGAAAAGTCGATGAGAAATTGGACAATTATGCTTCTGTACACCACCACGGTGGATTTTATGTTAAGCAACCAAGATGAAGTGTAGATGTTTTACCAATGACCTGGTAAAACATACACTTACATAAAATGTAAGTGTGAGCCTAGAGTGTATGAATTGGCTATAGAGCAAAAAATTTAAAAAAAAAAAAAGACATGCAGGTATCCATCACACACAGAGAGAAGGGACAGGTAGAAGGGGGGGAGGGGGGAACCAGAGAAACGAAGAAAAGGACAACAGGTGGCAGTGTAAGCAATGTCGAACCATACCGCATTTTGTGAAGGACAAAACAGCAATGTGTATGAAATGTTTGGTTTTTTTAAAAACAACGTTTAAAGTATCACTCAGTATTCCTGCTAGTCCATTTATGCAGAAAATTTCACATCTTTGTCTCTGATATAGCAGTGCTGCTCTGCGTGCACTATCCATCTGTAGGCTCTGGCTGGATGACTGCTTATCAGTCAACCATTTTGTTATTGGTCATATTTCTCTCTGGGTTTATCACAGTGCATTATGAGCTGAAGAGAATCTTTGAAATAAAAAGCAAATAACATATAAGTCATTTGCTACCTTTTACCCTAATAGTAAGTCCTAATTTTGCTCTTTCTCTTGGATGTGTGAATGTTTAATTGTTTGACAATGTCAAGGCTGTGAGATTGTCTGCTGGCTGTCAGATTTTGCATGATGCAAAGTTGATTTAAGGTCAGTTTACATATGTAGATTATCTTGTTTTCAATCACACTTTCCTTCACCTCTGCAGAATTTTGTGATGTGGTTAAGATTTCTTGAGCTCTTGGTTTTAGTCACATTTCTGTTGCTGTCATGAGAACGCTGTGCAATGTCAACAGACCTGGTAAAATCCAGTTTAGCCACTTTTTTTTGTTTTGTTTTAATCACACTGAATTTTCAGCACTTTCATGCAAATGTTGCTTGAGGGAAAATCTGCAATACAAAATATGATCACTCCTAATCATGTTTCCTGCTTTCTGCAGAAAAAGGTTACCAGGTTGCCTACTGAGTCCCTCAAAAAAACAACTTCTGTTATCACCAGATAGATACATTTGCATGGCCTACTGAAATCACCTTGACAATCGTCAATGCAAAACCATGTGAGCTGAAGCTGAGGAGTAAGAAGAGCTGTGGGAAGGCAAGAGGATGTGTGCTTATCTGGTGATGTGTAGAGTAGTGCAATGCTTTTGTAGGACAGTGTAGATTATACAAGTGAAGTCATATCAGGTCTTAAAACATGCTTTAAGACATGCTTGCAACAGGCATAATCTTAGAGAAAGCTTTTGTACATGACACAACATGACAGATGCATATTTCTAGTTAAGGAACTGCATTTTGGGCAGCTCAAAATATCACTAAGTAATTAAAACAACATGCATGATCACATGATACGAGCATGATTCACTGAAACTAAATGTTGAATCTTCAACAAACACACAATGGTTCCTCTTTTAACACTGCACACCTGCCTGTAACTTTACTTTCTGCCAAACCAGTTTGTCCTGTGGCTTTTAATTGCCAGGAACAGGACTGAGAGTCCAGGGGGATTCTAAAAGGCCCATTTTCACCTCATGCCTCACATTATGTAAAAATTAGCTGGATGCTTTTCAGATCAGCTTACAGTCATTTATTGAACAGCAAATGCAAAAGTATCAGTCAACAAAGTGCAATGACATTTCACTGTGCCAAATGGCATGATCATTAAAATAACAAAATGACAAAATAACAAAACTTTGTATTTTCAATAATTGAATTTCTTCATAGAGATATTCACCAAAGAGCACATTCAATAATGTAATGCTTTCAATTAATGTATAATATATAATGTGTATGTGTCTAATAAAATATGTGTCTACTCAAAGGTAAAACCCTGCTGCCCATATTAAACGAGAACTTTAAAAGTCTGAGGTAAACACACACAAAAACCCCAAACATATCTGGTAGCAAATTAATGTTTCACATTTACAGTAACAGAGTTTAAATAGGAATTTGTTAGAAGTTAATTTGTCGCATTCTTCACACATTTCTTTGGCATGTTGATAAATGTACTACTGAACTTTTCTATTTCATCCTTTAAAAAGGAAGCATCATGGAGTATATTTATACCCAAATAAAGTCAGTACACACTCACAAACAAAGAAAAGGCAACTTATAAATAGCAGTATATTAAACTGTCTTTTGTGCCAACATAAGTACACATATTTAATTATATGTAATTATATTATAAGTATGTCTTTGGTGGGTTTGAGGATAAGTCTTCCCCGTCACTCTTAACTGATAAGGTGTCCATTTCTGCTTCTTTCAGCTGAGACTTTGTAGATGGTACATCATTGTGTTTCGATTTTGTCGAGTCTGCCTTTTTCAGTTGTGACTTTGTTGAAGGTGCCCATGATTTCTCTGACTCCTCTTTTGAGCCCTGCTCAGACATATACTGATAGGATGGAGGCCTTGGGTACTGCTGGGGCTTTGAAGTCACTCCCTCATAGCCATGAGGCCTGGGGTAGTCCACTCCAACAGGCAGTGACGTTGCTGATGGCGCCCTGCTGCGATGAGAACCCCCCAGGTTGGACCCGTTGTAGGAGCGAACCACCTGGTAACGCACAGATGTCCTCTTCTCTGTGTCATGGGCTTTTATGGGACGTGCAGAGCTGATGAATAAACCGCCTCCCAGAACAAGCAAAACAGATGCTCCCCAGCCAATGTAGAGACAGGCACCAATCTCCCTCTTCTGAGCATCATTGTAGGCACTGTAGAAGTTCTTCACTAAAGCCCCAGCCACCCAAGATGTAGGAATCAAACAGAACAGACCTGCAGCCATCAACACTGCTCCTGCCACAACAGCCATCTTGCCCTTTGCCCCATTTCCAGTTTCATCCAAGAAGCGGGTGCACTTTCCTCCAACAAAGGCCATAATGAGTCCTGCTGCACCTACAGTGATTGAAATGACAGTGAGAGCTCTGGCAGCCTGCATGTCACCACTGAGGGCAAGGAGGGACTCGTAAGGTTTACACTGTATCTGACCTGTGCTTTGGACCACGCAGGCCATCCAAATACCCTCCCAGAAAATCTGGGAGGTGACGATGGAGGTGCCCACAAAGGACGAGACCCTCCACATTGGCAGTAAGCAGATGACGATGACCCCTGCCCAACCGAGGAGGCAGAGGCCACTAGCAAACATCTGCATCCCCATCGAGGCCATAATGTAGGTCTGGAGAAAAAAAAATCTTTTTTGTAAAATCCTTGCAGAGTTTTAAAAGGTGACTTGCTGCGTTTCTTGATTTCTGCTGAGTCTCTTTTGCATTTGCTTGTCTTTTCCTCTGGTTGCTCTTCTCTTGTATCTTTCTGTGAGTGTTTCTTTGTCAGTCCTTCTCAACATGTGCGTACTGTGCGTACTTTTTCCTGCTACTGTTGCAGTGTTGTAAACTATGTATCTCAGGAGAGCCTAGTCTGTTGCAGTTGTTGTCCTGCCTACAGTTTTTTGCTACTGGGATCGAGGCGTGTCTTACTTAAGCCTCACTTCATTTGTTTACAGCATATGTCCCTCCCCTTTTATACTATGCCTTTCTGCCTCTTCCTTCTTTACTTTTTACTTCAGCACCTGAGAGCATTTGTTCTTTTTTGTCACCTGAGCAGACGCCTATGTGGTACTGAACAGGTGTGGACAGTGCCACACCTACTCTGTAGAAAAAATAAAGAACTGGAATTTGACAGAGAGAGAGAGAGAGAGAGAGAGAGAGAGAGAAAGAAAATGAATAGGCAATGACATCACCCTCGCTCATTATCTTTGCCTCATGAGAACATTTTGTAAACAACAGCTATGAAGTAGGCAGAAGAAACAGAGGTATAAACCAACGTCTACCAATGGTCTGTTCTGATGTTAATCTGTCACATACAATACCTCTGCAAAAATGCTGCATTTGATTAACAGGTGATTTCATTTGATTAAGAACTTAATACATGTGTTAGGTCAGAGGCCTCTTCACGCAACTAATGTACTTGAATAATGTGCGCATGCAGAGTATGTGAAACAGAAGGAGGGTGGAAAGTTTCCTGGGAGAGGACAGGACAGAAGTTTCACTTGAATAGCACACAGTGCAGAAAAACCTGTTCGAAATATGCAAAACCCCCGTACCACACAAGAGAACACACACTTATGTAAACTCGTGTGGCAGAAAATGAAACCTTTTTATCAAGCTCGAAATCATTTTTAATCTCTATGACTTATAAAGGTTAAACTTTACAGGGGCTATAAATTATTTTCGGAATTAATTTTATGGTTAAGCCTGATACAACACAATACATTTAATTTGAAATCTTTTTAAGGTTTGCCTATTTGAACAGAGATATTTTGTGTAGATAAGCTCGTGTATTGTAATTTGTACCACTGTGAATGACCTTTCCCCCTTGTTTCCTCAGAAACAGAAACTATGCACGGTTTTAATGATTAAGCTGATTCAGGAAAACACATTTGAACATTCGAGTCTAACTGTCCTGTCCTTGCCAGTCCCCTAGACATCATAGAGGACGTGGGTAAGAGCTCGATGATGGCCAAGCTAATGTCCATTATGGACAACACCTTTCACCCCCTGCATACAACTGTGGAGTCCCTGTGCAGCTCCTTCAGCTGTAGATTGTTACTACCGTGGTGTAAGATGAAGAGCTATGACAGGTGCTTCAACAGAGAGCACAATACCCACACAGGATAAGTACTGTTTAAGTGTATTACATGTGTATTACTATTGGTCCCACTGCACATTATGTACATATAAAAAATTGGGGTATATGTTACTGTATATACTACATATCTACATAGTATAGTATTTTTTGCACAGTATTCTTTAAAAAAAATCTAGTATATTTCTAATTCACTTTTTCTTTCTGTCCCTTGTGCTACTGTAACAAGGAAATTTCCTTCGTGTGGGACTAAATAAAGTCTCTTCCTATGTATAATTAGCTCAACTTTATATCTACTGTCAATAAGGATTTTAAAGGAACTGAAACACTGGTTTAATGTGCGTTCACTAAAAATGCTACACATTATTTTTAATGTTTTTTAACATCAGATACAAAGAGCCAAGTTTTCAGTGCTGTATTTAAGAATATTTTTTATCCTGATTTTGGTGTTTAATTCAGAAATCCACAAAACTAAATAAAGAAATGAACACATACTAAATAGCATTACATAAATGCTAGCATCCAGTGTCTGTTTTTCAGGCTCTTTGACGAGAAGGAAATGTCCCAAAACCGGTTTGTAAAGATTCTTTCAAGGACACTCGCAAAACCAGATCTTCTGTTTGAATTTCTTTACTGTTTGTCACTAGTGTGACTCATCTTATGATGAAATAAAAAAAAAAATTCCACAAGCAATGTCACATGCACATATATACAATTTAATTGACATACAGTCATCCATAATACATATATATATATGGATATATATATGTATCCATCAGTATTCCACTAGTTTAACAGAGAAAGCAGTCAAAAAATTAGGTCTAGAGTTACAAGGGTGTCAATACGGATTTACAATGGTTTTAATTAAACAAGCATCAGATTTCAGACATAACCCTGAAAGAAAGTATCCCATATTGATATAAAAAAGAACAGAAAATAAAAATGTAAAAAAATCTCTGGTGGTAGAAAACATAAAAACAACAGATATATTCAAAAACAGGCTGAAAATACTGCATGTGTGTATATTTTGAAGAAAAAAAGCTTAAGTTACACAATCTCACTCTAAACATTTCTACTTATTTTAATCACAGACATTGTAATTCTAAAAGGTGGACTCTTTAAGATATCTAGCAGAATGCTCGCTATCTAAACATATTCCTTATGACTATCCACAGAGCGAGCCTTGGAGTACCTAACGTCATAATCAGTGACATTGTTGGGTGGACAGGAGCTACAGAGCAGGCCCCCTCCCAGGATCAGAACCCCTGCAGTTCCCCAGCCAATGTAGAGAGATGTTCCCAGCTCTCTCTTCTGTGCAGAAATCAGGGTAGGGTTGTAGAAATCACGAATGACGGTGTTAGCGGTCCAGCAGACTGGAATAAGCACCAAGAGGCCGGCAATGATGAAGACAATTCCAGCAGCTACTGCCACTCTGCTCTTTTGCACTTTGTCTTCGACAAAATTTGTGCACTTGCCTCCAACCACCGCAAGCAGAATCCCAAAAACTCCAGCGATGATGGCGATGACAGTGAGTGCTCTGGCAGCCTGCAGGTCTTGAGCTAATTCTAGCATAGAATCATAGACCTTGCACTGCATTTGGCCTGTACTCTGGGTCACACAGTTCATCCACAGACCCTCCCAGATGACCTGAGAAGTGACGATGTTGGCACCAATGAAAGCGGTGACTCGCCATTGTGGGAGTCCACAGGTGATGATCGACCCAAGAAAGCCGATGACTCCCAAAAATAAACCAACAAGCTGTCTACAACCAGCAACCATGTTGATCCTGTCAAAGAAAAAAGATTGAGCGTCCTTGAGAGCTTTGTGTGTGAAACAAAAGTTCAGCAGGTAGTTGTTTCAGCTGATCACTCAGAGAAGAAGTTGACTGTGAGTTCCTTGCTCAGTGGTTAAAATTTTAAAGGAGGTGACAGAGGAGGTGTTTTTCTAGTGCTGTATGCAAGGTCAAACAGGTTTGTGAAGAAATGTCACCCAACCAGCTTGTTTCAACACTTGTAGAAAAGATAGCAGTTTCATGTGCATAACAAAGGCCAATATAATGGGAAAAAAACAACAAAAAACACCAAAACGAGTTACACAGAAATACAGACTCCCACCAATGTCATCAATTTTTTATGTTCTGTGAAACAATAAAATGAATATTTTGAACTGGCATATTTATGAGAACACTATTTACTTGGGTGATACTAAATACCAAACAGGGATTTACCAAATGAACAATGCTAGGAAAATGACGCACATGACTTTCAGAGTGAGCTCATTGTCAACCGATACCTGTAGCTCATAGGTTAATAGATGTCAATAGATGTAGGTGTTTCTACACTGAAACTGTCTGTTCTTGTGACTGAGTGAGATGAAAAATTGCATTTATCGAGCTCAGCTGTGTTTTAAAGAGTGCTTTAAAGTGTATCTATGAATCACACACACTTACAGCCGAATCCCTTAGGGTTGCCATACAAGGTCTTGACCTCCTTAGGTTGGAGGACCCAAAACACCCTCAAAAAACAAATGTCATACAGTACCAAATCTACATTTGTGGAAAGAAAATTAGAAGCTTTTGATTTCCCTTTATGGAATTGTATGAAAAATAGACTTGCTAATTAGTAAGGAAAAATAGATGGTTTGAATGCCATTTCATTCTTTTCTTTTTTTTCTTAATACATTTATAATATAATATTTTGTCATGAAATCAATATCCTTAGTATCCTTATTTTCCTATTATATTGTTTTATGTACTTTAATAATGAAGGCTTGTGGAGCAAGGCCACTTTTGACTCACAAAGTGCTCACCCAGACTAAAAAACAGGAAGTTTTAGTGCACAGGCATATTAATAGATAAAGACACAGAAAAGAGAAACTTTCCATATAAGCAATGTTTGAAACAGTGTGTGACGTGTGTCACGTCTGAAGTACAGAAATAATACCATATAAGACAAATATTGAGCTAAAAATGTTAGAGCTCTTGCAACTGGCGTTTGAGCTGTGCAGGGGTCTCTCTCTTCCGGAAGATGATTGAATAAAAAGAAATATAAATGTTTTAACACACTATGAGTCGGTTTTCTCTGTTCTATCATGGGGACAAAAGAATCGGAGTTAATATTTGGTGTTTCCGCTCAGTTCGTCATGCAACAGAGAACAAATGTGGCCGAAGGTTGGATCTGATATGAGGCGAACAGGAGACTGGTCTAAAAAGATTTAAAGGTAGGCACAAACCTGTTCAATAAGCAAATTTGTGCAAATGGGCTGAATTCTAAATTATCTGGTCACTGAGTAGATGATCTTAACTATCAAATTGGCTCAGTAGTGGTAAAACTGAATTCTTGAGAATAAAGTAAAATTTTGAAGTAATGAGAAGCTTTGACGTAAGGATAATGAAACTTTGAGAAAAAGACAGTACTGAGATAAAAGTAGCATGAGATGTTATGAGGAAATGAGAAAAGAAAAGAGACCAATGTGTGATTAAAGAATAAGAGAATATAAGAGTTATTGGTCAGTTTATGGTTCAACAAGTGTTAGTCATGGAGTTGAAGAACTTCCCCCTTAGTAAAGACGTTTACTAAGATTTTACTCAGGTGGCGCTGCTGAGATTTGTGGCCTCAGGAATAGCTATGATCAGAAGATCATTTTGAGATACACTTATTTGTGAGTAAAAGAGTAATTTCGGACGAGGAAGTCCGACAGAAAACACCTGGTGCTGTCAGGATGTTTAAGTGACACAGAATTTCAGAAAATCGAGTCAGAAATGGTTTTGTGGCTCTTGGTAAACTGATTTTGAAGGAAAATCAGTGTTTATTGTGCTGAAGTAACAGATCCGGTGCAGTCTGAAGGGAAGAATCAGCTGTACAATTCTGAGTGTGCAGCGTTGTTGATATTAACAGATCCCAACTATGAACATGTGGATGAACATCACAATGGACATTTACAGAATGGAGAAAATGACAGCAGATGTGAACTACAAGAGGGACCTGTTTGTATCACAATGGAAGAAATGGATGGACTACATTAAAAAACACAGGCCAGTTTTTGCTTTTGCTTTAGATTTTGACTTTGTTAACTACTAGAAGACTAGAGGAAATATTAGTTACATTAATGGAAACAAAAGCACACTCCCTACATTTATTTATTTATTTTTCTTTCCTTTTTCTTTTTCCTTATGTATTTTTTATTTATTTATTTGTTGTTTCCTGTTTTGCTTCTTTTTCTTTTCTTCTTCTTCTTTCATTCTTATTGTATGGACATTTTAGTTGTTTAAATATAGAAAAAAAAAAGAAAAAAATATATGTACTGACAGATAGCTGAAGTTGATGGTATTATATAGTGATTCCAAAAATGTCAATAAAAAAAAATAAAATAACAGATCGGTGAATGGTTGATATACTTACATGAATTTTGGTGGATCCGCTGAGGTCCAGAAGAATAATCAATGCGGACTGTGTTGGTTTGGATGTTGATAAATGATCCAGGAAGAATTGCCCTGGGTCTGTGTGTGTGTGTGTGTGTGTTGGTGAGTAACAACATGCGCAGTTAAGAATTGGGCGCTGTTCCCTCCTCTTTTTAGTTTCAAAACACGAAGGGTTTTTGTCTCACTTTAAAGTTGAGACAACTTTGGATTAAGTTGTCTCTTAATCCAAGTTGTCTTGGATTAAGAATTACTGTGTGAGGAACAGTTTCACTTTTGACTAGGGAAATAATAGGCTTACTTTTGGGTCTATGAAAATTGAATTACAGTGGGAAGGGGATCTTCTGAAGGCGCAGGTTGTTTGCTACTGTGAGACAGTGGAGAGAACTTACAAAGTTACCTTCTTTCACCAAGTAAGAGTGGAAGATCTCGTAACATTCTGGTGGAGATGCCGGGGTAAAAAGAGTGAGCTCGGACGAGGAAGTCCGAGAAAAGGACACCTTGAGTTGAGCAAGGTGTTTAACTGACTCAGGATTTCAGAGAATCGAGTCAGTTGTGGTCTTGAGTTTTAATGGTAAATTAAATTTGAAGGAATTGATTTTAAAGGAAAATCAATGTTTACCATGTTGAAGTAATTCTGAAGATGATTACTAGATGTGCTGTGACACAAGTGAAGAACCAGTTGTGTACATGGGGATACATAATTGTGTTGATATTGATGGATCGGCTGCGGTCCATCTGATAAGTTAATACTGGGTGCACTGAGACAAGAAACTGTTTTTAAATCATCACTGGCAGCAGTGATATACATGTGCTGAAGATTACTGGACCTGGCGAGGTCCATTTGATGAAGTTCTTGGGCAGATAAATGACAGAAACAGTTTTTAAGTGTGCAAAGAATTTTTAAAAAAAAAACTAAACTTGCAGGTTCTCCGTAGTCGGCGCACTATGTGGACTTATATCAGAGTTATAAGTCCAAAGGTTACACACACAGATTAAGTAAATAAAGATTAAATAAAGTTAATATAAAGACTAGAGCCCAGAACATGATATGGTGAAACAACTTTGAATGATTAAAGGAACATTAGATGAACACAGTAGATTAGTGAGGTGTAGCAGAGAGAGGCTTTTTGTTTTCTATCCTTTACAGGAGAAGATTTCAGGACCACAGTGACCACAGGGGTGGGGAAAATCCTTGAAGCCCGAGACCGAATGGAACCAACCAGAGAAAGGCGAAGAACAGAGCACAAAGACACCTAGTTGTTTACATTGCAAAGAAGATCAAAAGCTTTTTAGACACATGTTATAATGGGAGCATAAAAGTAATGAGAGGGACTTTAGGAATAGTTGCAGGATTTTTATGTTATGTAAATTGCCCAAACACAGTGTTCAGGCTGGATATGCGCTACCCGTTAAAGGGGGCGAAGAAACCAGGCCTAAGTTTTAAAGATGAAATGGGTTAACTCTATAGAGGATGTTTCCAAAGGTTGACAAAATAATCTAGGACCTTTTACCAGAAAAGCTAATTGTATCTTTTGGAGTTTACAGTGTGCACTGAGAGAAGTCAGGAGTGGTTTTAAACTAGTTGAAAAGGGGGTGTAGGAAGTAGATTTAGGGCAGCTCACAGCCCCGCGTAAATGCAAGGTGCTGTCACACAGCTTGATTTATTTGTTTGATTTATTTTTATAACAAAAATAATAAGGAAACATTGAAAACATACAACCCGTTGAGGGGACAGATAGGGTTGGGCAATTGAAAGGTTTTGTTTTGTTTAGCATAATTTCTTTTGTTATATTTTAGCTTTTAACATGGAACACGCCTCTCTGGAGCTTCTCTCCTGATGCTACCCCGCCAAAAACCCATCTCCATAGAAACTGTGTCAGCTCCCAAACAGACAAATACAAACTAAAAGCGAGCAAACAAACAAACAAACCATCACAGCTCTTCACAACTTAAACATAAACAATCACAAAAAAAGAACAATACATAATCCACATCTGAACTAAAGAGTAAAACAGTAAAATGTGGATTATTAAATATTAGGTTTCTCTCCTCAAAGTCTCTGTTATCTCACCCCAACCGGTCGCAGCAGATGGCTGCCCCTCCCTGAGCCTGGTTCTGCCGGAGGTTTCTTCCTGTTAAAAGGGAGTTTTTCCTTCCCACTGTCGCCAAAGTGCTTGCTCACAGGGGGTCATATGATTGTTGGGTTTTTCTCTATACCTATTAAGCGCCTTGAGGCAACTTTTGTTGTGATTTGGTGCTATATAAATAAAATTGAATTGGATTGAATTGAAGTAAACTTAATGGGATAAATTAGGAATTATGTTGTGTTTCTTACAAAACACAAAAAGGGGGAGAATTGTCATGAAATCAATATCCTTAGTATCCTTATTTTCCTATTATATTGTTTTATGTACTTTAATAATGAAGGCTTGTGGAGCAAGGCCACTTTTGACTCACAAAGTGCTCACCCAGACTAAAAAACAGGAAGTTTTAGTGCACAGGCATATTAATAGATAAAGACACAGAAAAGCATATAAGCAATGTTTGAAACAGTGTGTGACGTGTGTCACATCTGAAGTACAGAAATAATACCATATAAGACAAATGTTGAGCTAAAAATGTTAGAGCTCTTGCAACTGGCGTTTGAGCTGTGCAGGGGTCTCTCTCTTCCGGAAGATGATTGAATAAAAAGAAATATAAATGTTTTAACACACTATGAGTCGGTTTTCTCTGTTCTATCATGGGGACAAAAGAATCGGGGTTAATAATTTTTAAAAAACAAAAAACTTTTCTGGCAAAAACACAATGAAAAGACTATAGATCTAAATGTGACCAGTGACAGCAAAATCATGTCATATGTGTCACGATATTTCTCAAGAAAGAAAAAGATTAACATTGCTTTGAAATTTTTATGAGACCAACCAGTGGCGGAGCTTAAGCCCAGTAAGCCTCCCGCTTACTGGGCTTAAGCCCGGGGTCTTTTGGAGTGTAATTTGTTTCATAGTTAGATGCCTGGCTGACAACTGTATAAAACAAAAACTACACACAATATTCAAAGCACATAGTGCACACTGTGCTTTTCTTTTAATTTTGGTATGATCCGAGCTCAGGCACTAAGCGACTGAGCGAGGGGGCGGGGGGAGCTGCTGCCTGCGAGTTTGCTTTTGGAGAAGCGCAGACAGAGGAGAACTGAAGTTTGACCAGGTACCAAAGCAAATCATTCGTACTGTACAAATAATGTAAATATGACGGTTTATCACAAAAGATTGATGTCAAACTGATCACTTGACCCATATTACGTTACTCGCTCTTCAAGTGAATCAACAAGCCGAACAACAACAATGCTGTTTTTTTTAGTCTTAGCTTACATGTGTGTTTATATCTTATTTTCAGTTGTTACCCTCCACGGCTAAATAAAGCACTCTAAATCGGTTTCAGTTATGTACTGATATACAAAAAAGGACATAAGGGGCTTCTTTCAAAGAAAAAACTCAGGTGAATGATATTTTATATATTATGTTTTGTATTTTGTTCAGTATATTTCTATGCAAAACAAGAGGAATTTCAATACACAGCAATATATTCACAGTTTAAACCAGATATTTACACACACTTTAGGGAAAAAAACATAAAAACATTTTTTTTACTGTACAACATCAATTTAGAGTAAACTTGTTTTGTTTTAGATAAATAAATATTGAAATATCTTTTGAATTAGTTAAATGTCAGAATAAAAAGAGAGAGCTTTTTTTTATCACTTTCATCAAATTTAGGAGTACATGTACACTAAGTTTATTGTTAATTAATAAGAAAACTCCAGACGATTCCATTCTGAGTTTAATATAGGAAAATGACATGTAATTTAAACAGCAATACTTTAGTTTTTGCTCTGAGTCTTTGACTCTGCTGATCTAGAAGCAGAGTCACTGGTTAGTGAAATTAAATGACTGCAGAACCCTACAAGAGGCAGTAATGCACCTTATTGGATGTCAGCAGCAATTATGAACCAAAGAAGAAGGAGGATGAAGAGGAGGAGTAGAAGAAGATAAATCTGGTGGAGAGATAATAGGAAGCAAGGGGGCACAGAGCACAGGAGTAGCTGGTTGAAGAAAGAACTACTGTGCAATTAAGAGGGGCCAACCTGATGAAAGCACATAGGATCTGGTCTGTGAAGGTTCTCAGTCATCCAGGTCATCGTAGTCAAAGGAGACGCTTTTCTTTGCAAGCTCCTTTGACCACATAGGATCTGGAGAGGAAACTCACTCCCCACCAACACAAAGCCTATTAAAGTGGGTCAAGTCCTCTTAAGAAGATGCAAAACTAATATGATTGACTTCTTCTTCCTCTGAGTGACCACCTTTGACAATTTCTATTCAGGCTGATAATTCTGGCCATGGTGCCTTTGGGCCCTGGATTGCAGACCAGAATTACACTCCCAGCACACTTGTCAGCTTTGAAAATAAATAAATCTTATGTACCAATTTCCAGTGTGGATGCGGTGTTTTTTTTTTTTTTGTCTTTGTTTTTTTTTTTTTTTTTTTTTTTTTAGCTAGAACTTTATTAAAACATATTTCCTTTATAGTACAAAGGCAGTTTTTGCCCACATTGTAACAGGATATATTCAGTGGTTCATTTTGCAAATTCAAATCTTATTTTGATGAATTATGTAACTACAAAGGAGCTGAAAGGTCAAGTAAAATGCAACTTAAGAAAACAACAGCAAATAGAAAAAACAATGCAATAGAATAGAAAACACAACTTAACTGAATAGAATACCATAGAAATGGTAAAAAAAAAAAAAAAACAATCTTACAAAACACAATAGCTGTTAGTCATCATATTGGAAGAGTAGAGAAACCATTTGATGTGAATGAACTTGCCGCTTGTGGAATCGAAACGTCTGACCCCACAAATGATCTCTTGCACCACATATGCAGGTTACATAACAAAAGAATTTCTAAAATGTAAATATAGTCTTCAAAGATGTTGCTTGTGAGCCATCTGCAAATATAAATTGAATATTCAAATGCTTCTAAGCTACAAATGGAAATGGTTTATGTAGAGTGTGCAGTGTCTGAGAGAAACTTATTTCTCTCTTAGTTCTCTAATTTAAAGTTTAAGAAAATAATGAAGAATAGAAATAAATTCTGGACTCATCACAGAAAGTACAAATATGCAGTGAATATATCAGTTTCTTAAGATAGAATATACCTTTTAAAGTTTTACCTCTTTAAATTTCTGCTCTGCATGAATATATTCTTTAAAACAAACACAATTACCTGCATACATTTTTGTTACATCTGCTAATTATCTCATGCAACTAGTACCTCAGGCATCCTCTTGCTTAACCCCTGCAAAACATAAAGGCAGACTATGGACTACACAGTTAAATGTGCTAAACATTTTAGAGGAGTTGTAGCCAAAAATTTCAGTTGAGTGCAATTAACTGTTGACATATATGATGAAAATAGAGCTTCAAAGGATGAAATCACCAAGACTAAATGTTGTGGGCCGGAGAAAGCATCCAAAATGAAACATCTTTAAGAAACACTTTTCTTTCCTAGCTCCTTATATGGACTCAACAGTTAACTTAGAACTCTCTACTCTCTACCACATATCAGTGTCTCTCAGGGAAGCAGAGTGTGCCTTTATCAGGACAAGCTGCACAATAACAGAGTGCTGAACCACATGAATGCTAACATGACTGATTAACACTTTCAAAACAAGAAGTTAGTTTTTGGCTATCAAGCACATTACAGACACATGTCCAACTACTTCAGAAAGCTAAATTGCAAAAGACAAGCTCTCATTTGTCAAAAACTGCCTCATAAATTGCAAACATTGGGAGACTAGACAAGGTAGTGTCTAGTATATGGTAATTTATTTATATAACATAATTACAGCAAAAAATTATGTCATTAGGTCTTTAGAGTAAAACACTGGTTGTAGCTGAGCTGAGGTAGTCTAGAAAGCTGGTGTCCAAATCAGGACAGTGAGCAAAAGAGAGACCTGCTGCAGAAAGACCTGCAGAGTGAGCGTTCATAGGCAAGCTCACTGGGCCCAAGTATAGCTCATGCAATAAATCAGCTCCTGTAGAATAAAGCATGACATAAAAAACAAAAATGGAGACACCTAGTTCCTATGGGTCATTGCAATGTAGCCTACAGGAAAAAATGATGTTAGTATGAAACTAAAAAACATACCTGGAAAGTGTTAGGAATGAATACTTGCATTTTACTCATCATAAGAAAGAGACTGCATTGTGTTTGTCATGCGTTCCATTATTTCAGGGCTATTGTCTCACTTGGCTTCCTGCAAAATTAAGCCCTAGTCACACCATAGCGACATCATCTAACGTGTAAGCTCAGTGGTCTTTCTCTCTCTGTATAATGCATGTGAAAAATGACAGCATACGCATTGTTTTTCTAAAGCAAGAGTCGGTGATGAGAGACACAATATTCTGTGTGAAAACCAGTTTCACTGCAGTTGTATATAGCGTGAGAAATACAACCACATAAACCGACCAAGACCAAAACTTCTTTGTCAGGCTCAAAACAATGTTTTTATCACATGGCCTTGTTTAAAAAATATTTCTTTTTATTTGGCTTTTTATTGTGCTTTTCTTTCACGGGACTCGGGTTTCTCCTCTCCTCGTCCATGTCTTTTACTCCAGTCTCTCTCTCTTTCAGTTCAGGTTCTGTTTGATTTTTGAAGGTTGGTTAATCAGCTCGTGTTGCTGTGTTTTGGTGTTTAGTTTGTATCTGCACCCTTAGTCTCAAGCCCATGTGTCCTTGTCTAAATCTCGGTGTTCATGCTGCTTGTAGTTTTATTTTGATAACCTTTGTCTCATATGGGTGGTGTTCAATTTTTATTCCTGACGTATTCCCTTGTGTTTCCACTTCCCTAATCACCCTTCAGGGAATTTATGGTCTCTTTTTTCTCTGTCCTTTGACAGAACGTCTGTTCTCCTGCACTTATGTCTGCAAGTTCCTAATAGTTCAGGTTTCTAGGATGACTTGACAGGCCTGTTCTTCATAGTCATCAGTTGGGGTGGGAGCTCAGATTTGTTTTTTCATATTGTTCCGACCATGGTCAGCTTTCTCTTGAGAAACTCCTGTCCTAGCTAGTGTGAGGAATCTGGGATGAAAAGCTCAAATGAAGACTTGATGTCCTGCACATGAGTAACTGCCAGCCGTGTTGGCCCTGGTTGCATCCTTATCACATTAGCAGCTCTGCAGGGTGGCTCATTTCTTGGACAAGAAGACCATTCAATTTCACCACTTTTTGACATCCATATTTCTTCACTTGCTGTCTGGTGGGCTTGTTCTTGTCCCGGAGCTGGCTGCTGATGGGGTACTCGTCTTCGTTTTGTTACTAAATGGTGCTCAACCTCATCCTCTTCTTCAAAGTCACTGTCAGACTCTGAATTTTCAAAAATTTGATCCTCATATTCTGAAACCTCTTCCTCGACATCATCATCAGAAGCTCCGCTCTCTTCCAAAATCAATTGCAAGGCCTGTGCAGCAGATAATC
Organism: Neolamprologus multifasciatus; assembly: GCF_963576455.1. NCBI lineage: Eukaryota > Metazoa > Chordata > Actinopteri > Cichliformes > Cichlidae > Neolamprologus > Neolamprologus multifasciatus. Next base: position 18,523,866 of record NC_140448.1, read on the forward strand.
TTTTGGCCATCTTGATCAGTTGTGATTAGGAACCACACTGGCAAAGTCTTATTTATAGTATTATGCCCCTAATTTGCAGGTGGGACAGGGTATGAGAAAATAAAATTTGGATTCCGCAAGAGAGAGGGTAAAAGGGAATGTAAGAGCAGACAGAGTTGGTAGTTGAATTTTCAACAATGTTGCAACTTTGTGCAGGAGCGGGAAGGGAAGAAAACACTATCAGCAACACGAGAAAGGAGGAAGACAGAGTGTGGGAACACAGGACCTACACTTTCAACACTTTTAATAGACCTGGGTCCAGTGGAACCGAACAGATTGTATGTAATGTAAATGCGTGGGGGGAGGTACAGTATGCGGTCATTGAAAATTTGTTCGGATTTATGTTCTTCACAAAAAATAAGCCAAAGCCAATGAATTTCATTGTTTAATTTTTCTTTTGAAAAAAACTGAAAATGGGTCTCACAGACCGGAACACCATACAAGTGTTAAATTAAATGGGAATCTCTGATTAAGAACTTCATGTACGTGTGAGATCAATAGTCTGTGTGTGTGTTTAATGCATAAGAATAATTATTGCATACAGAATGTATTTCTGAAGCAGAGACAGTAAGATGAGAAACACAATATCCTGTGTGAAAACCAGTTTCACCGCAGCAGGATATAGTATGACAAATACAACCACACAAGGCCACCAACATATTAAGCACCAAACCAAACCTTTTAGCACACACTCATAATCTCTCATCATATATATCATAATGAATAAAACAAAGCACTCATTCCAAACTCTTCCTGGGCATGTTTAATGTTCAAAACACTTTATTTATTGAATGTTATATCAATAGCTTGACTTGACAGGACAACAAAAAAACATCCCAAGCCCCCGTCCCTCAGAGAAATCAGGAGGGGCATAAATGAATAGTTAATAGTTATAATAAATAATCAGGTCCTCAGTATTTCTGTTTTCTTCCAAATATCCTCATTTGCCACCTGTTGAGCTGTTGACATTGTTCAAATACAAACCCTGTGTTGCATCTCTGTGAAGCCACTCACACTCTCCATGGAATGAAGAGTAGCCAATGACACATCTTTTCACCTTATAAGGATTAATCTTTTAGCTATCACTGTACCAAAGGCAATGGCATCCAGTCTGTATTTTGTGTTCATGACATTGTTTGTCAAGCCTGACACATATTGTCCTTTTCCTGATGCAGGGCATTTAAAAAACAAAACAACCAGCCAACATAAAGACATCTTTAAAAAACTAAACAAAACTCAAAATTCCCCAAACCCCAAAACATGATCTCATGTTATAACCAGGCATTTTAATGTGACAATTTTACTGTTACAATACAATCATACTTAATTGCCCCACCCCATCCCCCACCCCCAAATTAAACAAATACTGCAGAAAAATATTCTGAATGCAACTGCAAATGAATAACATAATAATCAATATTGAACAGTTTAATAAAGAAAAAGTCAAAGATCAGATCTGGATTTAAGCCACACAATCATGTTTTATATATTTTGAATGCACATGCTTTTGATTTTTACAAAGATCACAGAAAAAAGGAAAACTGTGTCCACAAGTTTATAGTAAACAGCCTAAACAATAAACATGAAAAGAAAAAGTTTCTACAATGGTATAAAATACAACAAAATCAAGAATCAATTTACATCCTAAAATTACCAATATTTCTGCCTATTTTAATTCAATTTTAGACTTATTTTAGACTCTTATTCTACTCATTCAACCTTTGTTTCATTTTCAACAGACTGCTGGATTTCTAATCTTAAGTTAATATGAGTAACTAAATAAATCCTCTTTGTAAATATGGCTCTTTACAAAGAGCAAGGGTTGGCGTACACAACGTTTTAGTCAGTTCCATCTCGGCAGATAAAGGAGCTGCAGAGGAGGCCTCCTCCCAGGAACAGAAGTGCTATGGTGATCCAGCCAATATAAAGCGAGGCTCCCAGTTCCAGAGTGCCATGGGGCAGAAAGTTGATGAAATTATTCTGGATGGTGGCGATGGTGGTCCAGCAGATTGGTATTAGCACAAAGGTGCCTGCAATGAGACAAACAACTCCAGAAGCCATAGCTATTTTACTCCTTTTCCTTTCGTCTGGCACAAAGTTGATGAATTTGCTCCCAGCAGCACCAAGCAGGATCCCAAAGACACCAGTGACAATGGCGATGACAGTGAATGCTCTAGCAACCTACAGGTCTTGACTTGTGTAGGCACAAGTGTTTTCTCATACTCTTTGCACTCCACAATCTGTGCACTAAAGGTACTACAGACTTTCCACAAACCTGGGAAGCAACGATGCTGGATTGCGGGAAGATTTTTGTGACTCTCCACCAGTGTTGGGTAAGTTACTTTAAAATAGTAACTTAGTTACATTACTAGTTACTTCTCTCAAAAGTAACTCAGTTACTTCAAGTTACTCGTTACTTTCAAAGTAACTAGTTACTAGGGAAAGTAACTTTGGTTTTACTCAGAATTCTCTTGTTAATGTGTTGCTTCCACAACTTTGCCAGTCTTCTAGCTTGCTCACTTGCCACAAGTGCACTGTGCCACCTACCAATAGAAAGGAAAAGATAATGTGCATATTTCCACGAGAGAAATCCCATGCCTGGACCGTCATTGACCGCTGCCATGATTCTAGCCTATGTCACAGCGTCATGTGTACCTTTTACATCCAACACAAAAACTGCAGTCGTGATGCTTTGATTGTACTCAACTTACTGTACTGTAACTCGGAAATTCTGCCTTCTGAATAGGAAGATGTAGGTAACACCAGACTGCAGATGAGCTGCATACAGGGCTGGACGGGGACAAAAAAAATCGGCCCGGGCATTTTGACTAGAGACTGGCCATTATAGGAAAAATCATAAAGCCTTTGAATGAAAACAAACGCTGTTGTGACAGTGATGTACACTGTTTTGATGGTATATATGCATCAATCGTTTGTTGTAAGATTGAGATAATTATTTTTTAAAAGCTAGACATTTTAAATGAGAATAAGAAAGAAAAGTATTTCTTTGTGCCCACCTCTCCGTGTTAATGCCCTACCTGCCCCCCTGGCAAAACTTTGCTAGATCCGCACCTGCACAGTTACCAGCTGTCAACTACCTAAAAAGGATCCTGGGGTTATCTGTCTCTCAGAAACAGTTCATAGCTTCCCTTCAACTCATTTATGTCACCTAAAAGGTAAACCTGTTTCTCCATCACCTGTTCAGCTCTGATGATTCAGTAAGGACATCTCCTGGTTTCATCTTCATGTTTCCCTCTCACCAGATAACCAAACCGATATCATGACCAGCAGCATTTTTGCAGCTGTGGCTCCAGCAAACATCAGCTGATACTAGAAATTAATATTAAATCAATTCTAACAACAGCTGATCAAGCTTAAAAGTGCTGCTGTTGTTTAGCGCGACATCGGCTGGTTTCCTCTTTCTGGCGCAAAGTGGGCGATAAACAAACAAGAGAGCCGATAAGCTGATCATTGATCAGTTTTCATGATTGAAGTAGAAACGGGAGAGGGAGGGGGGAGAATGAAAGAAGAAGAGGCAGCTGTGCACTCACTATGTATTAACTGACCTCTCTGTATTGAATCGTATCTGTTATTAATCTCTGTCTCTCTTCCACAGCATGTCTTTATCCTGTCTTCCTTCTCTCACCCCAACCGGTCGCAGCAGATGGCCGCCCCTCCCTGAGCCTGGTTCTGCCGGAGGTTTCTTCCTGTTAAAAGGGAGTTTTTCCTTTCCACTGTCGCCAAAGTGCTTGCTCATAGGGGGTCATATCATATGATTGTTGGGCTTTTCTCTGTATCTATGAAGCGCCTTGAGGCGACATTTGTTGTGATTTGGCGCTATATAAATAAAATTGAATTGAATTGAATTGAATTGCAGCGTAAAGACAGAATAACTCCAGCTTTGTGTCTTTTTCATTGTAGCTGAATTACGGGACAAACTGTTCCTTTTCGCCTCAATAAGAAACGCGTAATATTTTCTCTGAATACCAGACGGGACGGTTGGCAACTCTAATAACTTATGAACAAAATAAAGTTCAACATCAGTAACATCATAGCACCCACCCAGCTGTATAGAAACTCCGTCATGCTAGCTAGTACGCAGTACGGAAAAAGTCAGAATAACGAAAATAAACTCCACCTAAACTTGGTTTATACCTGACCCAGATAGACTGCAGGTCACAACTTCTTACCTGAAGTTCAGTTCACACTTGGACCGGCGGCCGCCTCGGGTCTCTTTTCCTTCTGCGTCCCCTTTCCCTCATCCACCTGCTGGCCTCCACCACTTGCCAATGTTACAGAATCTGTGGTGGAAGCTCCGCGATAGCCACCACACGAAGTAACGAGTAACGACCCTATCTAAATCCCAGTAACGACTAACGCGTTCCTGATTTTGGCATAATAACTAGTTACCGTGCTCGTTACCACAAAAATAACGTAGTTACTGTAACGCGTTACTTAATAACGCGTTAGTCCCAACACTGCTCTCCACTGTGGAAGAGCACAGATGACAATGGTCCCCACAAAGCTGACGATGGCCAAGGTCAAGCCTAGAAGATGTCTTACACCAGCCGTCATAATGAAACTTTCTCTTTATCTCTTTATAGATAAAAGATGGTGTCTCCTCGAGAGCTGTAGTCATTTATCTGTGAGAGATGATCTGAGCAGGAAGTGGGTTTTATGTGGGTTATTTATGCTCGGGGAAGAAGTTGACTGTGGCTTCCGCTCACTGGTGATACACTGTATATTTTTAATTTAAATATTGGCAGGAGGGTTGCAAGTACTTTATTATAAAATGCATAATTGTTTTGTCCTTATTTTGGCATGTGGTGACTTTTAGAGAAACGCAGGCAGAGATTATCATCATCTATCAGTGTTAAATTGATAAGTATTACTGCGGAATGTGTTTAAGACTGAGTTCATTTTAAATACTTTTATTTCTGTTTAATGTTGAGCATCAATTCTACCAATTGAGCCCATCAAAAGTCAATTTTCTTAAACAAGGCCTGGGACACATGACCTCATGTTCAGAACAAAATGAAATTCAAATGAAGACAAAATTAACTGCAATTCCCTTCATAGCTCTTGCCTACTCCATAACATCAAATTGTTGATGTTACCCACTGCTGCCTTCTGGCTCTACCGCCAAGTTTTTGTGGTGTGGGTATTTGTTTTTTATGCACATCTTCTCCAGGGATGGCTCCATCATCATTTTCTTTGAAAGTGAAAATGGCTTTTCCATTCACAGACCTATTACTACTTCACCTTAAAAGATTTGCAACAGTGTCGGCATCATCAACCAAATCCACCGTAGTTGTAGGATTTGATTTTGCTTGCAAAGTTCCCAATGATAATCACAATTACTTTCATATTTACATATGTCAGGCTATACTCTTCAAATAAGTATCCAACTTTGCTTTGCTGTGAGCTATCTGCATTTTGATAATTGATAATTAGCATTTCATGGGGAAATAATTATTAATGTTCCCTATTAGTTTTTCTTAATATTTGCACACTTAACCCAAACTGTTTTTGCCTCTGATATCCCTGCCAGCTGGATCAAAATCTCATTTCTTTGTGCATACTCAAATACCCTGAACTGGCATTATAAAGGGTGCTAGTGCCTTTAAATGATCTGCCAATTCTTTCTCCATATGTTTGTCAAAGTCTTGATTGGCAAGTCCAGATCTTTTATATCCCTTTATAGTCTTATTTCTTTTCCATCAATCTTTTTCTTCTCCATGTATTGTCTTAATGTCATCCTGAATATGTTCATCTTCCTCAACACCTGACGAATGGACTTCTCCACATTGTTCACTGGTCTGTCCATGTCCTCTAAAGGAGTGGAAGCCCTGCCTGTCCTCCCTATTATAACTCTGGTCTATTTATATTTCTGAAAAAAATACAAAAATACAATCTACAATTATAATAAAATAATATATTTAAAACATTCATAGGTTGGGTTAAGTTGTGTCACTGGCACTTGTTACTTGGAACTCTCAAAGTTACATACACCAGTAGCTTGGTGCCATTTACTGGTTGTGAGATGTATAACAGACATTTAAGTTCATACCTAACACCAATAGGATGCACATAATTAGTGTTAGCTTTACTTTGGTACATTTTAAATTATGTATTTTTTACACCACTGCAATGCAGTACATTTGGTGGCCTGCAATTTTAAAGAAAAAATACTTCAAAAACAGAGATGACTGGGGATTGCAGGAAACAGACGTTTCCCATATGTGTTGAAAACTAAAAAAAAAAAAAGAAGAGAAACATAAAAAGAATTTGTCTTAATAATTTGTTCTGAAAACAGCATTTTGTACAGAATTACACTGCCTTAGTGGCAGCAGTGGGGTCAGACGCTAAACCTGTGTGAGCACAAAAGGTGGCAAACACTCTTAATTGCATTAATGTATTTCATGTACTACAAATGTTTTTGGACAATAAATATAAGAATAAAAGTTCATCTACCCTGGGTCTAAAACATACATAAGAAATACACTATACATATAGTTATATTTTATTGTTATTATTTAATCAAACAATCAACATAGTTTTTTCACCCAACAAAATACATGTTAAAGCACCACAGCAGTAGCTCGATATCAGACAGAACTGTCGCATGATATTAAACATCTTGTGTTTAATATCATGAGTTATAATGAGGTAGTTGACGTTTCAAGCTGTTCTTAATATTTTTCACCGCCAGATGTCACCAAAGAGAACTGTATTGAAAAGCTTTGAGTAATTTCTGAGTTTTTTACTGAGTTTTCAGTACAAGAGTCAATTCTTCAGAGAACAGAGCACTTCATTAGCCCATCACTACTTAACTTTCTCTAACATCATCACCAAAAACAGTCATAATGCTCGGGTCTTATTTTCTACAGTTCACAGGCTAACAAACCCTCCTGTGTCAGTGGCAGCTGAACTTCATTCGACCATGGCCTGCAATGACTTTGCCAAATTCATTACAGAAAAAATCCAAAAGATTAGACAAGCAATTGGTACATCAACAGCAGATTCAGGACGTGTACTGTGTCCACCGAAAAACTGTTTAAACACCATCAAACAGTTTCACCGTATTAACAGCAAAGACCTGGAGGACATCTTAGGTCAACTGAACTCCTCCTCTTGCTGTTTAGATGTCCTGCCAACAAGTTTTTTCAAAAAGGTCTCAAAGACTTTGGAGTCAGACCTGTTACAGATCGTCAACTTTTCTTTAATGTCAGGTGTGTTTCCAGAATCACTAAAAACTGCTGTAATTAAACCTATACTGAAAAAGGACAATCTTGACAAGACACAAATGAACAACTACAGGCCGATCTCAAATCTCCCATTTTTAAGTAAGATCATTGAAAAAGCAGTTTCTCAACAGCTCAATTACTTCTTACAACAGAATAACTGCTATGATGCCTTCCAGTCAGGGTTTAGACAGAACCACAGCACTGAAACCGCTCTGACCAAAGTGTTTAATGACATATGTCTGAATACAGACAGTGGAAAAATGTCAGTCTTAGTTTTACTGGATCTCAGTGCAACATTTGATACAGTTGACCACAACATATTACTCAAACGACTGGAGAACTGAGCAGGTCTCTTAGGAACTGTACTAAACTGGTTCAAAACATACTTAGAAAACAGGAAATACTTTGTATCAATACGTAACTTCACATCTGAGCAGACAAGTATCACATGTGGAGTTCCCCAAGGTTCCATCTTGGGACCCCTTCTGTTTAACATTTACATGCTCCCACTGGCACAGATTATAAAGAACAACAAAATAAACTATCATAGCTATGCACACAAATATATATCACAATGTCACCAGGAGACCGAGGCCCTGTACAGGCTCTTGGTAAATGCATTGAGGAAATTAATGACTGGTTGTGCCACAATTTTCTCCAGCTAAACAAAAACAAAACTGAAGTAATAGTCTTTGTAAATGCATTGAGGAAATTAATGACTGGTTGTGCCACAATTTTCTCCAGCTAAACAAAAACAAAACTGAAGTAATAGTCTTTGGTGCCAAAGAAAAACGATTACAGGTCACCAGAGAACTTCAATCTATACACCTAAAAACCACAAACCAGGTGAGAAATTTGGGTGTAGTGATGGATGCAGACCTAAACTTAGAAAAACACATTAAGACAAAAACAAAATCAGCTTACTATCACCTCAAGAATATATCAATGATAAAAGATCTGATGTCTCAACAGGACCTGGAAAAACTAGTCCATGCATTCATCTTTAGTAGGCTTGATTACTGTAACAGCATCTTTACAGGTCTACCTAAAAAATCAGTCAGACAACTACAGCTCATTCAGAACTCTGCTGCTCGAGTCCTCACTAAGACCAAAAAAGTGGACCACATCAGTCCAGCTCTGAGGTCTTTACACTGGCTGCCTGTCCGTCAGAGGATAGACTTTAAAGTTCTGATGCTGGTCTATAAAGCTCTGAATGGTTTAGGACCAAAATACATCAGTAACCTCCTGACCCAGTATGAACCTTCCAGATCTCTCAGGTCATCTAGATCTGTTTTTTTTTATCAGTTCCCAGAGTCAGAACCAGACACGGAGAAGCTGCATTCAGCTTTTATGCTCCATATATCTGGAACAAACTCCCAGAAAGTGAAAAAAAGTGAAATAAGACAAAACACTGCAAACCACAACACAATAAAATATCAATTAAAATATGAAAACAAAAAGAAGTTGCACATTCTCTGTTATATAGGCCTGCATGAATAAACTTTCTGAATCCTTTATCATCCGCAACTGAAAATAGTTGTGGATGATTACTATACCTTTCTAATGTGACTTTGTTATCCCTGGCTCTCTCTTGTTATCTCTCTCTTTCCCTCCCGCTCTGTTCCTGTGCTACTGCGAGTGTAACTTCCGCCCCTCCCCCCTCTTCCCAGCGCAAGCACAAGGCTCATGTGCGGAGTAAAGCGGAAAAAAAGTGCGAGAGAGAGAGAGAGAGGGTGAGAGAAAGAAAGTGACTCTTTGAAGTGACTCTTTGTTCACTTCAAAGAGTCAGCTCTAAGAGCTGTTTCGTTCATGACCGACACATCACTACAGCCTAATGTGTACCTTAATCAAGCCATGTAATAACAACATGTGCTGGAACATAATAATGCAAAAGTAACATGACAAAACTCTGTTCAGACAGTGAATGGAAATATTCTTATACAGTGCTTTTCTACTCCTCCAGATTACTCAAAGTGTTCTATACAACATGCCACATTCACCCAATCTCTCTACATTCAACTGCATTCACACACATTCACACTCTTGAAGGGAAGAGTCAGGGATCGAACCACTAACCTTCCAATCAGTAGGTGACCTGCTTTACCTCCTGAGCTACATACTATAGCAGTATAGTATTGCAATGTGGCATTTGGATCTTCTAACTAAAATTGGAAAATAGGAACATGAATAGCGCCATCATTTCCAGACCTGGTCCACATCTGGTTGACATGGAAAACAAACCTGCAACAAGTGTGTGAATTTATTGTTATTATTAATTTATTATTTTATTTTTTAGGAAGGGGTGGTAATTCATCAAAAAAACAAAAACGGACATTGATCTAAATTTTGCAGAAAGTTAATTACATTCATTACACCATAGACAAGTATTGCCAACAAACATTATTTAGTATTATTTGTAATTAAAAATTTAATGACAAAATTATTCTACAAAACACCTTTTGAAATTTCTCCAGTCTAAACTAAATCCTTTTGGTAGTTACTGTTTGACACAACAGATGTGTTGAAGTAAAACTGACACTTTGTCAACTCTGACTAGTCATCTATGATTAGATGTAACACACATGAAACTTTAAAAAACTCAAACACTTAATTGTCTTTTTTAATGTATCATTTTTCAACTTTGGCAGTGTGGTCTTTGTTAACAGTTTTTTAATCATCTTGTCGTTTTATTTTTCAATGCAAAACTCTACAATGTTTTTGCAAACTCATTCTTACTATGTTTATTAACCTGCTTCAATGTTAAAAAAGGCACCAAAAATACATATTATTTTGCATGCTCTGAAATATTCATTTTCTTTTGATATAAATTTCACTTGTATACAATCACACAAAAATATATTTTTATTCAAAAAGCATATGTAAAAACAATTTCATGATCATCAATATTGAACATGTAAATTAATCAGAACGTTTTTTTTTTGTATATAATTTGTATAGTATTTTTTTCTTTCTTATTTTCTTTTCTAAATGTACTTGTATATTGTTCACATGTTGAAATAAATTACCAATCAATCAATCAATCAATCAATCAATTTATATATTTCTTCATATTTGAATCTGATTTTATACTTTGTTAATCTACTCATTCAAATGACAAACTTCATAACACCTTTTTCTTATTTCCAAAAAACAGCTTGATGTATGAAAATAGGCCTTATTTAAAAAGCAATAAGTAAAGCCTTGCTTACACAGTGTAAGATTTGAGTTTTACTCAGTTCCATTTCTGCGGAAAAAGGAGCTGCAGACGAGGCCTCCTCCCAGGAACAGAAGGACAGTAGTGAACCAGCCAATGTAGAGCGCGGCTCCTAACTCCATCTTTTTAAGTAGCAGATAATCAGGATGATTAAAAGACTCGATAGGCTCAAAATGATCTCTGATGGTGTTGGTTGTCCAGCTGACTGGGATGAGAACAAAGAAGCCTGCAATGAGGAAGGCAATTCCAGAAGTCAGAGCCATTTTCCTCCTTTGTCTTTCGTCTGGCACAAAGTTCATACAATTTCTCCCAGCCACACCAAACAGGATCCCAAGGACCTCAATGATAATGGCAGTGATGATGAGTCCTCTGGCAGCCTTCATGTCTAAAGGTAACAGCATATACTCGTACCCCATGCACTCCATTTCACCTGTTGGTGAGATCACACATCTCTTCCATAAACCCTCCACCACGGAGAAGGGCATTTCGTAATCCCTGAAGGTTTTCGTGATTCTCCATGGGGGGAGAGCACAGCTAATGATGCTCCCCAGAAAGCCGATGCAGGCCAAAGCCAGGCCTAGAAGCTGTCTTTCGCAAGCCACCATAATGAAGCTCTGTGACTTTCTTCAAGGAGGAAAGATGATGTGTTCAAAGGAGGTTCGGTAATTTATCTGAAGAGCTCAGAAGGAAGTGGTTATCATTTGGTTATAGTACTCAGAATTGGACTGTGGCTTCCTCTGTAGCTGTTCACACTTTTAAAGGAGATGACAGATTTTATTGTTGCCTCTGAGTTAAAACTGATTTCTAAAGAAGGTGACACATAATGACAAAAAACAGCACACATAAAAACTTAACTCAAAATAAATAATTTGAAAAATGCAGGTAATATTTGGTTGGATCGTACTAAATATGCATCATCAAAACTGAAAGATGCCACATCTCAGTGACAATTATAGTTTTAGTGTTAACTTTTTTCAAGTTTGTCATAAATTTCTAAATGATTAAAAAGTCACTAAGTAAGCTATTTCAGTGCAAATAAAGAATTCAAAATTTGTTCGTTATCACTGAAATTTTACCATGTGAGATTTATTCACAGTAAATGGTAATATAGGAGTTTCTAGGAAGAATTTATGGCAATGGTCTGTGGGAGTGTCTGGTGTTTTTCCACCCATGGTTGCTGGTCTCCTGTCCATACCTCATCTGCAAGCAGTCAGCAGGAGAGCTACTTAAACCTGTGCAACCTGCTTTTTCTCACCAGTTTGTTATGCGCTCCATGGTGGTAACTAGGCAGTTCCTCAGTAAAAACCATTTTCTGTTCATTTCCTGGTGTAACTCAGTTCTCCCCTATGTTAAGAGGAAATTGTCTTGCCGTCCCTCCAGCCTACCACTACACCTCAAACACACTGAAAATTTCCACGGAGATCCCCTCCTCAGAGCCTTCAAAGCCTTGCTCCGAGCATAAACTCACCAGCAAGAGACTCTCAGTTGACTGCTCCTTATCCATACAATAACTCCCTCTCCATCTGTGACAGGATCCCTTTCTGTTTCTCTGTCTCTCCCTATGACCCCCCTCTGTGATCCAGTTCCCTAAGGCTGCCCTTCTCAGCTCCAGTCACCACTTCCCCGTAGCCATTTCTAATCTGTCTCACAATCTCTGGTACACGTGTTCCATTACTCCTCAACACTGCATGTGACTGATGTAAGCCAGATCCTTTTAATTAGCAAAATTGTGATTAATAGTTAAAAATTATTGTTGAGGGGCACAGGCATCACTCCACACACAGGTGCAGATGCTCAAGCCCCTTCTGCCCACCATGCCACCCCTGCCCCCCTCCCCTCTGCACGCGCTTGCACCTGGGCTTTGTTTTTTTATGGGCGGAAACATGTATACTTTGCAGAAACAACCCTACAAACAAATCAAACCTTTTACCACATGCTCAGAACAAGTGTTAATCTTTTTCATTTCTTTTTATTTTCTTTCTCCTTGTTTGTGCTGTTAAATATTAATTCTTGTATTTTTATTGTAATTTTTATGCTTTTGACTAGGAGTTTTCTTCTTTTGTTTGCCCCCTGAATTCCCCTCTGTTCCCCTCTATGTCTCTCTACGTCATTGTGGTTTTGGTCCCTCTGTCTGTTTGCTTCCTTTATTTTAAATGTTAGTCCCATATGTGGGTTTCATATTTAGTGTTTTAGTGTCTTTTGGGTTTCTATGGCCTGATTCTTTGTCAGGTTGGCAATGTTTTCTCACGCTGGTGTGAAACATTGTGGAGAAAAAAAGTTAAGGAAGAAATGAGTATTGTTGAAAAGTCATCTTTTTTTGATGGACGTTTTATATTAATGTTACTGTCAGACATCACTGAGGTGATAATTCAGTCACATATTGGCTAAATAGCTTGTTTATTCCCTTCTTTCATCACTGATTTTTTTTATCTAAAAGTTTTTATTAATGCAGAGTGTTACAGCCCTGAGCCTCAGAGGGAGTGACACTTTTTCTTCAAGCAAATCCAAGCGTGCCAGGACTCCCTGAACAGAAGGAACAGAAGTGCTGTGGTGATCCAGCCAATATAAAGCGAGGCTCCCAGTTCCAGAGTGCCATGAGGCAGAAAGCTGTTGAAATTATTCTGGATGGTGGTGATGGTGGTCCAGCAGAAGTATTTCCCGCAAACATTATTTAGTATTATTTGTGGTTAAAAACTTTAATGACAAAATTATTCAACAAAACACCTTTTGAAATTTCTCCAGTCTAAACTAAATCCTTTTGGTAGTTACTGTTTGACACAACAGATGTGTTGAAGTAAAACTGACACTTTGTCAACTCTGACTTGTCGTCTATGATTAGATGTAACACATATAAAACTTTTAAAAAACCAAACGCTGGGTTTCTTCTTAGGTTTTGTTTTGTTTGTTTGTTTTTTCAATTTTATTTAAGCGTGTGTGTGGGTGCGCCTGTGTGTGTGTGTGTGTATTATCGTATCTGTTCATGTAAGAAAAACTAAAAAATATGTGAGGGGAACAGATTGTATTGTCATTGTAAACTAATGTACACTTGTCTCTCAATAAAAATATGAAAAGAAAAAAAAACAAACAAACGCTTAATTGTCTTTTTTAATGTATCGTTTTTAAACTTTTTCAACTTTGGCAGTGTGGTCTTTGTTAACAGTTTTTTAATCATCTTGTCGTTTAATTTTTCAATGCAAAACTCGACAATGTTCAGTTTTTGCAAACTCATTCTTACTATGTTTATTAAGCTGCTCTAATGTTTAAAAAAAGGCACCAAAAATTAGAGATGGACCGATCCGATATTACGTATCGGTATCGGTCCGATACTGACCCAAATTACTGGATCGGATATCGGCGAGAAATAAAAAATGTAATCCGATCCATTAAATATCAAAAAAGCACCTCACAAAACTTGCTACAAGGCGTAACTCGGCTCATAACCGTAGCACTTCGCAGCAGTGTGCATCACGTGATAGAGCGGCTGTGTGTATTTGTAGCCTTGCTAGCAAACCAGCATTTCGTCTCCGAGGAAGTTATCTCAGAGAGAAGTAAAGCAAGTGTGTAAGTTCATCTCTGAATGTTTGTAAAGCTTATGGCGCGACTGCCTCTGCCTCTCTCTCTCTCTCTCTCTCTCCTGCTGCTACTTCAATCGTGAAACTGATCAATGATCAGCTGATCGGCTTTTCTGTCGCGAGTCCGTCTCTCTTCTTAGTTTTTGGCCCACTTCTCACCAGAAAGAGGAAACCAGCGGCTGAACAACAGCAGCACGTTTAAGCTTGATAAGCTGTTGTTAGAATTTATTTAATATTATTTCTACACCAGGATCTTTTTCTACAGCTGACGGCTGGTAACTGTGCAGGGGCGGATCTAGCAAAGTTTAGCCAGGGGGGCCGATAGGGCATGAACAGGGAAAAGGGGGCACAAAGACATACTTTTCTTTCTTATTCTCATTTAAAATGTCGAGCTTTTAATAAATAATTATCTGAATCTTACACCCAAAGTTTTAATCTGATGTAAAATATATAGAAGTCCATTACTGTATATAGTAACTGTTAAGTCTAATATACTCTAGTAAGCTGTAGTACTTTTTCCTTTGGGAAGATACCATCTGTGCAGTCTGCAGTTCTGTTGAAGAAAGATGTTGAATCTATTTAATTATTCTTGAAAAATAATTTATTTCTGTGCATTTTCCCCCTGCATCAAATTAAATTTGATTACATCGATTAAGCATCGTGAGGTGGAGGGTGGTTCCCTATTTTTTTTTTTTGCTGGGAGTTTGCAACCCTATTAGTTAGGTTGCTTAATATTTCTGCTAAGTGCTCTTTAAAATACCAGAATAGGAAGGATGGAGCAGGTTTAAGGTTATTAGTTTGATCAGTATTGCTGAACTATAAAATATTTTGGGCGCAGTGTATTTTTTACATACAGGTATAACAGAATAGCTTTAGTGTTGTTATTTATTTAAACTTGAGTATGAACTTATACAAAATGCAGCAAGATATTAAAAAAAAAGTTTTATTGATTAAAAAACACACTATATCGGATTCATATCGGTATCGGCAGATATCCAAATTTATGATATCGGTATCGGTATCGGACATAAAAAAGTGGTATCGTGCCATCTCTACCAAAAATACATATTATTTTGCATGCTCTGAAATATTCATTTTCATTTGATATAAATTTCACTTGTATACAATCACACACAAAAAATTATTTTCATTCAAAAAGCATATGTAAAAACAATTTCATGATCATCAATATTGAATCAATTTAATAAAGAGATGATAGTCAAAGATAAAACATAGACTTACATTGCATAGATTTCATAGCGGTTTTATATGGACATGGTTATGACTTTACACAGATCCCTGAAAAAGTCAAATCTGTCTCCAAACTTATGAGCAACAAAAACAATAAATGAAAAGAAAAATACAAAAGGTGGTTATAATGGTTATAATATTCAGAGTCAAGTTACTCAGTCAAACTGCAACAATTTCTTCATATTTGAATCTGATTTTATACTTTGTTAATCTACTCATTCAAATGACAAACTTAAGGGGAAAACTTTCATAAAACTTATGTCTTATTTCCAAAAAATTGCTCGATGTATAAAAATAAACATTATTTAAAAAGCAATAAGTAAGGCCTTGCTTACACAATGTAAGAGTTGGAGTAATGTTTTACTCAGTTCCATTTCTGCGGAAAAAGGAGCTGCAGACGAGGCCTCCTCCCAGGAACAGAAGGATGGTGGTGAACCAGCCAATGTAGACCGAGGCTCCTAACTCCATCTTTTTAAGTACCTCGCGATCAGGATCATTAAAAAACAGGGTAGGATGAAAATGATCATTGATGGTGTTGGTTGTCCAGCTGACTGGTATGAGAACAAAGAAGCCTGCAATGAGGAAGGCAATTCCAGAAGTCAGAGCCATTTTGCTCCTTTGCCTTTCGTCTGGCACAAAGTTCATACAATTTCTCCCAGCCACACCAAGCAGGATCCCAAGGAGCTCAGTGAAAATGGCAGTGATGATGAGTCCTCTAGCAGCCTTCATGTCTGCAGGTAACGGTATATACTCGTACCCCATGCAATGCGTTTCATCCCCTGGTGAGATCACACATCTCTCCCATAAACCCTCCACCAAGGATATGATCATTTTGGAATTTTTGAAGGCTGTCAAGATTCTCCATGGGGGGAGAGCACAGCTAATGATGCTCCCCAGAAAGCCGATGCAGGCCAAAGCCAGGCCTAGAAGCTGTCTTTCGCAAGCCACCATAATGAAGCTCTGTGACTTTCTTCAAGGAGGAAAGATGATGTGTTCAAAGGAGGTTCGGTAATTTATCTGAAGAGCTCAGAAGGAAGTGGTTATCATTTGGTTATAGTACTCAGAATTGGACTGTGGCTTCCTCTGTACCTGTTCACACTTTTAAAGGAGATGACAGATTTTATTGTTGCCTCTGAGTTAAAACTGATTTCTAAAGAAGGTGACACATAATGACAAAAAACAGAACACATAAAAACTTAACCCAAAATAAATAATTTGAAAAATGCAAGTAATATTTGGTTGGATCGTACTAAATATGCATCATCAAAACTGAAAGATGCCACATCTCAGTGACAGTTATAGTTTTAGTGTTAACTTTTTTCAAGTTTGTCATAAATTTCTAAATAAGATAATAATAAAAAAGTCACTAAGTAAGCTATTTCAGTGCAAATAAAAAAATTTGTTCATTATCACTGAAATTTGTGAGATTTATTCACAGTAAATGGTAATATAGAGTTTCCAGGAAGAATGTATGGCTGTGGTCCATTGGAGTGTCTGGGGTTTTTCCACCCATGGCTGCTGGTCTCCTGTCCATCCCTTTGGGGTGGAGCTTCCTGTGTCTCACCTGGGCCTCATGTGCAAGCAGTCAGCAGGAGAACTACTTAAACCTGTGCAACCTGCTTTTTCTCACCAGTTTGTTATGCGCTCCATAGTGGTAACTAGGCAGTTCCTCAGTAAAAACATTTTCTGTTCATTCCCTGGTGGCTTCCTCACCCGTTTGCCGTCCCTCCGGCCTACCACTACACCTCAAACACACTGAAAATTTCCACGGAGATCCCCTCCTCAGAGCCTTCAAAGCCTTGACCTGCAAAGCAAGGAGCATAAACTCACCAGCAAGAGACTCTCAGTTGACTGCTCCTTATCCATACAATAACTCCCTCTCCATCTTTTACAGATTCCCTTTCTGTCTCTCTGTCTCTCCCTATGACCCCCCTCCGTGATCCAGTTCCCTAGGGCTGCCCTTCTCAGCTCCGGTCGCCACTTCCCCGTAGCCATTTCTAATCTGTCTCACAATCTCTGGTACATGTATTCCATTAATTTTCTTTTAATTAGCAAAATTGTGATTGATAGTTAAAAATTATTGTTGAGGGGCACAGGCATCCCTCCACACACATATACATTCAAAAGGGTGCAGGTGCTCAAGCCCCTTCTGCATACCATGCCATGCCACCCCTGCCCCCCTCCACTACCCCCCACCCCCCCTATCTGCACGCCACCCACCCCCGTCCTCCTCTGCACGCGCTTGCACCTGGGCCTTGTTTTTTTATGGTCGGAAACATGTATACTTTGCAGAAACAACCCTACAAACCAGTGACCACAAGTACAACATGGAATCAAACCTTTTACCACATGCTCAGAACAAGTGTTAATCTTTTTAATTTCTTTTGTTTTTTTCCTCCTTGTTTGTGTTGTTAAATATTAATTCTTGTAATTTTATCGTAATCTTTATGTTTATGTTTGACTAAGAGTTTTCTTCTTTTGTTTGCCCCCTGAATTCCCCTCTGTTCCCCTCTGTGTCTCTCTACGTCAGTGTGGTTTTGGTCCCTCTGTCTGTTGGATTCCTTTATTTTAAATGTTAGACCCATATGTGGGTTTCATATTTAGTGTTTTAGTGTCTAGTAGGTTTCTATGGTGGGATTCTTTGTCAGGTTGGCAATGTTTTCTCATGCTGGTGTGAAACATTGTGGAAAAAAAGTTAAGGAAGAAATGAGTATTTTTGAAAAATCATCTTTTTTTGATGGAAGTATTTTAATGTTACTGCCAGACATCACGGAGGTGATAATTCTGTCACGTATTGGCTAAATAGCTTGTTTATTCCCATCATTCATCACTGATTTTTATCTAAAAGTTTTTATTAATGCAGAGTGTTACAGCCCTGAGCCTCAGAGGGAATGAGACTGCCTTTTTCTTCAAGCAAATCCAAGCGTGCCAGGACTCGCTGACGATTGGCATCTGGAAACCCGTGCCAGCCCCCTGTATGCAGATTGCAGTGTGGCAACCCACATAGACAATTGGCTGCCTGGGATCCTGTGACGCTCCATGAAGCAATTATTGGCTGGTTGTGCTGAAGATTCTTCACACTGTGGGCTGCTGCCGAGGACTGAACATGCAGTTTGTCCCCCTTGCCTCTCTTTTTGAACTTTGCTTGTTAATCTCTATGGTTGAACTTAGCTGGAGCAGATTTTTGTGGTGTTGATGCTTGTGACGTTAGCCTTAGTTTGCCACGTTGGCCTTAGTTTGCTTTAGTTTTTCACCCCCGTGTGTGTGTTAGTTAATTATGTGCTGATTATATGCCCAGTGGTCTGCTGAATGCGGCCCTATCGTTTTTCTGTTTGAATTTTGCAATAAAACCTTTATTTCACTTAGTTTCCCGTGTGAGGGCTTATGTATGTTACTCCTCCCTGTCCCCTAGCAGAGGGGATCGAAACACAGAGCACTGTTATGAGTGGAGGACTGTAGCAGCGCACACAAGAGGAATTCATGAGTCAACACACTGAAATTAGCTACCCCATAAAAGTGAAGAAATAAGTCAAAACCTTACTACCACAGGTGTACAGGACTTAAGGCACAGAAAAGTACAATAGCCACTGTAAATATCAACACTTCATCGAGTTCTTCTGATTCCTCAGAGGCATCCGATAGAAGACAAAACAACAAAACACTGCTCAGTAGACCATTTATTACTTCTAGAAGGGAGATGCGTCCTGCATGACACGCTGCCGCGGATCTCAAAATGGTGGTGTGCCCCTAACAGTTTTATTACAGAAGCTCTCTCATTCTAGTCTAAACAACAGCATTCCAGTAACTTTCCACAGAAAATGGTTTAAGTGGTTTAAAGAGTCTGCAGCTTTCTACTCCCCTTTATTTTCAGGGCTGTGTCCACTTAATACTACACTTTATAACTTTATAACACTTATTAATGTCTCCCTCCTTTTCTGAAAAAGTATGGCATTTACATCTTCGTCTTTTTCAGAAACCTCCACACTGAGAGCGGCAGTCCCCTCCTTTGCCTTTCCCAACCATGCAATATAATACCCTAATCAAAACAAAGCCACTAAAACACAGTTTCCTTCATGTAAAAATCAGTAACTCAAAATTAGCAGCCAAAGGGTTAAGTCTGCAGTTCCACACTCTCATGTGAAACTACAGTCTCCCTCTCCGGTCTCTCTTGTCCTCCTGCTCCTGCAAAAATTAAAAAAAAACAAGGCATGGATTTTGAAATGTAGTTTATTAAATTGGAATTCAAAAATGTTTTTTGAAATGAAGTTTATTAAATTGGAATTCAAAAATGAATTTACAAATGGAGAATTTTTTCTACAATTCATTATTTCAATACAGAATTCTTTATTTCGATGCATGGGGCTCTTGTGGTCCTCCATAGAAGTGAGCTTTAGAGTACGTGACCTCACATTTAGTTTCACCCTTTGGAGGACAGGAGCTGCACAGGATGCCTCCTCCCAGGCACAGGAGTCCTGCAGATGTCCAGCCAATGTAGAGCGAGGTTCCAAGCTCCATCTTCATGAAAGGTTTGTAAAAATTATTCATGATGGTGTTAGCACTCCAGCAAACTGCTATAAGCACGAAGATGCCTGCAATGATGAAGACAACTCCAGAAGCTATAGCTATATACTTTGCTCTTTTGCTTTTTGTCCTGCAGTTACTTGACGGACTTATTTCCAATGACACCAAGCAAGACTGCAAAGAACCCGATGATGATGGAGATCACGACAAGTGCTCTAGCAGTCCGCAAGTCTTGAGGTAATGTGAGTACAGAACTGTGGACATTTTATCTGGCCTGTACTCTGAACCACGCAGTACATCCACAAGCCCTCAAAGATTAACTCAGCAGTGATGTTGTTGGAACCAATGAAGGCTGTGACTTTCCATGAGGGGAGAGCACAGGTGGTGATGGTCCCCAGAAAGCCGATGATAGCCAAGGTCAAACCCAGACGCTGCCTACAGTCTGCTCTCATGGTGAAGTTCTGTAAATCTCTTCAAAGAGGAAAGTGTCTTCTTGCGAGCTGCCGTAATTTATATTTGACAAAACTGCTGCTCAGTAACTTAGAGTGGAAGTGGAAAGTGCATTCCTCACATACTAGTCATATTTTCTGAAACTCTGTTGCAGAAGTTCCCATGAATGTGTGGTACTTAAAGGTTGTGTTGCTTTCACTCTTCTGTCCACTTCATCCCAAACCAGCTTAATGTTGTTTGAGTCTGAAGACTGTGTAGTACAAAGCAATGAACAATGATAAAACAAACAAATACAACCTTTTTTAGATAAATACAATTGAACAAGTTAAAAACCACTAGATACACACAGATATATACAATCCAGGACATTAAAAGGCATTAGTGGTTATGAGAAGCCAAATGGGAAGTTTTAGGAAGATATTTTAAAGAGGTTACAGAGTTTGCCCATTTGAGATGCTCAGGCAGGGAATTCCATAGTGGCCGGATTTAGAAAAGAACATCCATGCTGCCATCTCTTCCTTGAAAACTATAACTGTAACATTTTATTCATTCACTTTGCACCAATCCTGGTCTCTCTGTAAATGCCCACGGGATCTGTGAATTTTCCAAGTAGGATAGCAGAGTCACCAAATGGAGTACACTCAAGCACTGCACCTAGTGACTCCAAGAAGGATGTGTACATAACCGCATATGACAGTCAGGGCCCACTGACCAGCCTGAAGGCACAGAAAAGAATCCCCCTTGTCTGCCAATTAAAAACTCCAACGAAAAGACAGCAAGATGAGGTGATTTAAGAATACCTTTCTATGACAGCCACCTCTTACCAAGGGCAATTCGAGATTGGAATAGAGTCCAATCCCTCTCCAGGATACTGGTACCAGAGCTTGAGCTATGCTTTAAGGTGTCACCAGTGCCTCTTCATGCACTAGCTCAGGCTCCGTCCCCACCAGAGAGGTGGTATTTCACGCCCCAACAGCCTTTTATTAACTGCCACAAACCTCTGCAGCACTGGAGCTTAGAATTTCTACTGTTGCCTAGTGGTTCTGAAGAGAATTCAGAGTCTCCAAGATGAAGAGAAAAAATTCATATAGTAGCATAAAAGTGCACAAAAACAATCTGTATGTTCTTTAAAAATGTAAATAGTTCGAGCACTTTATTTCCTTCTATTGTGGTCTGTACTGCATATAAAACACCAGGACACAACCACAAAATACACCCGAAACACCACAGAAAAGCAGCAGTATCAGTCACTTACATAAATACATAGCAACAAAGGTGTCTAAGTCATTATTAGGGATCCAAAAATGCCAGTGCACTCTGGCACATAGACAAGGCAGAAGGAACAGAAACAAGAAAACACAGAGGAGTCAGAGCAATAAAATCAAAAAGGGGAATTGAAACTCAATAATGCAGCAAAAACTAAAATTTGCATTGTCAGATGATATTTGTACCTCGAAGGGAAAGAACAGAGAACAGAATTTTGTCAGATTTTGACAAAATCAATTTTAAAAACTCTGTTTTTGAAAATGCTTTGAATAATGTGTGTTATTATAATTGTTATTAAACTCATCACATCACACTGCTGCTCAAATATATGTTGCATTATATTGTTTTGCCTTTTTTACAATATTTCATATTAATCAAATACCATTTAACACATAAATATTCTCAGTATATAATATATTTAGTGCATGTGAACAGGTGGAATATTGTGGTATGTACATAGTACATAGTGATGTGTCAGTCGCGAATGAAACGGCTCTTAGAGCCAACTCTTTGAGGTGAATGACGTGAGTTTTTTTTTTTTCTTTCTCTCACCCTCTCTCTCGCACTTTTTTTCCACTTCACTCTGCACACAAGTCTTGTGCTTTGCGCTGGGAAGGGGGGGGAGGGGCGGTAGTTACACTCGCAGTAGCACAGGAACAGAGCGGGAGGGAAAGAGAGAGAAAGAGAGCCAGGGACAACAACAACACATTAGAAAGGTATAGTAATCATCCACAACTATTCTCAGTTGCGGATGATAAAGGATTCAGAAAGTTTATTCATGCAGACCCATATGACAGAGAATGTGCGTCTTCTTTTTGTTTTCACATTTTTTCATATTTGATTTATTACATTTTATGTGGCGTGAATAAATAAAAGTATATTTACGGTGGCCCCAAGAGGCAAAACACGTACGAACTCCAAAACACGTACAGACTCCGAAGCACAAACAAACCCCGAAGCACGTACAAACTCTAAAACACGTAAAAACTCCAAAGCACGTTTAAAACACAACAGAAGTGCCCCACGATGCTAGGGGCAGTGTTGAGCTGTTGTTACCTAGTGGCTACACAAGCCAGGAAGTACCAATGACCGGATTTGGTGTGTGGTAGTGACAGGTAAATGAACATTGTATTAAATTATTTGAATATATATGATTGCTTCTGTATAAATACACAAAGAATACACATATGCTTTCAATTGTGTAATTTAAGTGATCTAGGTAGCTCTGTTTTGGAAGTTCAGTTAACGCTAGAAATGTATTTTGGAGTTTGTACATACTTTGTCTCTAGGGGCCACCTTATATATTTATATATAAACATATATAAATAAAACCACTTGTTTTTTTACATTAATAAGTCCTTTTGTGCATAATTTCATATTGTTGTTAATGACAAATTAATTAATTCAACAAAACAACCTGAAGAGCCGGTTGGGAGCTGAAAGAGCCGGCTCTTTTTAGTGAGCCGAGCTGAAAGAGCCGGTTCTCTAAAAGGAGCCAGAAATCACATCACTAATGTATATATACTGTGATTATTTTAAAATTAGAATACATAAATTCAAGCATTGCAAAGTTACATTACTATTTCTCTTGTTGTATAGAAAAAAGCAAACCAAATGCAGACACAAAACCAGTTTGTACTTTCAGAGTGAGAAAATAGCATTTAAAAAAACGTGCAAAGGGCTTCACAATGATAATAAAATAAGAAAACAACCAAACATGCAGAGGCCACATGCAAAGGAACTTTCACATTGACATGCAAAAAACCAAGAAAGAACATCCAGTCAAAGTCCAGATCTAAATCCAATCGAGAATCTGTGGCAAGATCTGAAAACTGCTGTTCACAAACACTGTTTTGCAAAGAAGAATTGGCAAGGATTTCAGTTGCTAGATGTGAAAAGCTGCTAGAAACATACTCTGTAGTTGCAGCAAATGTTGGTTCTACAAAGTATTGATTCAGGGGCCTGAATAATTACACACACCCCACTTTTCAGTTATTTATTTGTAAAAAATGTTTGGAATCATGTATGATTTTCGTTCCACTTCTCACGTGTACACGACTTTGTATTGGTCTTTCACGTGGAATTCCAATAAAATTGATTCATGTTTGTGGCTGTAATGTGACAAAATGTGGAAAAGTTCAAGGGGGCCGAATACTTTTGCAAGGCCCTGTATTTCGTCATATTGTACAGAGGGGATGCACAGAGAAAGAGATGTGTGATGTGGTACTTTGCAAATTGTAAGTGCAAGTTGTATATATATTTTTAATATAGCAATGATGCTAATAAACTGGCTTTTTATACATTATTTCCAGAGAATGATTGTATCAGATGCTTAATTATACAGTATAAGGTGATGCTTGTAACCAAACTGTCACATATACATAAAATAATACGATGCATGAATAACTGAGCTGCTAATGTGGGTGTTGAATTAACTAAAAGCTATTCAGATTAGCCTTAACAGTCTTTGAAATCATCGTTATGTACTTCACTCGTACATGTGAATCTAGAATTATGCCTAAAAACTTAAAATATAAACCTCCTCTTTTTCTTCACTTACTGTACTATACTATTTTTTCTAATAGAAAAACATATAAAGACATCATCCAAATATGTTATTGGAGTTTTTACTTTACCAGGTG
Organism: Neolamprologus multifasciatus; assembly: GCF_963576455.1. NCBI lineage: Eukaryota > Metazoa > Chordata > Actinopteri > Cichliformes > Cichlidae > Neolamprologus > Neolamprologus multifasciatus. The sequence goes on from NC_140448.1 coordinate 18,548,068, forward strand.
ACTTACCTGGTACATACACAGCTAGGTCCATAAATATTTGGACAGAGACAAATTTTTTCTAATTTTGGTTCTGTGCATTACCGCAATTCTAAATGAAATAACTCAGATGTAGTTGAACTGCAAACTTTCAGTGGGTTGAACAAAGAGATTGCATAAAAATGTGACGCACTAAAGCATTTTTTAACACAATCCCTTCATTTCATCACTTAAAGACCATTAAGTCCCATTGGCATCTATGTGCGATACCCACTAACGTGTGGTCACGTTTAGGTAAATTAATTTATACTGAAGCTATTTTACTTTAAATGCAAGTGATATTTTCATTTGAAAATACCCTAAATTAACTAGTGTGTTGTTCAGTTGGTTGAGATAGTATCTGATTAAACAAGTGTTATGAGATAAAATGCAAAGATTGGTGACAGTGCTTGGAACCATAGAGGTAGAGCGGGTCACTTACTCACCGGAAGGTTGGTGGTTTGATCCCAGACATGGGTAAGATACTAACCCCATGTTACCCTCCGATGCATCGATCGGAGTGTGAATGTAAGTGAATGTTAGATAGAAGCACTAAAATAAAACCTTAGATAAAGTGCTTGTGTGAATGGGTATGATTGGGTGAATGCACGAATGGTATAAAGCGCTTTGAGTGCTCAGTGAGAGTAGAAAAGCGCTATATAAGAACAAGTCCATTTACCATCTTGCTCCTTCTGTTTCCTCATCTGATCTATCATTCTCCACTTGCTGTCCATCTGAGAACAATGCACAATTTGCAATTGCATCAATCTATTATTTAATCATCCACACTTAATAACTCTTGCATCTAATCCATAATAAAGTAATAATAGAAAAAGGCTAAAGAACCAAAATATTGTTTTTATTATTGTTTTCATACTTGAATACCTCTGCAATGCAACAACCAGTACATGTGTTATTGTACTCTTTTTAATCCACTGCCTCACACAGCTCCTTTTGTCACAGTTTTCTCCTCATGACCTTACAGGGCATGTCTGGATAATGTTATATCATCAGTAAAAATTTAAAGAAAACCTATACACATAAAACACACACGCGCACATACACATACAGTGACATTTGATACCTTCTGCAGAATACTGTATATACTACGGCCACAAGTTTGCATCATGGTGCTGATCCAGAATCCTTTGCTTAATATGTATTCATAGTGCTTTAATAATAAAGTCGTTAAAATAAAAAATAAAGTAATAAATATAAAATAATGTATTTACGACAATTCAATTTGTTTGAATATCCACTCTGTGCAGGCAGAAAGCTTTTTAAATGTTTAAACTGTAGAGATACAATAAATTTGCTGCTGTAAAATCAGCATTTTGTCATATGTGAAATATAAATCTAATATAATCTGTTTTTTAAATTATTTTCTTTAAAATATAGTGGGTTTTTGAATATGGTCATTTTAATCATTCATAATTATGTGGATATGCATATTAGATAGCTTTTAGTGAAATATAAGCCCTCCAGAAAGGCAGTGAAAAGCCCTGTAACTTACTTTACAATGAAATATGTTCCCTAAAACAGTGGAAAGAGCTACAGACCCATGACACCCTTACCCAGTTAGCTACCAGCTAATGACCAGCATACGCATGCAGTTATTAAAAGAACAGATAATGTTTGTTGCGCTGCACACACAGCACGCCCATTTGCTTCAATTCGTCAGTTGTCACCAGACAATTTACCAAAGTGTACATAATAACCTAATACTCCTGTATGCAACAGACTATAGTGTACGCTGTACACCCCATTTACTGTTTTTTGTTGCAACAGTCTGCATTGCAGGCAGCAAAAGATGCACGTGTTCTTTGCAAGTTCGCTCTGCCGTCAAGGGTGAGAATTGGTTGATTGCTATCATGTGACTGATGCAAGCCAGATCCTTATTTAGCAAAATTGTGATTAATAGTTAAATGTTATTGTTGAGGGGCACAGGCAGGACTCCACACGCACACACACATTTCTTTTTTTTTTTTTTAAATAGCCTCTTGGGCACCTAAGAGGAAAGAAGCAGGTGCTCAAGCCCCCTCTGCCCCCCTGCATCTGCCTGAATTATATAGTATCTGCCTTGGTGACAGTACCCCCCCCCCCCTCCAAAGGCCGGCACCCGATGGCCAAAAAGAAAGGAAAACCAGAACAGGGCGGGCGGAGGGGGCCCAGGACGGAGGGACGGAGTCCAAAACAGAAACTGTTCAGGTGGGCGGCCGAGACGAGACAGCTCAGGTGGGCGGCCGCGAGGAAGACGGCGGCGGCCGCTGAGCTGGTCCGGTGGGCGGCCGCGAGGAAGACGGCGGCGGCCGCGAGGAAGACGGCGGCGGCCGCTGAGCTGGTTCGGTGGGCGGCCGCGAGGAAGGCGGCGGCGGCCGCTGAGCTGGTCCGGTGGGCGGCCGCGAGGAAGGCGGCGGTGGCCGCTGAGCTGGTCCGGTGGGCGGCCGCGAGGAAGGCGGCGGTGGCCGCTGAGCTGGTCCGGTGGGCGGCCGCGCCAGCGAAGACGTCCAGGACGTGGCTGGGGCGACGGCGCGGCAGCCACAGGACCAGGCGAAGCAGAAGCTGAAGCTGAGGCTGTCTGGACCAGGCGAAGCAGACGCTGAAGCTGAGGCTGGGTCTGGACCAGGCGAAGCGGAAGCCGAAGCTGAGGCTGGGTCTGGACCAGGCGAAGCGGAAGCCGAAGCTGAGTCTGAGGCTGGACCAGGCGAAGCGGAAGCCGAAGCTGAGTCTGAGGCTGGCCCAGGCGAAGCGGAAGCCGAAGCTGAGTCTGAGGCTGGCCCAGGCGAAGCGGAAGCCGAAGCTGAGTCTGAGGCTGGCCCAGGCGAAGCAGAAGCCGAAGCTGAGTCTGAGGCTGGCCCAGGCGACGGCACGGGAGCCGGGGGTGACGGAGCCACAGCTTTAGGGCCAGCGGGCGCGGAGGCCCCTGGCTGGAGAGCGGCCGGGCCAGCGGGCGCGGAGGCCCCTGGCTGGAGAGCGGCCGGGCCAGCGGGCGCGGAGGCCCCTGGCTGGAGAGCGGCCGGGCCAGCGGGCGCGGAGGCCCCTGGCTGGAGAGCAGGAGGGCTCACAGCTGGCTCTGGGTGCTGTGGCTGCAGGTCTGGGAACTGAACAGGGTGGTGGATGAGTGACTGGACGGGAGGCGACTGGACTGACTGGACGGGAGGCGACTGGAGAACAGGACACTGAGCTACAGGGGACGACTGGACTGACTGGACTACAGACTGGACAGACTGGAGGACGGGAGAAGACTGGAGTGGGAGCTGAACAGCAGGTGAGGGAACTGACTGGAGTGGGAGCTGAACAGCAGGTGAGGGAACTGACTGGAGTGGGAGCTGAACAGCAGGTGAGGGAACTGACTGGAGTGGGAGCTGAACAGCAGGTGAGGGAACTGACTGGACTGAGGAGGCTAATGGATGAGCTACAGACTGAGCTAGCGAAGGAGATAGAGCTACAGCCTGGGCTAGTAAAGCTGGTGCTTGAGCAGGGGACAGGTCAGCTAATCTAATTAGGGATAATGCAAGGGCGTGAAAAGCTGGATCAGGAGGTGGATGAAGAGGTGAAGTAGCAGGTGGACCGGTTAGCTCTTCCAAGCCTCTAGGGAGGCCAGGCTGGATTGAGGCTGCCCTCCGCCTGGGCGCTGGGACAGGCACGGGAGGTGGCTGGACACCAGTCACCCCCACCCGGGAAACAAGAGCGGATGTGGAGGTAGGCTGCGTCGCAGCTGCCCTCCCCCTGGGAGCTGGCACTGGTGTGGGTGTAGGCCGGGCCCTAGTCATCTGAGGTGGTGAAATGGCTGAGGAGGAAGGCCGAACCTGGGCTGCCGTGCTGGTGGGAAATGGCTGAGTGATGGGTGTGGAAATAGTGACCGGGTGTGTGCTGGTGTGCTACTGGCAGGTTTATCAGGGATAGGTCTGTTTTTTCTGCCACCACGATTTACAGTCTTTGCGGGAGCAGAGCAGAAAAAAAAAATCTTCCCAGTCTACATCATCCAGGAGGGAAACTTCCCATGAATCGGTGGTGGATCTATTATGTGTTTTATGTGAATAATCAGATGACGGATGTGGAAAACAGTTAGTGGAACTCACCACTGGGAGTTGTTGAAAATAGCCCAATTCCTGACGGCGTGTGCGCCGCTTTCTCCGGGAAGAGGAAGCGGGCGGGGTAAACCACTGAGCCTCTGGCGCGGTAGCCTCCATTGAGCCGAGGTGGGAGGCGTAGCCGCGGTGCCGTGGCGAAGGTGGAGGTCCGGCGAATGAGGCGGCGGGTGTGTGAACGAGGAGCGGAGCGGCGAGAGAGGGAGCGGCCGAAACGCGGCATGAAACGTCCGCTCTCCGCGGCAAATGCTCCGGGGCAGGTGAGGCAGCAGGTGGGGGAACGCGGCGTCTCCGAGGCCCGCCCAGAGCCAGGCGAGTCCCCTCGAAGACGTGCTCTCTCTCCGCGAAGAGCCGCTGTTTTCCCCTGAGCTCCTCTGCCCAACGGGAAAGCGCTGCCTCCTGCCGCTCGTAGAGGTCCGAGTCCGCTGGGTTCCAATCGTGTCTTCGTGGCACGGGTCGTGTCATTCTGTCAGGGGTTGCTGAGGCGAGGAAGAAGGAACCCAAACGCAGGACTCACAGGTAGGTGAAGACTGGTGTTTATTGTGATGGCGTGAGCAAACAGAACAGAGGTAGGAAATGGCTGGCTGGCTGGCTGGACGACTGACTGACTGACTGAATGAATGAATGAATGAATGAATGAATGAATGAAGGAAGGACGAACGGACTGAGTGGCTGGCTGGCGGAAACGACGACATAACATCAATGACACGACAAAGAACGAGTAGAAACAGAAGACTTAAATACACAGACTGATGAGGATGATAATGAGAGACCGGTGAGTACACAGCTGAACATAATCTGGCTAATGGCACGAAACGAGCTGACACAGGAACAAACAGGAAGTGAAACAGGCAGTGGCAAAATAAACTGAACATGAACAAAACTGAAAGCACTGGGTCGATGACCCAGGAACCCTGACAAAACAAAGCGCTAGGGAAAGAGGAGCGAAAGCTCACGGATAACACCAGCTATGGTTCGTACTTGCTGTGCGATCGGTTTTAATGTTAGATCGCACGACCGGTGTTGTGCCAAAAACTGATTGCTTGTATTTAAACTGCTATAAATAACTTGTTGGTCTATAATATGTGAAACATATGTCAAATGTATCCCTCATCAGTGATATCAAGTAATTTTGTGAACAACATTCCTATAACAAGGTAGAAGCCGCAATCAGCTTTTGGCAGTGACTTTTATGTATCCTTTATTTATGCAGTTAAAAAAAATTCTTGTTGAATTTAAAAATGCCTCTTTTAAAAGTAATCTGGCCAAGAGGACAGTTGAAATTGCAACAAATGCAAAAATAGTTCGGTAAACATATTCCAAGTGACAAAAGGGAGCTGATATATTATAATGTAAGAACAATAACACAGTTACAAAGATACTTGAGAAACAGGTAATTTTTTAATTTTATATATAACCCCTTTGTATTACCTGTTCACCAAAGTCTATTTAGCAACATACGTGACGATATTACACATAAGAAACACAAAGAAACATTAGAAATCAGTTTTTGGCAGGCAATCACTTTTTGGCACAACACCGGCAAGGGAATAAGCTTGACAATGGTTTATCTTTTCATTCTTTCCCCACCTGGAAGCAACATGAGGGAGCTCGTGTATCGAATGTTACCAAAAGAAGGCATCTAATCTGGATAGCAGCTGTGAGACGAGCTGATATGCAGCTCTCTTCCATCTCCAAATATCTGTTGGTGTGCTCCAGACATTTTCATTCCGGTAAGTTCTAAATATGTTTATATGACTCTTTATTGCCTATTAGTGTTATTTTCAATGCACGCTGAGGTCATAGCAAATTAGAACAAACATCCTACTGACTGATTTCCCAGATAGCAAGGAAACATTGAACAGATGTTGATTTTCCATCTGAACCATCAGAATCGTCAGGCTTGAAATGTCAACACAAAACCAATGTTGAAACAACATTGAAATACTGATGAAACCTGACACTGACATTGAAATAACATTGATTCACTGTTGTTCTGTCATCGTTGATTGTTGATCTATTTATAGTTGACAAGGTGACAACAATCACGTTGAAAAACCATTGATTTATGGTTGAGCAGGAAATTACAGCTGCTACCACTTGGACTATTCCATAGCCCCCCCTCTCACAGTGGTACATCCCTTCAGGTAACCATTGTCTTGTACAGTAGAGCGGGACATTCGATTTACTCTCAGCGGAATTGACCGGAGAAGGCATCAGTTCATGCACTGCACTGGCCTGCACCACGATTAATATAAGGTAAGAATGAATGACTTTTGTTCTATTCGTTATTTCCACGGTTGCATTTGAATAACAGTAAAAAACAAACAAACTTGTTAATGTAAAGTTTCGGACAAAATGTGGGAGCCCGAAATTGTGTCTACTTTCATCTTACAATCCGGCAACAAATAAATTGCACCGCGAACAAAGTCAACAAAGAAAACATTTTCGTTTCATACTTTTCCGTTATATTCCCTTACAAAGCTAGCTTAACACTTCGAGGGTTCCTTTGTTCTTGCCGTCGCCTCGGCGCTTGACCCAGACTTTCGCTCTGTAGTTGCTTTTTAGCATAGTACTACAAAAAATTGTAAATCTGTGATATATGATTGATAAACGTAAAGGTAACTGTATAAATGTGTTCAATGACTTTGTTACTTTTAATGATTGGAGAGCACCCGCTTCGATTCGCACTCAATTCAAACTTTACGTTGCACGCTCACCTAACTGTACGTTGCACGCTCACCTAACTTTACGTTGCACGCTCACCTAACTTTACGTTGCACACTCATTTACCTTGCGTTTGCACCTTTTGTCCACACGTAAACTGCGTTTTATTATTTATTTATTAGTTTTTCGCCTCTCACTGCTTAAGCCATTAATCTTTCTGGAATTGTTTTTTTAAACAGATGCGACCTCACAAAAGATATTAGCTATGCTGTCAGACCTGACGAGAGCTGTTAACGAACTCCGTGAGGAGGTCAGAGCCATCCGCCATCCCTGCTGCAATGAATCGGTAGATGCTGGGGTACTGCCTCTGGATTTGCCCTTGCACAACATTGAGGAGCTAAACAATGCAGAGGCAGCTCTTCAATCATAAGAGGCAAATAAGGCAATGGTAAGTATATAAAGGTTATGTACACTTTGTAACTATAAAGTGTAATAGCTGTCAGATGTGATTTAAATACATAACAACGGCCTGTTGATTAAACACACAAGCACTTGCATACACATTTAAGACATGAGACACGCTAATTCCATCTCTTAAAATGTGTCTATAGGTGAGACGCTTTGCCTTGATTGGAGGGACCACACTGGAGGTGCGAGTCCGCCGTGTAATGGCTAATGCCATTACAAATGAGCTGGCCTCGGTACTCAACTGGGCAGGGAAAAAAACCAAGGACCAGACAAAGCAAAAAATGGCATTTAAAGATACAGCGCTCTGCAAATGCATATATGGTGGTAAGTTTTACAGTTTTTTTGCTATATTACTTTGTCTTTCGTAATAACAAGACTTTCATGTCCGGTTAATCTGGAGATGGAGTCTTTGGTCTTTGGCTTGTTTAGTCCTCGGGTTGTAGTTGTACAGCCCGAGGACCCCATGTTTATTTTGTTTTAAAGGATACACGGCACACCATGCTAAGACTTATGACTTTTTCCGCTCATAGCTCTTTGGGAATCAAATGCGGCAGTTTGCAGATTTACGCCTGGTGGCTTTCATGTTTATCAGCCTAGGAGTTTACATACATTCTCCCCGCTGAAGACAGTTAACAAGAGCTTATTCATGTGCTCTAATTCACTGTTTTTGTTTGTGTGTGTGTGTATTTTTTTCCTAGATTTCCTGACGCAGCAGTTAGGGGCAAACTCTATGTCCGAGTTTGTCTTTGCACAAGCAGTGCAGAAATGGCTCCGATACGCCCCAGATCGTATGGGTATGGGTGGTGCAGGACGCACATCATGCATCCCCATCCCAGAGTAAAAAATTACAAACTTCTGTGAAACATATAAATGTAAATAGGAAACTGTCTTTTAATAAAGTATTTAGCAAACGAAACATGCCTATTGACCTTTTTTTGTTTATTTTTTTTCTCTGTTACATCACATGCAATGCTTTCTTATTTTAGGATATTAATATTGACATGATACATTGTGAGACATTTGTTGTTGTTTTTTATAAAGGGTGTCCAATTTGAGGAATAAGTACAATTATGTGTTTAGGTGGTTTAAGTATTGATGGAAACATGCAGTAGTTTACTATTTGGTTAAAATACCTATAAAGAGGTAGATTTCCAGTCATGATTAAACTGTTGTTTTAATAAAAAGCAACTGTGCGAAAGAGGTGGAAAATCAACACCATAGCTCAACAGTGTTTCAATATCAGAATCTGACATTGTTTCAATGTCAGATTCAATGTCAGGTTTCAACATTGATTCAACATCAAAACCTGACGTTGTTTCAACATTAAAAAAGGGTGCAAGAGTGACGTTAGGTCAACGTCACACTTCAACGTTGTTTCAATGACGTCGCCTGATATTGACTCAACGTTGTTTCAATGTTTCCTTGCTATCTGGGTTTGCAGAACTACCTTCTATTTATAGAGTTGCTAATTATTTGGCATTATTGCAGGCAAACCAGCCTATGAAATAGATGAAACACATTGTGACTGGGTTCCAGCGCTACACAAGGGGCACTCCGAAATCCTTGCTTCAAACATTCCACCATGCCAATCGACCTATTCACAAATCTTGTACCCAATCTTTGGTGAACTGGATATGTCCCTCCAGAGATTTAAAACTGCAAAACTGGTTCACCTTGTACATGCTGACTCCACAGACAAGGTACGAAAATATATCAGGCTACGTCAACAGCGGTGGGTCTTCAGGGTTTCTACTCCACGGCCGTATTTCATACGGGTCCACATTTCCAATGCATGCTACCGTCCTTTTTCTTTTAAACTGCTTTCTAGCAACCGTCCCTCCAACACAGTGTGTTTGTTTTGATTTGTGGCCCAGATATATGGCGCCGCGCTCCCACTATACATTGTGGCGTGACGTCAACTCCAAAAACCTATTAGCGTGAGCTTTACTTTGGTACATTTTAAATTATGTAAATTTTGTAAATTATGCAGTAAATTTGGTGGCTGATGATTGCAGGAAACATTTTTAGAGTTCTAGTTAAATGCAGAAGTTTCCTATCTACGGAGCCCCGCAAGGGACATGGGAGAAAAAAAAAATCTGAACTTTTGCGAGATTTCGCAAAAATTTTGTCTTAATAATTTGTTTTTAAAGTCAGTAATTTGTACAGAATTACACTGCCTTAGTGGCAGCAGTTCGGCCAGGGACTAAGCCCGTGTGAGCACAAAAAGGGGGCAAACACACACTTTCTTGATTGCATTAATATATTTTATACACTAAAAATGTTTCTTGGCAATAAATATAAGAGCAACAGTTTTTTTACCCCATGCAAAAGAAACACACTATGCATATAGTTATATTTTATCGTTATTAATTAATCAAACATAGTTTTTTCACCCAACAAAATACATTGTAACAGCGGTAGCCCGATATTAGACAGAACTGTCACACGATATTAAACAGAAGATTCAGCTCTGTAGAGTTATAATGAGGTAGTTCATTTCAAGTTGTAGATTCAAGCTGCTCTTAATATTTTTGGCCGCCAGATGTCAGTAAAGTAAAGAGAACCGTGTTGTAAAGCTTTGAGTAATTCGGTTTTTAGTACAAGAGTCAGTAGCTTCAGAAATCTTCATTTGCCGATCATGAATAAACTTTATACCAGATCTAATCACTCCATTCAGAAATGGAGCATTAAGTTCTTCTAGGAAAGAGTCCTCCTGTGGGCAGACCATCAGAAAAGATCAAGAACAGGAACACTAACTGGCAGTTACAGGAAATGGAGCTAGTGCAGAGAGACAAAGAAAGAAAAGAAAACCTAACCCAGACAGACTAGGCGTGTACTACCAAGTATGATTTTGTCTTTGGGGTGTCACTGTGCTTTTAACATTATTTTATTTGTAAAACCAGAGACCTGAAGGCAAATGAAGCAAAAGACGGAGGCATTTTTATTCCCTTTAGGTCTGAAGTGCATTGTTTTAGCTTCTGAATCTTTAAGATGAGCACGGTTTGCGCAGGTGAAAGTCAGGAGTATTCCTTCAACAAGCTGTTGTTAGCATAAAAGTGTAGTGTTGCAGTGCTTGTGTCAGTTACTAGTGTAGTGTTTTTATCTTACAATATAAAGAGTAATGCAAATATATTTAATCTTAATTAGAGAAATGTGAATATATCTTCACACCATTACAAGTACACGTGATTGTTTTTCTTTAGATTTTCACACATATATTTACATTTATTCTCAAATATACTGATAAATATATTAAAATAAATTAAATGTACATAAATTCCTAGATTTTCTTTCAGTTTTCAGTAAAATGGAAGTAAACAACTGTCTCGAAGAAAAAAACGCAAAAAAGCCTGCGGAAAAGAAATCTCGGTGAACCAAAGAACATTGTTGACATCGGCTTTAATGATGATAGCCTCGAAATAAAATACACCTCTTAAAATTAAAGACGGGATGCTCGATTAGGTTTAGACTTTGTGTTTAAACTCTAAACCTAATCGAACCGACTGGACTAAGCCCAACAAAACCCCCCAGAAAAGAAACGTGCAACAAGTTTATTTATTCTTTTTAATAAGTCAGGAGTGGTAATTTATGGGGAAAAAAACTCAAACAAACACTAATCTTCATTTTCAATAAGCTTAATAGCATTTATTACACCATAGACAAAGTATTGCCCACAAACATAATTCAGTATTATTTGTAATTAAAAATTTTATGACAACATTCAACAAAAAAAACAGTCTCCAGTCTAAACTAAATCCTTTTGGTAGATACTGTTTGACACAACAGATGTGTTGAAGTACAGAAACTGACACTTTGTCAACTCTGACTTGTCTTTCACGACTTAAAAACCTAAAAACCTAGTTGTCTTTTTTAATGTATCATTTGTAAACTTAAAAACACACCGAGTCCAGTTTGGCAGTGTGGTCTTTGTTAACATCTTGTCATTTTATTCTAAAATGGGAAACTCTCAAATGATGAGTCTTTTATTAAGTCATTCATAATATGTTATTGACCGTTTTCTGTAATATTTCTTTTTGGCCTTTTTCAACTTTTTATTCAATAGGCACAGTGTAAAGAGGACAGGAAAGCAGGGGCAGAGAGAGGGGAAGACATGCGGCAAAGGGCTGCGAGGGGACTCGAACCTGGCTGGCCACTGGCATGTGATTGCCCGCTTAAAGCTAACCGGTGCCCTATTGAGCTGTTTTAAGAAAAACAAAACAAAAACAAGCAAACAAACAAAAAAAAGACACAAAAAAAAGATGCAAAAGATTATTTTACATGCTCAGAAATATTATTTTCATTTGAGATCAATTTTACTTGTAAACAATCAATCAAATATATTTATATTAAGAATGTAAAAACAATTCCATGATCATCAATTTTGAGTCAATTTAATAAAGGGATGGTAATGAAAGATATAACATAGACTTAAACCAGTGGATACATAGTCAGAAATCATAGCAGTTTACCCAAAAAAAATAAAGTCTGTCTCCATGCAACAGAGTAAATAACAAAAAGAATAAATGAAAAAAAAAAATAGGAAAGGTGGTTATAATGGTGTAGGATACCTCAAAATACATTTAGAAGCAAATTACACAATCAAATTGTAAAGATTTCTTTCTATTTTAATCTGATTTTATACTTTGTTAATCTACTCATTCCACTGACAAACTTAAGGTGAAAACTTTCATAAAACCTTTTTTCTTATTTCCAAAAAACTGCTCGATGTATGAAAACAGGCCTTATTTTAAAAGCGATAAGTAAGGCCTTGCTTACACAGAGTTGGAGTAATGTTTTACTCAGTTCCATTTCTGCGGAAAAAGGAGCTGCAGACGAGGCTTCCTCCCAGGAACAGAAGGACGGTGGTGAACCAGCCAATGTAGAGCGCCGCTCCCAACTCCATCTTTTTAAGTACCCCATGATCAGGACCATAAGTATACTGGCTAGGATGAAAATGATCATTGATGGTGTTGGTGGTCCAGCTGACTGGTATGAGAAAAAAGAAGCCTGCAATGAGGAAGGCAATTCCAGAAGTCAGAGCCATTTTGCTCCTTTGCCTTTCGTCTGGCACGAAGTTCATAAGATTTCTCCCAGCCACACCAAGCAGGATCCCAAGGACCTCAATGATAATGGCAATGATGATAAGTGCTCTGGCAGCCTTCATGTCTTCAGGTAACGGTATATACTCGTACCCCATGCACTGCATTTGACCTGTTGGTAAGTACGCACATCTCTTCCATAAACCCTCCACAATGCACATGAGCATTTCGGAATCTTTGAAGGCTGTCATGATTCTCCATGCAGGGAGAGCACAGCTTATGATGCTTCCCACGAAGGCGATGCAGGCCAAAGCCAGGCCTAAAAGCTGTCTTTCGCAAGCCACCATAATGAAGCTCTGTGACTCTCTCCAAGGACCAAAGATGATGTGTTCAAAGGAGGTTCACAAATTTATCTGAAGAGCTCAGAAGGAAGTGGTTATTATTTGGTTTTTTTACTCGGAATTTGACTGTGGCTTCCTCTGTAACTGTGAAAATGCAAGTAGTATTTGATTGGATCATACTAAATATGAATTATGAAAAATGCTACATCTTCATTACAATTATAGTTGTATTGTTAACTTTTTAATATTTAGAACTTCATGACAAACTAGTCGCTAAGTAAGTTAATTCAGTGCAAATAAAGAAAATGTGTTCATTATCACTGAAATGTGTGAGATTTATTCAAAGCAGATAGTAACATAGAGTTTCCAGGAAGAATTTATATCGTTCAGAGTGACTTTATTGATGGTTGAGGGTCACCTTGTTGAAAAAAAGTTTTGAACAATAAAGTGTGTTTCATGGAGAGTGGCCAAAAGTTCCCTGGCTAGATGCTGATTTTGATTCCTAAGCAAAAAGTGCAGCTTAGCCTTGCTCAAAGCCCATAGAAAATGTAAACCAAGTACACCAATGTAACTTTCTGAGTGTATTGGCAAACCTGGGCTACATTTTTCATGGGATTTCGCTTTGCTGCATGATCATCAGACAAGCAATCATCTGTGGGCCAGTGGATTTTGTAACATAAGATTTTACTGTGACGGTGCTGACTAGTTATGATTTGGTGGTCTTTCTGAAAAAAGGTCTGAATAAAAAACTGAATAAAAAGGAATCTGATTTGTGAAATCAGGGGCTTTTGCATGCAATGTGTGCAAATGTGTGTGAATAAGAACCACATGTGGTCCTCTTTGCTCCAGTTTCACTGTGGCAACATGTATATTTCACAGAAACAACCATACAAACCAGCCACCACAAGTGCAACATGAAATGCTCCCCATATGGAAAAGAAATAGTAAAAACATACATGATTTACTCATGAAAGTGGCCACTTTCTCATTACTTTCATATATTGTTTTAGTAAGTATCCAAAACATACAAGTTTCATTATATAATTTTTCAAGGGATCTTATATCTGTTTTCACTCTTGTATGCTTTTTATACAAGTTTCACACAAGACAGATACAAACTTTATAAGATTTATATATATATCTTTTCCATATGGGTCAGAACAATCATTAATCTTTTTAATTTCTTTTATTTTTTTTCTCCTTGTTTGTACTGTTTATTGTTGTATGTTACTTGTAATCTTTATGTTTATGTCTTACTAAGAGTTTTTTTCTTTCATTTCCCTCCTGAATTCCCCTCTGTGCCCCTCTGTGTCTCTCTACTTGAGTGTGGTTTTGGTTCCTCTTTCTGTTTGATTCCTTCCTTCCTTTTAAACGTTAGACCCACATGTAACTTACAAAGACCCGAGTCTTTGTCAGGTTGTCAATGTTTTCTCATGCTGATGTGAAACGTGGGGGGAAAAGGGTTAAGAAAAAAATGAGTATTGTTGAAAAGCCATCTTTTTTGATGCAAGTTTTATATTAATGTTACTGTCAGACATTATTGAGGTGATAATTCAGTCCAGTATTGGCTCAATTACTTGTTTATTCCCTTCATTCATCACTGGTTTTAACTAAAAGCTTTTATTAATGCAGAGCATTGTTATCAGTGGAGGACTGCAGCAGCGAAGACAATTCATGAATCAACACGCTGAGCTGAAGTTAGCTACCCCATAAAAGTGGTCAACTTTAAGAAGAAATAAGTCTAAATCTTATGAAATTAGAGAAACTTTGGGTTAGTATCTTTCCCAGGAAAAATGCAAAATGCACGCAGACTGAGCAGGCAGGGATCAAACCACCAACTTTCCAGCTCCAGTAGAATTTGGCATATCAACATTACAAATAAAAATAATAATAATAATTATAAAAGTGTAACTTACATTACAAATAAGTAAAGTTTGTACAACAATACAACATGTTTGGTTTCCTGCATGTGTTTTCCAGAATCCATTTTGTCGTCAAATTTTTATTACATTGTGCATTAGGTGCAAATTATAGATTTATGTATCGACTTCCTTGTATGGACGCTGGCGAAATCAGAGTCTACAGACAGACCAAAATATTTCTGTCACAAGACTCTGAGGAATATTTTCAATTGGACCTTTAAATCCCCCCACCACCACCACCACCACCCCCACATGCAATTTTGTGCATCCCCAACCAATTGACACAGATTACCTGTCTAAGAATCTGATTTCACTGTTAGACTGTCAGACCTACCTACTTGTCTTGAAGAAGAACTCACTCATAAGCTAACTCTTAACTTAAGAATGCGACTTTCAATGCTGCTGAAACAGTAAAATTAAATTCAGCTGTTCATTTATAGGAACATCAATTTTCAAGGCAGTCAGTCAAAAAAAAAAAAAGAGTTAAAGAGATCTAACCGTCTAGAATTAAATATTCAGCAGCAGTGCAAAGATCATTGGAGAGCTTATACACAGACCTTCTCCAACACGCTGTATGAAAAGTGGAGTTTGCTAATTACATGTGATGTGAGCAATTCCTTCTGTTGCTTTCTGAGTCTGCTGCTACAAAGTCTTCTTACCCAAACACTTAGGACCACCACAGGTGGTCAGGACTTAAGACACAGAAAAGTGGAATTTGGACAATAGCATGAGGCTGCACCTTTTTGGGAGGCTTAGCATAGCAGAAGAGTTGGATGAAGGCTATCAAATTATCAGAATAAAGCACAACAAAAAAATCACATCATGTCTAGACTCATAGTAGTAGAAGATACTTGCCCCAGTTTGACTTGTGTTGAAGTGTTTATGTTTATTTAAAATTTGTGTAAATATTTATGTTTTAAAGGGTTTTGTTTTTCCATAGCAAACATTTAAAAAATATTTGTGCTGATTTAAGATTTGTGCTTTTTTTCTCTGACCTCTAAGATGTTTTACATTGTTTGACCTGTCGTTCACTCGCCAGCCAGCTAGCCCTGGTTTAGAAACACAATCAGGTACTAGGTCGCCTGTCCAATCAACAGGATGTATTACTCCTGTCATGGGCCTGGGTATGGGGACCCATGGTTCATGTGTGCGTTATGGACTTCTGTACTTTTGCAGGTCTGTTTTGGGACTGGCAGTTTACCGACCATGTTTATTTGTTGTGTCCTAAGATAAGATAAGATAAGATAACCTTTATTAGTCCCACACATGGGAAATTTGTTTTGTCACAGCAGGAAGTGGACAGTGCAAAAGTTATATAGCAAAAATTAGAATACAATAAGAATAAAATACTGTACACAACTGTACAGAATAGAATAAAATAAAATACTATATACAGTAGAATAAATAGAATAAAATATACAATAGGATAAAAATAGGATACAAATACTTTATACAACTGAGTAAAAATACAACTTTGTCAGAAAAAGAGTATTGCACTTAGTGTTATTGCACATGTGTGGATGTGTGTGTTTGATCACTTGGAGTCTTTGTTGTGGAGTCTGACAATCTGAAATCTCTCTGTCCCACACCGTGGGTGCCGCAGCCTGCCACTGAAGGAGCTGCTCAGTGCTGTCAGAGTCTCCTGCATGGGGTGGGAGATGTTGTCCATCAGGGATGACAGCTTAGCCACCATTCTCCTGTCACTCACCACCTCCACTGGGTCCAGAGGGCATCCTAGAACAGAGCTGGCCCTGCAGATCAGCCTGTTCAGTCTCTTCCTGTCCCCGACAGAGATGTTGCCACCCCAGCAGACCACACCGTAAAAGATGGCTGAGGCCACCACAGAGTCATAGAAGGTCTTCAGGAGTGGGCCCTCTACTCCAAACGACCTGAGTCTCCGCAACAGGTACAGTCTGCTCTGCCCTTTCCTGTAGAGGGCTTCTGAATTATGAGTCCAGTCCAGTTTGTTGTTCAGATGAACACCAAGGTACCTGTAGCTGTCCACAGCCTCAATGTCCATACCTTGGATGTTCAGTGGTTGCAGTGGAGGATGTTTGTGCCTGCGGAAGTCTACCACCAGCTCCTTTGTTTTACTGGTGTTGATGTGGAGGTAGTTCAGCTGGCACCAGTCCACAAAGTCTTGGGTCAGTCCTCTGTACTCCTTGTTGTCCCCATCAGTGATGAGGCCGACTATTGCAGAGTCATCAGAGAACTTCTGCAGGAAGCACTGGGTGGAGTTGTGGGAGAAGTCTGCAGTGTAGATGGTGAAGAGGAACGGAGCCAGAACCGTTCCCTGTGGGGCCCTGTACTGCAGATGACTCTGTCCGACACACAGCCCTGAGTTCTCACATACTGTGGTCGGTCGATGAGGTAGTCCAAAATCCAGGTAGTGAGGTGATGGTCCACTCCAGAGTTCTCCAGCTTGTCCTTCAGGACCGAGGGAAGAATAGTGTTGAAGGCACTGGAGAAATCAAAGAACATGATTCTCACAGTGCTTCCAGAGGTCTCCAGGTGTGCGAGGGAATGCTGTAGGAGGTGAATGACGGCATCATCCGCTCCAATGCCAGGCTGGTAGGCAAACTGAAGTGGGTCCAGTGATGAGCTCACCAGGTGCCGAAGCTGAGCCAGGATCAGCCGCTCCAGGGTCTTCATCAGGTGGGATGTCAGAGCCACCGGCCTATAGCTGTTGAGGTCCTTGGGGCGAGAAGTCTTTGGCAGTGGTACAACACAGGAGGTTTTACAGAGCTGTGGGACTCTCCCCAGCCTCAGGCTCAGGTTTAAGAGGTGCTCCATCACCCCACACAGTTGGCCCGTGCAGGACCTGACGACCCTTGAGCGGATGCCATCTGGGCCCGCTGCCTTCTTGGCTTTAATCCTCCTCAGTTCCCTCCTAACCTGGGTGGTTGAGAGAGACAGGCTGGAGCCTTGTGTTGAATGTGTATTGGATGCTGTTATTGGGGGTGGGGAGGAGTGAGCAGGGTGAGTAGAGGAGGTGTGAAGTGTCTGAGGTGTCAGAGGTGGAACAGCAGTAGTGGGGGTGGGTGAGTCTGCAGCCGATGTTGGAGACTGCCTCATGGATGAATCAAATCTGTTGAAGAAATGATTCAGTTCATTTGCCCACCTCACATCCCTCCCAGGCAGAGAGTTCTGATGTTTGTGGCCCGAGATGGTTCTGAAGCCTCTCCAGACTTCGCCAACGTTGTTTGGCTGAAGCTGGTTCTCCATCTTCTGCCTGTAGCTGTCCTTCCCATTCCTTATCAGTCCCCTCAGCTCTCTCTGCACCCTTTTCAACTCCTCTTTGTCTTTGGATTTGAAGGCCCTCCTCTTCTGCTTGAGGACAGCTTTAATTTCTGGGGTAATCCAAGATTTGTTGTTGGAGAAACACCGCACAGTCCTGGTAGGTACGGTGTTATCCACACAGAAATTAATATAGTCAGTAATGCATGTAGTAAGGCTGTCGATGTCCTCTCCGTGGTCGTCACAGATCACCTCCCACACAGTCAACTCAAAACAATCCTTAAGACCCTCCTCGCTCTCCTCCGACCATCTCTGTACTGTGCGGGTGGCTGATGGCTCCCTGCGCACTAAGGGCTCATACACAGGGACAAGGTGCACCAGGTTGTAGTCAGATCTGCCCAGGGGAGGGAGAGGTGATGAACTGTATGCCTCTTCTGCATTGCCATACAGTAAGTCCAGTGTTCTATTGTCTCTGGTTGGGCATGTCACATACTGGGTGAAGGTGGGCAGTGTGGAGTCCAGTGAGACATGATTAAAGTCCCCTGATATTATGAGAAGGGTTGGAGAGAGTCACAGGCTGCATCCGCGTTGGCTGAGGGGGGAACATACGCTGTTATCACGATAACATGCAAGAATTCCCAGGGCAGGTAGTACGGACGCATGCTAACGGCTAACAGCTCAATGTCTCTGCTGCAGAGTTGTTCTTTCACTGTGGGTTAGGGTTAGGGTAGGGTCCCCCTCCTTTCCTCTTACCGCTGTCTCTTGTCCTGTCTGCTCGTGGCTGCTGGAATCCCATGATGCTACATTACCAGTACTCCCTCTCTGACCAGGTTAGCAACGTGAGCTCATCCATCTTATTGGGCAAAGATCTTACGTTTCCAATAATTACAGAAGGAAGAGATGGTCGATAACGTCTCCTTCTCCTCATGTTCTCTGTCTGTGTTCTGGTCTCTCTGCAAGTCTGGGCCCAGAGAGTGGTGTACCTGTCATGGGGCTTGTCGCACCTGGAACGCAATCACACACCTGCAGCTGATCAGCCTCATCTCAGGAGCAGTCTTACCAGAGTGGCTGAGCACCTCTCAGTGCTGGATCATTGCAAGACTTCCTGTTAGTTTCTCAGCAAGTCAGCTGAAAGGGTGAGTCTGCCACTATTGTAGACTTTCAAACAGCAGCCTATGTGAACATATGGCTTCAAAATAATCACTTTTACTTTTTCTATGCTATGACAACTATCATAACTATCATTTTGGATAGGCCTTTGCCATCTCAAGTTTAGCTTGATATGGAATTTGCTTTGTCTTGGTCTATCTGCTTGATAACACTGTGACCATGTTTGCCCTCTTTTTTGGAAAAGTTTGGCTGCTTCTGATTCTGGGCCAAGCTTCTTTAGCAGTGAATTCACAAAATTTCACAATTATTCAATTTCACTTCCTGTGCTTTCTGTAAGACTCTGAGTAATAGATTTTTTATAAACCCAATTATGTCCCAGCATTCACCTTGATATGGTGTCTAATATATTCTATGGTTATTGTCATGGTCCTGAGACAGTGTCTTGTTTTTTTGTTTTGTTTTGCTTATTTTGATAATTCTGTATTTAGTTCACTTGTATTCTGTGGTTCCTAGGTTATTACCCTTGTGTCTTTGCTCTCGCTCCCTCTGCATGCCTGTGTTTATTTAGTTGTGAGTCCTTGTGCCTTGTTTCCCCTCCTTAAGTTTTATTCTATGTTTACCCAGCCCGTCATGTCTGTGCTCTCCCTCGTGCTCCTCGTTCTCTCTCCCCCTCCAGTCTGCATATTGTGTACATCCTGTTTTACTTTATTGGTCTCCCATCAGTGTATGGCTGTATCCCAATTCAGGTTCTGTAGCCTTAAAGTACGCAGCCTTAACGGTCCTTAAGGGCCGCGTACTCAAAGACCGTTAAGGCCGGAAATGCGAGGCTTGTAGGCTTGTGAAATGGGACGGTCTAGCCTTCAAATGTCCGTCACCAGCTGGACACACCCCCACCCAGGGTTCGTAAGGGTGCTTGAAATCCTTGAAAATGCTTGAATTTTAATGTTGTCTTTTCAAGGTTTGAAAAGTGCTTGAATTTCAGATGTGGTGCTTAAAAGTGCTTGAAAGTGTAACTGTATTTCATTCACCACAAATAACTATCTGACTGAATAGTTTTCTTATCAGATCTAAAAATAAAATGAGTTGCAAAATGTAAAAGCAAAATTTCCCCACCTGGGCTGCCTTGCGCCCCTGTTTCAATGTGTGACCCCGTTGATGAGTGCGCTAACATACCTGTAGGTTGCTGTTTTAATGAGTGTTTGATGGAAAAAGACAGTCGCATGATAGGTGAGTCCTAGTAAATAATTTTCCAGTACGTGTACGCTACACATGCTACTTTTTAAAATTATGATTATTTTGCTAGCTATCAAACTCGCTGGAGCAATGATTGAAATGCACTGAGTGTGATGCAGTATGGCAGCGCTATTATGGAATATGTCGTGAACTTAGCTAACATTACTTAGCAGTAATATGAGTTACTTTGCTCAAGTGAAAGCTTTAAACATTAGCCTGATACATAACTAGCCAACTTAAGGCTTTCTGATTAACCCTCTGGGGTCGATGGGCCCAGAGTCTCCATTTCAACTTGGGTCGAACGTGCGGACTTCAAACTATATACCAGTTTTTAAAGTGTGTTGATAGGTGAGCGAGTGAGCGAAGGAGAGAGAGAGAGAGAGTTTTGATACATGAGAGATTTGTGACGTTTACCGTGTTTGGAGTCTCAAGTTAGTGTGTTGTCTAGTGTAGTTAGTGTGTAGTGTAGTCGTTGTTTTGTTTTGTGTGTCAGTTCTGAATGTCACAGTTGCTGCAAAAAAGCCACCAAAGGCAGATTGCAGTGTAAACGCTGAGTGACACAGACCTGCAGGTTTATCCCTGTGCTGTTCTCATCTGTGTTATAGTGGACACAAACTATTTTTTGGAGTTGCATAAATAATTTGTGTGCCTTCTTCTTTGATGCAGAACACATTTTCCTGTAAATAGTTTTAAATGGTTATATAAAAAACGTCTGAGCCTTGGCTGCATTTTTAGGTAAATAGTACTATATTTATCACCGCTATATAATCACCGCTATTGGATACTTTGCTGGAACACAGTAAAGTTGTGGGTTGTGGGAATGACATAAACGGTAGTAACCAGACTGAAAAGCAGCGCACATTTCCGTGCTTTATTTTTTTTTCCTGAGATGTCATACACTTTGGATTCTAGCCAATCATTTTACCTTCCCAAGAATAGTAGGCGGGCCCAGGTACGTAGAATTAGAATTAGAATTAGAATTCAACTTTATTGTCATTGCACATGCACAGGTACAGGGCAACGAAATGCAGTTGTTGAAATGCAGTACATTGTTTTAGAGCAGAGCTACAGATTAAAAATGCCCAAGGCGAAGCAGTCAAAAGTCTGGCTGTATTTGACAGCAAAAGATGCAAACTCAGCAGCCTGCAACAAGTGCTTTAAGGTGATACTGTGTGTTAGGTTTTGTATTGTTGATTGTCATTTATGCTTAGAAATATCTACTTATATATGCTTAGAGGTGTATAATTAATTGTGTAGTGATAGGATGTGTGATCTTTAGCAGGCTGCAAAGGCTTGGTGTGCATTCCAGAGTGTTCTGGAATCCACACCTACATCCTGGGAGCATGGGAAGAGGTCGTACATTGTTTTATTGTTTTATGGTAGGATTAACGTAGTTATATCTGTTTTAGGCTGAGTGCCTTTTGTTTACATGAACTGCTGGACTTTCCAGACCAGTAGGTTTAGGGAAGTCTTTATGGGGTCACGCTCTGACCCCACACACACACACACACACACGCACACACACACACACACACAATCCTTTGTTCACATGTATACCTATGTAAGATGTTATATGTTAATGACCCTATGCATATTCATGTAACCATAATAAAAGGAGTGCTATGGGGAACCTGGCTGAGAGTCTGACGGAGGTCAAGTGGTGGAACGACACTTGGCTCCAGGCAGGTCTCCCTCATGCATGAGTAACACGAAGAACTTTTTCTACTTGGTGTTCAATGCTTTTGCTGTGTTTTTAAATTGTCTCGTTCCAGCGGTGGGCCTGTGCTAGACAGACCCAACATTAATTGGTCCTTCGGAGCCGGAGCCCTAGAATTGACATTCACCGAGGGGAAAAAGAGACACGCCGAAAGACGTCAGCCAGGACGTATAGAAGTTCCTGTAGTAAAGTCCCGAGACGTGAGAATTCGTCATCGGGCCGGTGGATTAGCTGTCTGTTTTTTCTCCTCGCTGGATGGTGATTGACGGGATTCGAGATTAATGCAAGAGCAACACCAAGTAAGTACTGTACAAAGAAGAGCGCTGTAGCTGCGCGGGTTCACGCGAGCACGGTCGCGCGGGTTTCACGCGGACCTGAGCCGTGCGGTTAATCGCAGGCTTATAAAGGAAAGAGAGCGACGGCTCCTTAGCTGCGCGGGTTTCACGCGGACCTGAGCCGTGCGGTTAATCGCAGGCTTATAAACAAAAGAGAGCGACGCCTATGCCGTGCGGGTTCACGCAGGCTGGGGAAAGTTATAGGCCTATTTGTGTTGTTTGTGTACGTCTGTGTCAGTTGTTAAAAGTAATCTGCATTAAGCTTAGGGTTGCTCAAATTAAGTACAATGACATATGAGATGAAGTGATATAGGTAAATATTTTAACTAATTACGTGCATAGAGGCACTTGACCTGTTTGAAAGACTGTCGTCTTATTATGAGTCATTGTTGAGATATAGAGCACACCTGAAAATTACATGATGGAGAAGCTAAATTGAATATGAAAGTGCAAGTCTTTGCCACTGTGGGGCAAAGCACACAACCACTGTGTGAGGTTGCGTTGCGGTCTCTTCTGAGCTGATGATCAAGCTACACATTATCAGATCAGGAGCTGGCTGAGAACTCCACAAAGAGAGGGAAACAGAACTATGATAACTGTGATAACTGGAGTGTGCAGAGTTTCTGTGAGCAGTTTTCCTGCATCTTGACTCATGTGTGTAGAGTGTTCATAGCATCAGCATCATGTTTTTGTTTATTTGTTTTGTTGGGTTAAAAAATAATTAAATAAACTTGTGATCTTATTTATGGATCACGATGGGACATGCCATTGGCCAAATGATTTATTTACGCAGATGAAAAAAGTGAGTGTGAATGTGTCTGACGTCACAGTGTTTTTGTGCGCTGTGTAAAAGTAATTGCCTCTGATTGTGAGAGCGGTGATTCTGCAGGTCACCAGCTATTGTAAAGAAAAAAAAAAAAGAGTACAAAAGAGACAAAATTTACATTGTAGATGAAAAATAATCATAGGAAAAGGGTTTTGTGTTTATCAGCCAAGAACAACTACAATCTCATTTTCTGCTTTTAAGAAAGGAGAGTTCACAAAAACAGAGAGAGAGAGAGATGTGTGTTGATTAAGCAGTGATAATAATAATGAACATGTCTTAGTTTGTCACTTTTAGATGAAAAGCAGACCTGAATCAATTTTCCACATGCAGCGGTCGGAAGAAAGTTATAGTTTAACATCATTGGAAACGTTCAGGCCAAGTTTTTGGCTAACTTATTTACAGCTCCATGTGTCCCTCAACCTCACAAGCGAGCTCTCACTCCTCCCTGAAGACAAGGAATGCAGCTCCAAAGAGCAATAACATGGCAGATAAAGAGACAGCAGTAAAGTCCTGAGCAAAGACTCCCAGCAAGCAGCAGCAGTGTGGACAAACAGCATCAGAGAAGAAGAGCAAATCCATCATCCTGCCTGATTGGATGAATGGCACTGTGTTTCCAACAAGCTGCAACTTCACTGTGCATGTGAAAAGAACGTTTGAGGAGAACTGAGGAGACTGTTGGAGTTTGACATTTGCCACCTTTGGAGAAAATGGCAAGAAGAGACAGTGGAACACAGGACAAAGCTGAAGGACAACTGCCGGCTGTTGGACTGTTGAAGTGGGAGAGGACAACAGAGTGAGAGCAGTGGTGAGAACACATAGGAATTTTGTTTTTAATATGGGAAATCAAAATTTGGGTTAGCAAACCTGGGGAAAAGAAAACTGACTGCTTAAGTTGGAAAATTGTGAAGGAGTCTGAAACACTGCAAAAAGAAACATATACAGAATCACACACACAAGCAGAACATGCATTAACCCTACTAACACAAACACAAGAGAGCTCATGAAGATTAGACAACATCTTGAGCATGTGAGTCTGTTTATCATCTTGTCCAAGTCACCTCATGTGATGCAAAGACCAGTGGACTCATAGCACATTAGTTACAAAATGATCAAATAATAGCAGAAAAATGTGTAGGAAAGGCAGCTTTAAGAACATGCCCTGCTGGAGATGCAGCTCCACAGACATTGATTAAACCTGCCTAATAACACAAACACACATGCAATGAAAGTCAGCTTGTTATCTTTCATCAGTGTTAAAATAGTGTTAATTTAACAGACACTTGTTATCAAATACTGAATTTATCCAATGCTGACAATTAACTCTCTAGGTTGCAGGACAACAGTTTAACTTTTGTGAAAAAAAAAGAAAAAAAAAGATTCTGGTTTGACCACCCAGTGATCAGACAATAAATTTAGTTGTTAATATAGTAAATTGGGAGATGCTTCCTGCTTGATTGATGCAGCACAAGTAATTTACTGTATGAGGGAAATTCTATTTTTGTGATAATATTTTGAACATGAATTTCTGTTGTCCTGTCATCTTAGTGGGTTAATAGCTGATATGCAAATTAGTTGATCGTTCTTAGATTAAGGAAAGGTGACCGAATTCTAGCACAAGTGAATGGGATGTGTTGGAGTTTGTTGTGTGTTGAGTGGAGACTCTAAAACACTGAGTTTCCTGTTTTGATGTGCGAGTGAATCCTGTACCTAGATACACAACTCTGAATACGTCAGAACAAACTTCTTTTGTGAAGTGCATGACAACATGTCACATGTTTTATGATGAAGGGAAAAAGGAAAACTGAATAAAATGGGTGTGTGGCCTAAATGAGTGAAGAGCACAGACCTGGGGATTAAACTCATAGCTAATAACATATTAGGCTTATGTTGTGTGTTGTGCAGCTGATGGTTGGTTTGGAGTGAATCTAGTTTATGATTTTTCTTTTGTTGTGAAGTTGAGCCTGCCAATTAGTATGATGGTATGATAAACCATGCTGATGGTATGATTTACCCTCCTGAGATGAGGAGCTTGTGTCATGACGTAACAAGGCCTTTTTATTTTGTTACTTTCACAGTGCACTGAAAGTTTTGTTCGATAATCTCTGTTTGAGCAGATCTGCACGATTAGAAGCGCTATACGATACGTCGTCAAGAAAATTGTTACAAGTGAGTTTCTCCACATTAAAATGGGCTCAGGAGAAAGTCACTTATCTGGGACAATTAGAAAATGAGAGTCCCTGCCCAAAAAGGATTCAGCGAGGTAATCCGACCTAAAGTTCTTCTTTTTCTTTTTGAAATGACGTCATTTTGCTGAGAGTGGAAACGTAATGCGACGATCGATTCCACTATTAGCAAAGAAAGAAAGAATGAATGTATGAATGAATGAGTGAAAGAGAAAAAAAAACTGATTGGTAAAAGCTGACAAAAGCTGACCACTACTCAAGGTTAACCTCCAC
Source organism: Neolamprologus multifasciatus (assembly GCF_963576455.1). Taxonomy (NCBI): domain Eukaryota; kingdom Metazoa; phylum Chordata; class Actinopteri; order Cichliformes; family Cichlidae; genus Neolamprologus; species Neolamprologus multifasciatus. Next base: position 18,573,525 of record NC_140448.1, read on the forward strand.
CTAGACAGAACAAAAGGGTGGATGAATCTATGTGTGTTTCCTTTTACAGGAGCAGAAAGATGACAGCAACATTTGAGGTTGCGTGATGATTTAACCTTTTAAATGCCACTTTCTGTGTCTGTGCATCTACCAGGGGTGTTATTCACTACCTTGTGTTGCTCACAGAGGAAACTGTGAGAAAGAGTGTATACATCTGCGCAGCGCTAACATTTGCATTTTCTTTTCTACAGCATTACAGTTCTTCATGTGAATTGATCATGTGATTTATACCAGGACAGCTGGTTGATGTTTTTTCCTTCTACAGGATTTCTGGGTTTATGTGTGAAGAAAACTGTGTTTACAGGTTATGAGTGGTGATGCTGTTACACTGTGTTTTTGGGAAAATGTGAAGGTTACTTTGACAATGTGAATAACATGTGAGAAATTTCCTGTGTTGAAAACTAGTGTCACTTCTTTCCACAGCTATGGATGGTTAACTTTATGGTCCTTTTATAGCACCTCTGGAACCTGTCGACCTGCGTCTGACCACCGGGATGGTCAATGTGTATTGCTAATGTTTGTTTTTCTAAGAGTACATGTAGAGAATTCAGCAGAAGCGGACAAGTGACATGAGAAAAACAAATAAGAGATGCAGTGTTTATGGAATAGTTGAACATGGAGCTCATTAACTGGCCACTTTTGAGCTCCTAGTGATACATGAGTGGAGTGACTTTGCTTAAGGGAAGTCACCGATTACATTAATGTTAACTGAGTACATGGGATGATCCATGTCTGAGGTGAATTATGGAAATAATTTTAGTTTACTGATTTGAGAAAACCTGCACATGACACTTGTCTTGCTGATGTTGAATGCTTTATTACTCTTATGATACAATTATTTATAGGTGTGAAGTTTGATTTCACTTCCAGATCTTGTTTTCCAGGCCATGATGGTGTGTATGCAGGCTCCTGGCAGAGCCAGGTGTTAAGCAAACTTAATATGCAAAACACACTAACATCTTTTATTGCAGGATTGTAGGCCCGGGGTGGAGCTACTCCGGAGGAGACACCCTGATGTTGCCTGGGACATGATCTAGCTAACCTTTTTTCTTTAAGACAGGAATCTAGGTTTGATGAGTTGACTCATGGGAGTGTCCATGCGTCAAGAGGAGGGGTCCAGGATTAACATGAAACAATGTTTTTTATTATTGTTGCAGTGATTTGTGTGAGTAACAGTTCATTTACAGGTATTAAACCTATGCAAGTGTTGCATTCAGGTTCAGATGAGGCTTTGATGGCCTATAAGTGAAGTTCACTGAACTAAAGAATGTGGTTTGATGATTGTTGACATGCTCTCCAAATAGTTTTTCCTCCTAGCAAGGAAATATAGGTGCAGCAGTCAGAGTATTGCTGAAAGGAATCTCCTGAGAAATCTTCAGAGGCCCAGTGAGAAGCAAGAACCATTCCATGCATAGCTGACAGCCCAGGCAGTGGTTGAGGTCAAAGGTCGAGCTGTTTGGGCCCATCATGAGATCAGACTTTGGAGCCACAGCAAGGAACTGAAGCTGCGTTGGAATGAGAGCTGTGCCAAGGGGGCTTTCCAGAGGCCAACAGAGGAGATTGTGGACAACAGACAGGCACCTGAAGGATGAGGGGAGCGTGCCAAGCTCCATCGACAGCGCAGAGGGAGTCCAAGGATGGCATCATGATTCTGTGAAGAGCACAGGAACCAGAAGCTATGGTGGTGATGGCAGTAGTTTCCTATGAACATCACCTAATGCTGTGTCACTGTACTGTGCATATGATGACACTCTGAAGACTGCTGGGATCTTAACAGCAGTAAGATAACTGGACCCAGCACCCTTTCCACAGAGGGGTTTTTCTGCAGAGCATGGACAATGGAGGAGTCATAATTATCCCCCTCGCAGGACGAAGGCCTGAAGTGAGGTGATGGGGGTTGGTAGAGGCCATAAAACTAGAGTGCTGAAGAGGTCTGCAGTTTTGGAGATACCTGAGACCCATGTTGACAAACAACAAAGCCAACTGGTATGTTTGAATGTCTATTCTACATACATTTGGACTCTGGTCCTATGGACAGTGATGGAAACAACTGGAAGAGACATTCATGACACCCTGCTGAAATAAAACCACTCTGCACAGATGATGGGTGATCATCGCAGAGCTGAGATGTTTTTGAAAATCTTACTTTCTTATTTTAACTATTAACTTAACAATTCATTTGTTTGCTCGTAGGATGCAGTTTGCCATTGGATGAGATCAATGAGGAATGGGATAACTGCTAATACATTTGTTAAACTGTGTACTTTTACAGTAATTTAGGGTGATTGACATATGCTGAGTATAAAAATGTTTGCATTGAAACTTTCAGACATGAGGTGATCATAACTGGGAACTTTTCTAGCATAAAGGTCAAAAAGGGGGGAATGTTAGGTTTTGTATTGTTGATTGTCATTTATGCTTAGAAATATCTACTTATATATGCTTAGAGGTGTATAATTAATTGTGTAGTGATAGGATGTGTGATCTTTAGCAGGCTGCAAAGGCTTGGTGTGCATTCCAGAGTGTTCTGGAATCCACACCTACATCCTGGGAGCATGGGAAGAGGTCGTACATTGTTTTATTGTTTTATGGTAGGATTAACGTAGTTATATCTGTTTTAGGCTAAGTGCCTTTTGTTTACATGAACTGCTGGACTTTCCAGACCAGTAGGTTTAGGGAAGTCTTTATGGCGTCACGCTCTGACCCCACACACACACACACACACACACACACACACACACACACACACACACACACACACACACACACACACACAATCCTTTGTTCACATGTATACCTATGTAAGATGTTATATGTTAATGACCCTATGCATATTCATGTAACCATAATAAAAGGAGTGCTATGGGGAACCTGGCTGAGAGTCTGACGGAGGTCAAGTGGTGGAACGACACTTGGCTCCAGGCAGGTCTCCCTCATGCATGAGTAACACGAAGAACTTTTTCTACTTGGTGTTCAATGCTTTTGCTGTGTTTTTAAATTGTCTCGTTCCAGCGGTGGGCCTGTGCTAGACAGACCCAACACTGTGATACTGTTCAAAGAAGGTAACACCTCAAATCTGACGACAAAACTGGCGACACATTTCATTTTTTTAAAAGCCGAGAAATGAACCGTATTTGATAGCTTGCTGCGAGACCTCACACCGAGCACATCTACTGCAGGTGTGGTGCCTGTTATCGGACGCGGAGTTAGCAAGATCCCCCAAGAACCCGAAGAGGAGAGTCCTGGCCCTAGCCCTGCCAGTGTAGCAGAAATGATGACGGATGATGATGGCAGCAGCAGCCGTTCTTCTCTGGGCGAGAAAGAAAAAGTGGAAAACAGCTAAACATGAGAGGTTTTTGGACAAAGTTTGTGTTTTTTGCATTGTTTAAGCACTGCTTCCAGCCAAGAGTGATACCATATATGCCCTATAGCTGCAGAAAAGGCTAACATTGTTATCTTTTTACAAAAAAACAGCTAAACATGAGAGGTTTTTAGACAAAGTTTTTGTTCTCCATTCTTTAAGCACCAGTTCGAGTACCGTTTAAGCACCGGCACCGTTTCAAAAGTACCGTTTTGGCACCAGTATCGGGTAAAACCTAAACGATACCCATCCCTAGTGTTATCAAGACAATAATTCTTAAGAACACAAGTTAATAAATGTGCAATTACTAAGAGTTGTGTGGTTTTTATTTGTCTACTGTCATTTTTGATTTCCTTTGCCTTTAGGATTACAAGTATCCAGGCTCAGGAGAGGGAGTCGGTGGGAAGCCCACTGCTGCTACTTGGCCCATTGCAGCTACTTAAAAATATTATTGTTTGGCTTTTTTCAGTATTTTATTTGTTCCTGAGTAAATCGGTCTAGCTGAGATTAAAGTTATAGTTTTTACACAGCTGAATAAACGTCAAGCACACAACTGATTATCAGAAGTGTGAGACGCTCGAGAATATACTCCGGTGTCCTGTTATATTTTAGATAGCACGGAGCAGACGGCTGAGTTTATTAAACTCCACCGAAACAATCTGTAAATTTCATTAAAATTTAATAAACTATCATCTTGTCTTTATTTTTAGTTAGCACATACCTTAAACACTTAAAGCCGTAAGCTAATGATAGTTATATAAGAGCAGATGCATGCTGGTGCTATAAGCTGTACGCTTTACGTCCAATGGATGCATGATATGATTAGTCGACTAATGGCAAAAATAATCGGTGACTAGTCGACAAGACTAGTCACCGATGATTATTTTGACTAGTTACCAATTATTTTTGCGACTAGTTAACTAACCAGATTATGCATCCATTGGACATAAAATGTACAGCTTATTGCACCAGCATGCATCTGCTCTTGTATAACTATCATCCGCTTACAGCTTTAAGTGTTTAAGGCATGTGCATCATAGTTTATTACACTTTCAATGAAATTTGTAGATGCCGAGGTGTGCATGTTGTTGGCTTGGTGACATTTCATCCATTTGAGACGAACATGTTGTTTAGCAGTACCGTAACGTAACGTTTACAGCTATCAAGTAAGTAGCTCGCTGTTTACGCTAATGTTGGCAGCTAACTAGCCAATTATGTTACCGAGACGACTGTACCACTTTGTCGTCAGAAGCCACATAGGTCTCTTCAGTTTTATTGCTTTTTCAGCAATAGTCTTCATGGACGATGAAGTCAGAGGCCCGTTTCTTCACTTTGTCAATGAATCCTTTACTGTTTTACGTGTGTCATGAGATTTGCAGCCTTGGTACACGTCTCTCCTGACTTTATTTGCTTGACTGTTTTGTTCATTTTCAAGCACCATCAATGTAACAGTGGTGGCTTGGTTACAAGTATGAAATAAAAGAAATGGTTACAGAGGTAACACTTGTTCTATGAATGAAGGTCAGTGAACCAGACTTAACTGAGAATGAGTTGGCACAGCTGTATATGTGCTATATTAACAGGAGAGTGGTTAATTTGGTATTTTATTTCTTATAAACAAGTCACGCACAGGCTAATGCATAGTGGCATTTTGTGCTTCATTTGAAAAACCACAGTAACGTCATCTGTTATTTCCTGACAGAAAAAAAGTGCAGCAAATAGTTTTGAAATACTGTGGTGTGAAAAAGTGTTTGCTCTCTTCCTGTCGAGGCAAGACCAAGACCAAGACCGCAACAAAAAAAAGTCTTTAAACTGCAGCCAGATGCTGCTTTGTTTACGGGTGTGAGGCATATTTATGTGTTTTTGCTTTTCCACAGCTCTCCTCACGGCTGTCTACTGTCTCACTCACTTACTGAGAGGACAGACACACGCTCCACTTGACTGTCGCGTCCATCACCCTCTCTGTTTTTCATGTAATTAGAAATGACTGAAAGATTAATGTGCTCTGTTTTAGGTTTTGTTCAAAAAAAGAATGACTTCATATAGGAAAAAGAATATATCACATATGCAGGAGACCTTAAACAGTTTTATAATTAAGCAGCAAGGCAGAACAAAGTCGGGGCTGTATCACAACACAGGGACTAAACTCCAATTCAACCAGACCCAGAACTGATCCAGAATTAAAACAGGATTACAACAGTTCAAAATCAGGACTGCTTAGGACTTAATCAAGACAGAACCAGAATCAAAACTAGATGATAGTAGCACTAAAATCATCATACACTTGCACTACACTACCAAAGTACACTAGATTCAGAAAAGTTTATATAACTATTTAGCCTTGTTGTGCAAACAAGCCTGCATAACTTAATAAATATAGAATTTGAAAAGTAACAAATGGTATCTAAAAAGATACACTAGTTACTAGATACATGTTGTGATATTCTGGATTAGGCTCTTTGAAAAGATCAGGAGAGAAGGACGTGGATAGGTGCTTTATTGAACAGCCGGACATCACACACTAACTTGTTGTTTTCTTAGCGGTGCACAAACTACCCTTTTTGTTGTTATGTATTGGTCAACCAAGAACTAGCCCTGTAACAGGCACTTCTGTATTTTACCACTGGGGGGGGAAACAATTCACTCTATTACACATGTTCTGATGAGTTTTGGCAAACAACCATTTGACTAACATGTCTGTCTCACCTGGCTCGTGTTCCATCTCTGTTCTGTCCTCATTCTGCTCTCCATCTCCCTTTCTGTTCCCCTCTCTCCCTTTCTGTTCCCCTCTCTCCCTTTCTGTTCCCCTCTCTCCCTTTCTGTTCCCCTCTCTCCCTCTCTGTTCCTCTCCAAACACCAACATCATTAAATATACAGTTGAAACCAGATAGTTACATAGTCTTCAGATAAAAACACAAACACTTTTTAATTGTACCATCAAATTGGACTAAATGTTTATTTTTTTTAGACTGATAAATATAAAAACCATTTTTGTTAAATTTAAGAGTAAAGAGATAAATCGTATGTATTTCTTAATTGCAAATGGCACCTAAATTGTATTCACAATTGAGCCACACTTATGGAGGTCCCCTGGTGTCTTGGTTGATATCTCTTGATTTTCACATGTCAAAGAAACAGGCTCTGTGTTTTGGGGGTGCATCCACGTGTGTGCCATCAATTTACTCAGATGGACTTTACTAACCTATCAGAAGCTTCTTAAGCTCAGAATGGAATCGTCTGGAGTTTTCTTATTAATTAATAATAAACTTAGTATATATATATATATATATATATATATATATATATATATATATATATGTATGTATGTATATATGTGTATATATATATATATATATATATATATATGTATGTATATATATATATGTGTATATATATATATATATATATACTCCTAAAGTTGATGAAAGTGTCTCTTCCAACTCTAATGTTTGGCACGCTTAAATATTTCAGATTATCTAACAAATTAAAATAATAGACAAACATAACAAAATTAAACACAAAAAGCAGTTTCTAATTTGAGATGTTCATTATTATGGGGGGAAAAAAATTCCAAATACGTGGCTCTGTGTGTAAAATTGATTTGGCTCGCTAGCTTCTATCTAAATACAATATAGCGTGTCCTGACTGCGAGGTTTTGGAAACAAATTAAAACGTACAGCTCTGTTATCACTTCCAATATAAATGAAGACAGAAAACTAAACAGCAGTGACGTTTGTAGGGTTACTGAAGTTGGCTAGCTGGTATATAATGATGCGCTACATGACCGCTAGCGACACAGCTATGTTAGCATAATATAAACAAGCTAACTTTTTTTCCACTCGATAAAAGTTTACGTGAGTGTTCTCGGTGGTCAGGAACAAATGTAATCGCATGGCAGGATGCTGTAAAAGGACCAAACTTCAGCCAGGAGAACAACTGAGATAATCCATCCACAATACGAGGTTAGTCATTCATATACTGCTGCATGGGCTGGGCTGTAGTTACATCCCAAGGTTTTAAAAACTGAGCTTAAATAAATGATTAGCGGTAATAAAAGCCGAGGGAGGTCAACAGTGATCACTGACTGTTTTAGGAGCTTTTTGAGATTAAATAGAAGAAAATTCAAAACATCAAACATGTTAACAACACAAAAGCCATATTAAACGCAGACTACTTTAGGCGCGGAAGTAGGATTCGTCACGTCATCACTTAATGACCGGATTGTTAATCTGTTTTTTGTATTTTATTCTATTTAATCTCAAAAAGCTCCTAAAAACAGTTTATTCACTCCACTTTTATTTATTCATAAAATGTAATAAATAAATCATATAGTACAAAAACCAAATATTAACATTTCAACTTTTTCCTTTTAAACAAATTTAAAGTGAAACAACACAAAACACTGCAAACCACAACACAATTAAATATAAATTAAAATATGAAAACTAAAAGAACATGAACATTCTCTGTCATATGGGCCTGCATGAATAAACTTTCTGAATCTTTTATCATCTGCAACTGAATATAGTTGTGGATGATTACTATACCTTTCTAATGTGATGTTGTTGTCCCTGGCTCTCTTTCTCTCTCTCTCCCTCCCGCTCTGTTCCTGTGCTACTGAGAGTGTAACTACCGCCCCTTCCCCCTCTTCCCAGCGCAATAAAGAGCCAGCACGCATCGTTCATGTGAAAGATCCGGCTGTAAGAGCCGCGACCGACACATCACTAAGATCTTGAAACCTTGACCCAAACTGGTTGCAGATAGCTGCACCTCCCTGAGCCTGGTTCTGCTGTAAGTTTCTTCCTGCTAAAAGGGAATTTTCCTTCCCACAGTTGATTGTTAGAAAATAAGTCATCATAAGGTGATTGCTGTCATTTAGCTGTACATAAAAAATGAATGGAATATTTTTGTTTTCATTCTAATTCAAGCAAATTCTGCAGTAGAATATTCTGAATGGAAATGAATACCATAATCATCAATACTGAACCAGTTTAATAAAGAAAAAGTAGTCAATGATCAGACCCAGACAACTGGCCATACAGACATGTTGTGTGTACATTAATTTCAACATTATAGATTTAGTGGTGACATATTTTGGACAGCAAAGCTAAAAAAAACATTTAAAAAGAAACAAATACTGCAGAAAAAATAAGTTGAAAATGTATAGATTCATATGATTTCAGTGTTGTTTGTGCAGACTTAGTGGTAGGCTAAGAGCAGGAATGTGGGATTGAACCAGTACAAGGTTGAGAAACAATAGTTAATTCCATATGCCCACGCTGCCTCGGGCGTACACAGTGTGCATGTGTGTGCGCGTGTCCATCTGTAGGGGAAATTGCAACCAATTGAGGAGAAGAAGACTATCAAGAGGTTTGGACCAACCTGTCCACCAATAAGGAGGGCCAAAATCGAAACCACTGTCCTTCTTGATGGTCTTTGACCAATAGGACAGATGCACCTTCTCTTTTATAAATATCTATACTGCTATGTTAAGGTCATCTCTCTTCTGGAAGCTGGCTACAGCTAACTGTGGCAGACTGTGGTTTTCTAACCAGAAAGAGATCCATGTACATCAATTACTTTTGAACTGCTTCAAGCAATAAATGAGTGGAAATTTGGATTGAGACTGAAACCCTCTTTTACCTCAGATAAAAAAAAAAACATGCTACGCTACTATGTAAACTGAGGAAGAATAACCTGGATCAGAAGCTGCTGTTGGCCTTCTACCGCTCCTCAGTGGAGAGCGTGCTCTCCTACTACTTGGGTTTTTGGTATGTAGGGGCCAGGACTGAGAACAGGAAGGCTGCACAGAGGGTAATTAACACTGCTCAAAAAATCATTAGCTGCCCTCTGCCACTCATGGCGGCCATCGCCAGATCTTCTTGTCTCAGGAAAACCAGGGGTGTCACAGGTGACCCCTTGGTGCCCAACAAATGGCTATTTTAATCTATTCCATTGTAAAAAACTGATTTATAGAACAGACCTTTTCAAACTCGTGTGAAAACCTTAAAAATGCTTCTAAAAACTTTGCCAACATGAAAGAGAGAATAACCTTCCTCTTAAAACAAGTTTAAGCGAAATGCACACTTCTCGGACTGTTTTATTGTTGACTAAGCTGTTCATGAATATACGTGTGCATTTTCAATGTGGTTAAATTTCCTATTAAGTGCACTTGGCTGTTATTACTACCTATATCAATCCATTGAAGTTGTGGATTTTACTATGGCTGTTTCAACAGAAAATAGGCACAGTGGATACCTGTATCTGGATAGATTGTTGTTGTTTATAGGCTCTGATAACTTGGTACTTTCTAGTCAGTATGTTAAGCACTGAACATGTGCTTTTAAACAATCAGAAAGCTTGGGCAGTAATTTTGAAATAGTGTCTAATATATGCATGATTGTGAAACTTTAAGCTTTTGTGGAAAAAATGAGGGACTAATGCTTCTTTTTTAATCAGTATGAGACTGACCATATTGTGTGTGATAGTAAAAAGAAGTCAGATATAAAGGTATATGCAATTTCTCTCTAAAATGTAATCCATTACATCATGGGTATTTGCCACTCAGAAATTTAGCCCAAGTCACATTATAATGACAGCTTCGAATCTCTGATAATATTCATCCATTGAGGGTATTTTGGAACCAACATTTAACGTTAAGGACGATCTGAACCAGACAGCTCTTAAAACATTTATAAGATACTCAGCATTGCCAGGAGTCGTGTGTTTTTATATTGTTAATATCAATGCTTCTGAAGAAATACTGTGTTTAAATTAAAGGGGAATCTGTGATTAAGAACTTCGTGTACGTGTGAGATCAGTAGTCCCTGTGTGTGTGTGTTTAATGCATGGGAATAATTATTGCATACAGAATGTATTTCTGAAGCATTGAGAGAAAGACGAGAAAAACAATATCCTGTGTGAAAATCAGTATCACTGCAGCAGGATATAGGGTAAGAAATAGAACCACACAAAGCCAGCAAGACATTGAGCACCAAATCAAACTTTTAGGAGGAAGGCGGCGGCGGCCGCTAGGAAGGCGGCGGCGGCTGCTAGGAAGGCGGCGGCGGCCGCTGAGCAGGTCCGGTGGGTGGCCGCGCCGGCGATGACGTCCAGAGCGTGGCTGGGGCGACGGTGCGGCAGCCGCAGGACCAGGCGAAGCAGAGGCTGGCGGCAGCCGCAGGACCAGGCGAAGCAGAGGCTGGCGGCAGCCGCAGGACCAGGCGAAGCAGAGGCTGGCGGCAGCCGCAGGACCAGGCGAAGCAGCCGCCAGGCGAAGCAGAGGCTGGCGGCCGCTGAGCAGGTCCGGTGGGCGGCCGCGAGGAAGGCGGTGGGCGGCCGCTGAGCTGGTCCGGTGGGCGGCCGCGCCGGCGATGACGTCCAGAGCGTGGCTGGGGCGACGGTGCGGCAGCCGCAGGACCAGGCGAAGCAGAGGCTGGCGGCAGCCGCAGGACCAGGCGAAGCAGAGGCTGGCGGCAGCCGCAGGACCAGGCGAAGCAGAGGCTGGCGGCAGCCGCAGGACCAGGCGAAGCAGCCGCCAGGCGAAGCAGAGGCTGGCGGCCGCTGAGCAGGTCCGGTGGGCGGCCGTGAGGAAGGCGGTGGGCGGCCGCTGAGCTGGTCCGGTGGGCGGCCGCGAGGAAGGCGGTGGGCGGCCGCGAGGAAGGCGGTGGGCGGCCGCTGAGCTGGTCCGGTGGGCGGCCGCGAGGAAGGCGGCGGGCGGCCGCGAGGAAGGCGGCGGCGGCCGCTGAGCTGGTCCCGTGGGCGGCCGCGAGGAAGGCGGCGGGCGGCCGCGAGGAAGGCGGCGGCGGCCGCTAGGAAGGCGGCGGCGGCCGCTAGGAAGGCGGCGGCGGCGGCCGCTGAGCAGGTCCGGTGGGCGGCCGCGCCGGCGATGACGTCCAGAGCGTGGCTGGGGCGACGGTGCGGCAGCCGCAGGACCAGGCGAAGCAGAGGCTGGCGGCAGCCGCAGGACCAGGCGAAGCAGACGCCGAGTCTGAGGCTGAGGCTGGCCCAGGCGAAGCAGACGCCGAAGCTGAGGCTGAGGCTGGCCCAGGCGAAGCAGACACCGAAGCTGAGGCTGAGGCTGGCCCAGGCGAAGCAGACGCCGAAGCTGAGGCTGAGGCTGGCCCAGGCGAAGCAGACGCCGAGTCTGAGGCTGAGGCTGGACCAGGCGACGGCACGGGAGCCGGGGGTGACGGAGCCACAGCTTTCGGGCCAGCGGGCGCGGAAGCCCCTGGCTGGAGACAGGCAGGGCCAGCGGGCGCGGAAGCCCCTGGCTGGAGACAGGCAGGGCCAGCGGGCGCGGAGGCCCCTGGCTGGAGAGCGGCCGGGCCAGCGGGCGCGGAGGCCCCTGGCTGGAGAGCGGCCGGGCCAGCGGGCGCGGAGGCCCCTGGCTGGCAAGCAGGAGGGCTCACAGCTGGCTCTGGGTGCTGTGGCTGCAGGTCCGGGGACTGAATTGACTGGACGGGAGGCGACTGGGCTGACTGGACTACAGACTGGACAGACTGGAGGACGGGAGGAGACTGGACTACAGGGGACTGGAGGACAGGAGGAGACTGGAGTGAAGGCTGAAGAGCAGGTGAGGGAACTGACTGGAGTGGAAGCTGAACAGCAGGTGAGGGAACTGACTGGAGTGGGGAAGCTAAGGGATGAACAGAGGTTGGCGATACTGATGGCTGAGCTAATGACAGAGTTACCGAGGAGGATAAGATTGCAGCCTGGGCTAATAAGGCTGGTGCCTGAGCAGGGGACACCTCAGCTAGCCTAACCAGTGACAGCGCGAGGGCCTGAAAGGTTGGATCAGGAGGTGGATGAAGAGGTGAAGTAGTAGGTGAACCGGTTAGCTCTTCCAAGCCTCCAGGGAGGTCAGGCTGGGTTGAGGCTGCCCTCAGCCTGGGCGCTGGGACAGGCACGGGAGGTGGCTGGGCACCAGTCACCCCCACCCGGGAAACAAGAGCGGATGTGGAGGTAGACTGCGTCGCAGCTGCCTTCCTCCTGGGAGCTGGCACCGGTGTGGGTGTAGGCCGGGCCCTAGACATCTGAGGAGGTGAAATGGCTGAAGAGGAAGGCCAGATCTGGGCTGCCGTGCTGGTGGGGAATGGCTGAGTGACGGGTGTGGAAATGGTGACCGGGTGTGTGCTACTGGCAGGTTTATCAGGGTTTGGTCTGTGTTTTTTGCCACCACGATTTACAGTCTTTGTGGGAGCAGCGCAGAAAAAATCTTCCCAGTCTACATCCTCCAGGAGGGAAACTCCCCATGGATCGGTGGTGGATCTGTTATGTGTTTTATGAGAACAATCAGATGACGGATGTGGAAAACAGTTAGTGGAACTCACCACCGGGAGTTGTTGAAAATAGTCCATATTATGGCGGCGTGTGCGCCGCTTTCTCCGGGAAGGGGAAGCGGCCGGGGTAAACAGCTGAGCCTCTGGCGCGGTAGCCTCCATGGAGCCGAGGTGGGAGGCGTAGCCGCGGTGCCTTGGCGAAGGTGGAGGTCCGGCGAATGAGGCGGCGGGTGTGTGAACGAGGAGCGGAGCGGCGAGAGAGGGAGCGGCCGAAACGCGGCATGAAACGTCCGCTCTCCGCGGCAAATGCTCCGGGGCAGGTGAGGCAGCAGGTGGGGGAACGCGGCGTCTCCGAGGCCCGCCCAGAGCCAGGCGAGTCCCCTCGAAGACGTGCTCTCTCTCCGCGAAGAGCCGCTGTTTTCCCCTGACCACCTCTGCCCAACGGGAAAGCGCTGCCACCTGCCGCTCTTAGAGGTCCGAGTCCGCTGGGTCCCAATCGTGTCTTCGTGGCACGGGTCGTGTCATTCTGTCAGGGGTCGCGGAGTGGAGGCGAGGAAGAAGGAACCCAAACGCAGGACTCGCAGGTAGGTGAAGCTGGGTGATTTATTGTCGATGGAGTGAACACACAGAACAGAGGAAGGACATGGGTGGCTGGCTGGACGACTGACTGAATGAATGAAGGACGGACTGACTGGCTGACCGAACACAGGCGGAAACAACAACATAACCTCAATGACACGACAAAGAACGAGTAGAAACAGAAGACTTAAATACACAGACTGATGAGGATGATAATGAGAGACCGGTGAGTACACAGCTGAACATAATCTGGCTAATGGCACGAGACGAGCTGACACAGGAACAAACAGGAAGTGAAACAGGCAGTGGCAAAATAAACTGAACACGAACAAAACTGAAAGCACTGGGTCGATGACCCAGGAACCCTGACAACACTTTATTTATTGAATGTTATATTAACAGTTTGACTTGACAGGACAACAAAAAACATCCCAAGCCCCCGTCCCTGAGAGACGTCGGGAGGGACATACATGAATAGTTAATAATTATAATAAATAATCAGGTCCTCAGTATATTTCTGCTTTCTTCCAAATACCCTCATTTGCCACCTGTTGAGCTGTTGACATTGTTCACATACAAACCCTGAAAATTGTATCATATCTCTGTGAGCCCACTCAAACATTTCATTGAATAAGAGTAGACAATGACACGTCTTTTCACCTTATAAGGATTAATCTTTTAGCTATTCACTGTATCAAAGGCAATGGCATCCAGCCTTTAATTTAAAAAATCTGTTTTTATTTGGCTTCTTAAACAAAAAACAGCCAACATAAAGACAGCTTTAAAAAACTAAACAATACTTAAAATGCCCCAAACCCCAAAACATGATCTCATGCTCTTATGAACAGGCATTTTAATGTGACAATTTTACTGTTACAATACAATCATACCTAATATATATATATATATATATATATATATATATATATATATATATATATATAAATAACAAATACTGCAGAAAAATAATCTGAACGCAACTGCAAAGGAAAATCATAATCATCAACACTGAAGCAGTTTAACAAAGAAAAAGTCAAAGATCAGATCGAGATTTAAGCCACAGAATCATGTTTATAGAAGTTTGAACGCACATGCTTTTGATTTTTACAATGATCACAGAAAAACAGGAAAACTGTGTCCACAATTTTATAGTAAACGGCATAGACAATAAACATGAAAAGAAAAAGTGTCTATAATGGTATAAAATACAACAAAATATATCAAGAATTAAGTTACAACATCAAATTGCCAATATTTCTGCCTATTTTAATTCGATTTTAGACTTTCTTATTCTATTCATTCAACTTTTGTTTCCTTTTTTTTTTAAACAGACTTCTGGATTTCTAAGCTTAGGTTAATATGAGTAACTAAATTACTGACTAATTGCTCTTTGTAAATAAGGCTTTTTACAAGGGCAAGGGTTGGTGTACTTAACGTTTTAGTCAGTTCCATCTTGGCAGATAAAGGAGCTGCAGAGGAGGCCTCCTCCCAGGAACAGAAGTGCTGTGGTGATCCAGCCAATGTAAAGCGAGGCTCCAAGCTCACTCTTCAAAGAGACATGAGGAAGAAAGTTGTTGTAATTATCCTGTATGGTGGTGATGGCGTTGGTGGTCCAGCAGACTGGTATTAGCACAAAGATGCCTGCAATGAGACAAACAACTCCAGAAGCCATAGCCATTTTACTCCTTTTCCTTTCGTCTGGCACAAAGTTCATGAATTTGCTTCCAGCAGCACCAAGCAGGATCCCAATGACACCACTGATAATGGCAATGACAATGAGCGCTCTAGCAACCTCCAGGTCTTGACTTATAGGCAAAAGTGTTTTCTCATACTCTTTGCACGCCAAAATCTGTGCACTGAAAGTACCACAGACTTTCCACAAACCTTCAGTGAACACCTGGGAACCAACAATGCTCGATTGCTCTAAGATTTTTGTGACTCTCCACTGTGGAAGAGCACAGATGACAATGGTCCCCACAAAGCTGACGATGGCCAAGGTCAAGCCTAGAAGGTGTCTTACACCAGCCGTCATAATGAAACGTTCTCTTTATCTCTTTATAGATAAAAGATGGTGTCTCCTCGAGAGATGTAGTCATTTATCTGTGAGGGATGATCTGAGCAGGAAGTGGGTTTTATGTGGGTTATTTATGCTCGGGGAAAAAGTTGACTGTGGCTTCCTCTCACTGGTGTAAATTTTTCATTTAAATACTGGCAGCAGGGCTCCATGCACTTTATTATAAAATGTATAATTATTTTGCCATTTGTTTGGCATGTGGTGACTTTTAGAGAAACGCAGGCAGAGATTATCATCATCTATCAGTGTTAAGTGATCAATATTTGGACTACCTCACCGACCACAGTTTGTGAGAACTCAGGGCTGTGTGTCGGATAGGGTCGTCTGCAGTACGGGGCCCCCACAGGGAACGGTTCTGGCTCCGTTCCTCTTCACCATCTACACTGCAGACTTCTCCCACAACTCCACCCAGTGCTTCCTGCAGAAGTTCTCTGATGACTCTGCAATTGTCGGCCTCATCACTGATGGGGACAACAAGGAGTACAGAGGACTGACTCAAGACTTTGTGGACTGGTGGCAGCTGAACTACCTCCAGATCAACGCCAGTAAAACCAAGGAGCTGGTGGTAGACTTCCGCAAGCACAAACATCCCCCACTGCAACCACTGAACATCCAAGGTATGGACATTGAGGCTGTGGACAGCTACAGGTACCTTGGTGTTCATCTGAACAACAGACTGGACTGGACTCATAACTCAGACGCCCTCTACAGGAATGGGTAGAGCAGGCTGTACCTGCTGCGGAGACTCAGGTCATTTGGAGTGGAGGGCCCACTCCTGAAGACCTTCTATGACTCTGTGGTGGCCTCTGCTATCTTTTATGGTGTGGTCTGCTGGGGTGGCAGCATCTCTGCTGGGGACAGGAAGAGACTGAACAGGCTGATCCAAAGGGCCAGCTCTGTTCTAGGATGCCCTCTGGACCCAGTGGAGGTGGTGAGTGACAGGAGAATGGCGGCTAAGCTGTCATCCCTGTTGGACAACATCTCCCACCCCATGCAGGAGACTCTGACAGCACTGAGCAGCTCCTTCAGTGGGAGACTGCGGCACCCACGGTGTGGGACGGAGAGATTTCGCAGGTCTTTCCTCCCCACTGCTGTCAGACTCCACAATAAAGACTTTAACTGATCAAACACACACATCCACAAATGTGCAATAACACTAATGTGCAATAATCTTTTCTGGCATCGTTGTATTTTTACTCAGTTGTATATAGCATTTGTATTCTATTTTTTTCTTATTGTATATTTTATTCTATTTTATTCTACTGTATATAGTATTTTATTTTATTTTATTCTATTCTGTACAGTTGTGTACTGTATTTATTCTTATTGTATTCTAATTTTTGCTTCATAACTTTTGCACTGTCCACTTCCTGCTGTGACAAAACAAATTTCCCACGTGTGGGACTAATAAAGGTTATCTTATCTTATCCTATATTACTGCTGAATGTGTTTAAGACTGAGTTCATTTTCAATACTTTTTTTCCTGTTTAATGTTTAGCATCATACTCTATAAATGGTTGCGGTGACTGAGGACCAGGTATATCTGGACAAATCAGTTGTTCATGAGCTCAAAAACAAAGGCCTACATTAGTAGTGACATCTGAGGATTTGTCAGGGGAATTCACTGCAGTCTGTTGAGGTACTGGCTCAGAGCATGTCATCTTATGCACATGGTGTCTCTATAGGGGAGAGTGGGGTGAGTTGTGCCAGTTTTTAGTTAAAGTGACTTTAAAGTGAGACAGTAATGCTTCCAAATAAAACATTTACATATAACTCAGGATGTTGTCCATCCCTGGAAACCATAAATGTGGATCTGAAATATATTTTTTAAGAAATATGGCTTTCTGAAAAAAAGTGGTCTTGCGGCACAACTTGCCCTGGTGTGGGGTAAGTTGTGCCTTTGGAGTACTTTGGGGTCAATCCTGCCACTGATTATGAAAGTAAAACAGTATATTTTGATCTCAGAAACTGTAATGCTATATAAAAGCTAGACAAATTTAACACAAAATTACATATCTAAGGTTTATTGAAAGTTATTTTACAACATCAAAGGCTAATTTTTTACAAGACAATTTTACCACTTGCGCACATCAAAAGTCAGTTTTCTTAAACAAGGCCTGGGTCACATAACTTCATGTTCAGAACAAAATGAAATTTAAATGAAGACGAAATTAACTGCAATTATCTTCACAGACTCCATAACATCAAATTGCTGATGTTACCCACTGCTGCCTTCTGGCAGTTTTTGTGGTGTGGGTATTTGTTTTTTTTTATGCACATCTTCTCGAGGGATGACTCCATCATCATTTTCTTTGAAAGTGAAGATGGCTTTTCCATTCACAGACCTATTACTACTTCACCTTAAAAGCATTGCAACAGTGTCAGCACCATCAATCAATCCAATCACAATTACTTTCATATTTGCATATATCAAGCTATAGTCTCTAAATAAGAAAGCAACTTTCCTTCTCTGTGAGCTATCTGCATTTTGATAACTGATAATGAGCATTTGGGGAAATAATTATTAATGTTCCCTATTACTTTTTCTTAATATATGCACACTGATATTCCTGCCAGCTGGATCAAAATGCTATTTCTTTGTGCATACTCAAATACCCTGAACTGGCTTTATAAAAGGTGCTAGTACCTTTAAATGATCTGCCAGCTCTTTCTCCATGTTTGTCAAAGTTTGATTGGCAAATCCAGATCGTTCATATCCTTTTATAGCCTTATTTCTTTTCCATCAATTTTTCTCTTCTCCATGTATCGTCTTAATGCCATCCTGAATATATTCATCTTCCTCAACACCTGACCAATGGACTTCTCCACCTTGTTCACTGGTCTGTCCATGTCCTCTAAAGGAGTGGAAGCCCTGCCTGTCCTCCCTATTATTATTACTAAGGCCCAGCCGGTAACCCTATCCCGGGCAGGGTAAACTGTTCCCTCGATGTTTTCTAAATTAATAAAGTCACAGTGATAAATTGTAAAAATACAATCTACAATTGCAATGAAATAATATATTTAAAATATTTAATTTCAATTTAGCTCTGTACAGTTATAATGTGGTAGTGCATTTAAAGTTGAGATTCAAACTGCTCTTAATATTTTTGGCCACCAGATGTCACCAAAGATACTGAAGAAGTCACTTGGATGAGTGACGAAATATTTCTCTGACTGAAAACGCTGCGTCCAGCTTAACAGAATCAAACTTTGAGGGCAAAGAGAACTGTGTTAAAAAGCTTTGAGTAATTCAGTGAAAGAGTCAATTCTTCAGAGAAATTAATTTGCCCATCACTACTTAACTTGAGTTCTTCTAAAGCAGGAAGAGTCCTCCTGTGGGCAGACCATCAGAACAGCGCAAGCCCAGCAACCCCAATTGACACTTACAGGAAATGGAGCTAGTGCAGAGAGACAAAGAAGGAAAAGAAAACCCAACCCTGACAGACTAAGTGTGTACTACCATTTATGATTTTGTCTTTGGTGTTACCCTGAATTTTCTTTACTAGAAAAGTGGTTCACTCAGCTCCAGTCGCCACATCCCCGTAGCCATTTCCACTCTGTCTCACAATCTCTGCTGTCAAATAAACACTCGTGTAAATAGTTTCCTCTGCATCTTGGTGTCTGTATTTGGGTCCTTTCCTAGGGTGACCCTTTGGTTCATGACAAATGATGGTTGTAGATCAACTTGTTGAAAAGTTTTTAACAAAAAGCGTGTTTTACGGATATTGTCCAAAAGTTCCCTACATAGATGGTGATTTTGATTCCTAAGCAAATAGTGCAGCCATCCTCAAACCCCATAGAAAATGTAACCCAAGTGCACAAATGTAACTTTCTGAGTGTATTGGTGCACCTGGGCAGGTCTGTGCAGATGTTTGAAGAGCCGGGTACTCAAAGTTACATAGAACCAGGTTTAATAACAATAACCTACATTCATCAAGAATTTAATATGGAATGGCATCATAGTACATCACTGTCATCAGGACAGTTGTATTTAGGTTGCAACACACCTAAATACAGTTAGTAGGTCATTAGCAAGACTCTATAAAACTTCACTGCATGCTGAGGTGGCAATTCAGCCATTTGATTCATGTTACAGCAGCTCATGAGTGAATGAACATGCTGGAATAAAAGTACTTTTAGAAGTGCATTTTTTTTTCAAACAGTAACATTTACTTAAATTTACTTGAGTAGGGTTCGGGGTTGCCACTTCAGCATGCAGTCAAGTTCTATACTCTATACTTGCTAATGACCTACTAATTTTGTTCAAGTGTGTTGCAACGGGAACACATGGAAACATTTCAGGATGCCGGCCCTCGAGGACTGGAGTTCGAGACCCCTGTTCTACAGTCATTGACTAGCATTCTCTGTGCCGTTAAGGGTGAGCATTGGTTAATGAGAGTCATCTAACTGATGCAAGCCAGATCCTTCTAATTAGAAAAGTTGTGATTAATAGTGAAATGTTATTGTTGAGGGGCATGGCCTGGACTCACATACACATTAAAAAGGGTGCAGGTGCTCAAGCCCCTTCTGCACGCCACCCCACCTCCACTGTATGCACTTGCACCTGGCTTTGTTTTTCATCGGATTTCACTTTGCTGCATGATCGTCACGCAATCAACTGTGGGCCAGTTGATTTTGTAACATTTAATACACTGACTGTGCTGACTAGTTATGACTTGGTTATCTTTCTGAAGAAAAGCTCAAACTGTATAAAAAGATATCTGGTTTGTGAGATCAGGGGCCTCTGCATGCAATGTGCACAAATGTGTGTGAATAAGAACCACCTGTGATCCTCTTTGCTCCAGTTTCACTGTGGCAACATGTATACTTTGCAGAAATAACCGTACAAACCAGTGACCACAAGTACAACATGAAATCAAACCTTTTACCACATGCTCAGAACAAGTGTTAATCTTTTTAATTTCTTTGACTTTCTTCTTCCTTGTTTGTATTGTATATTAATTGTATATTAATTATTGTGTTTTTATTGTAACCTTTACGTTTATGTTTGACTAAGAGTTTTCTTCTTTTGTTTGCCCCCTGAATTCCCCTCTGTTCCCCTCTGTGTCTCTCTACGTCAGTGTGGTTTTGGTGCCTCTGTCTGTTTGCTTCCTTTAGTTTAAATGTTAGACCCATATGTGGGTTTCATTTTTAGTGTTTTAGTGTCTTGTGGGTTTCTATGGCCTGATTCTTTGTCAGGTTGGCAATGTTTTCTCATGCTGGTGTGAAACATTGTGGAGAAAAAAGTTAAGAAAGAAATGAGTATTTTTTAAAAGCCATCGTTTTGTGATGGAAGTTTTATATTAATGTTACTGTCAGACATCACTGAGGTGGTAATTCAGTCAAGAAACAAACATTACAAATAAGTACAGTTTATACAACATGTGTGGTTGCCTGTATGTCTTTTCCAGAATCCATTCTGTGGTCAAACTTCATTACATTGTTCTCTAAGTTCTTGGAAATAATAGATTTATGTATCAACTTCCTTGTATGGATGCTGGCAAAGTCAGAGTCTCAAGACAGGCCAACATTTTTTCATCAGAGTCTGAGGCAAATTTTCAATTGGAGCTTGGAATTTGCCCCTTGGCATGCAATATTGTGTGTCCCTGACCAATTGACACAGATTACCTATTTTATTTAAGAATTTAATTTGATAATTCAGTAAGACATTGTCAGACCACAGGTCTGCTTGTCTTGAACAAGACGAACTCACTTCTTAGCTAGCTCTTAACTTAGGCTAGTAACTTGATTCTGTTCACCTGGACGTAGTGTTTTCAGTGGGAGAAATGCTTCATCACTTATCTGCAGCCCCTCTCTTCCTGTTTTCCCTCCAGAACCCCATTCCCTTACAGAGATTGTTTGCTCATAACTCATAAGCTGGGGAGGAAATGGTTTCTCACTAACTCAGAAGATCATCATTTATCCTGGAAAAATAGTTTGTTGCTCTACAAAAAAGTTCTCACTTCTAAAAAGCTAAAGGAGGGAGGAAGGAGAAGACTAATAAAAGATGGGGCCTGTGTGTGCGGCTCGCCGTCAGCTGTTACGTGTTTTGATTCCACTAACCTTGCTTATATCTGTTTTTCTCAACAATATCTCTACTCTTTTTGTGTATGATTTTCAATCGCTATTAACCATCTGAGCCACTGTTGATGAGCAGTATCATATGGCCCCAGGAGGCGAGGATTACCCAGTCCCACCTTAACCGTACCACTGTTTCTCCGCCATTATCCACCTAGCCTTCCCCTCAGGAAGAATTCCTACGTAAGACAAGGGAAACGGGGTGGAATACTGGTAAAACTCAGAAACTGCGTTGCTACTTACACGGCAGTATTCCCGTTGGTTAATCTTCATTCTCTTCTAAAGAACTTTGCCTCGGACAGCAAAGTTGTTTATCTGCTGCCGTTACCTGGAATTGGCACCTCGTTGGATTGTACCGGTGACTCCACTTCAAGATATCCAGCGTCCATAGTATCCTTCCCCCAGTCTTCGCAGGGGTGGAGTGGATTACCAGAATCTTCGCCCTCTACGTCGATCATCCGAGCCCGCGGTGAATACTACGTTAGCTAAACTGGCCCTGGTTAACACCAAGTCATTAGCTACCAAAACCTTCATCCTGAATGACTTTTTCACCACTCGTAATTTGGACTTTCTCCTGGTGACTGAAACGTGGCTCAGCTTGTGTGAGTTTAGCCCGTTTTCTGAACTTGTTCCCCCAGACTGCTACTACCTCAATTCACCCCGAATCATTGTTTGTGTAAAAATTTAAATCATGCATTACCTGCAAATAGGCCCACCCATTTAACTACTGACAATTATACTCTTTCTCTTTAACTCAACTTGTTTGGAAGTACTTGAATCTATTGATTGATTGAAAATATCTTATTATTTAATCACTAAAGAAAATAAGAACAACCCTCGATTTCTCTTCACCACTGTAGCTAGGCTCACCATAAGTCCTTTAACCTGTTGATCAATATGCCAACAAACCCGTATCTAGGAAGTTGGCTTTGGCTTTTTGATTAAAAAGTCTTAATCTCTGATTCTGTGAGTCTTCACTAGTAGATAATGCAGGGTTCGGGAGCCAGTCTGGGTGAGGGGGATTTGCCCATGCTGTATGGCCAGAATCACGGAGACCTGCACCCATGTCGCTGCTCTTCTGTTTAAAGAGAAGCAACAGTGCGGATCTGTAGCACAAGGACTGTTAGAGATGTACCGGGTTTTGCTGGGTAATATGACCAAGATACAGCCAGAGGTTGGCCATAAGATAGACTTCTCCTCTTCAGATGCACAAAAAATGGCTCTTGATCAAAACATAAAGAGACCAAACATTCTTTGGACAGATGAAACCTACATGAACCTCTACCAGAATGATGACAAGACAAACGTATGGAGTAGGCATGTAACAGCTCATGATCCAAAGCGTATCACATCATTTGTAAAAGATGGCAAAGGGAATGTGATGGCTTGGGTGTGCATGGCTGCCAGTGTCACTGAGACACTACTGTATATTGATGATGTGACACAGGACAGAAGCAGCCGAATGAATTCTGAGGTGTTCAGAGACATACTGTCTGTTCAAATCCAGCTAAATGCAGTCAATATCATGGCCTGGGTCTGAGGAGGCAGGACTTATGTATTTTTATACTTACCTCAGGCTGGCAATCCTCGGGGGTTCCCTGCACCGCAGTTGTCAGTATTACTCTTATTTTGTGGATTCATTGCTTTCTTGATCCTCTTGCTTTAGTTTACTGGTGAAGAGGGAAGACAAGGCAATCCAGGGATGAAGAGTGGCAGAGTGGAGGCAGGCAGGTAACAGCTGAGTATTTATTTACACGTTGCAGTGATTTCAAGTGTCACAGGCTTTCAGAGGAGGAGAGCTAGGAGAAGAATGAGAAAACAAGGTCAAGGTATTGGAAAAAGATAAGTAAATAGCAAACATTTACTGAGCCTGATTACAACCACTGGGGGAACAACAATCTGACAGAGAATTGAGGTCCTTGATTCCGGGGAAGTCATGAACATGGGAAATATCTAATAGCTGAATCTGAGAATCACCCCAGCCGCAGCCAAGGCTGGGTACCATGCTGGCCTTGTTCTCCGCCTGACAGAAAAGGTGAGAGCAAGAGAGATGGCAAAGAAACCCGGACTGCTGTATAGACAAATGGTTGTCTATAGCAGTTGTTTACACAATAGCACCTTGTGTATCCCTGTGTTCAGAAATGTCTTGGTAAGTGAGGAGTGTTGTTGCTCCATTTATCTTTTTCTTCTATTTTAAGATGAAGATTTTCAGACTGAAAATTGCAGCTTCAGACTTGAATGTTAGATTTCCACTTTTCTCTATGCACATACCCCAAACCAGGTAAGTATTTGTACAAAGTAGCGCATTTAATGTCATTGTGGTACCCTGAAGATGTTAAGGGTTAAAATAAATGGCTTTGGAGTTTTTATTTGGAGTTTTTATTGTATTAGTTTTGTTGTGAGCTTGGTGTTGCCTACATTTGTTTTTTGTTGTTTGTGGCGGGGTGGGAGTGGGATACCTTTGTGTCATTGTACACCCTCAGCTTGGCTAAAACCTGATTAACCCAATAATCTTGGAAACTCAGTGGTAATGCAGAGTAGTGTAAAGGTAAGAGGATTGGACAAGAACACAAAATTGCCTCATGTGTTTCAGCGCAATAGACAAGTGTCTTCTTTTAGTATGTAACATCATGTCCATGTGTGTAAATAAAGTTATGATGTCAACTGATCTGGGATCTGCATTCAGTTTTTCACAGATTAACACACCAGTGATGCTCATCACACTAGTTCACACACCCATCCTGCTTTATGGCGTAGTATGTCAGTTAGCTGTGAGTAAACTACAAATAACGATGGCATCTGGACGTTTCATAACATGAAGCTTCTGCCTAAGTTTAATAAGAAAGATCTGCAATCACCCATTGCTTGCTTGCTTTTTCCCTTTCCCTTCACAGGCTAACAATCTCAATACTAACATCAGTAATCTTCTGAAGGGTCTTCTTTAATTATGTAAAAAAAATAATTAAATTATGTATTCTCCCTTTCATGTCCAATCCATCTCCTCCCCATCTTCTGCCCATCTATGAACGGCTCGTTGTTTAGCGTTGGTCTGCATGTAAGACTGAGGTTTGTATATGGTCAAGAATGGAAAAAGGTGGTTCTGGTTAAGATGTCGTTGTCAACTGGATTTAAATTTTATCAGAAATTACTTATTTTGTTAAAGCTTCCTGCTTCATTGTCTGTTTAGCGTATGATAATTTTCTTTTGGCATGAGGTATCTTTTACCTGCTTTACTACATTTTTGGGAGAAAAATATGCACAGGTGGATATATTTTTCAGTAGCTGTAAAAGAGTAGTGCAACAACATTTTAGGTGCGGCTAGCGACTTAGCTAGCTTTACTGTGACTCACTCCACAAGCGAGGGCTCACTTGACCACAGTGTGGAAAAACAAGAGAGTGGGGGGAGTAGTGACTCACACCAGACCTACACAGTTTCTACAAACCGCCGAGCAGTTAAACCACAGCAACGTTGAGATGGTGAAACGGAAAAATACTCATTATGCTACAAGTAGAAGATACGGCTTTCTTTTTTCTTTTTAACCAATGACCTATTCCATGTGGATATAAAATGTTAGCTCAAAATGACAGCTGAGGAGCTGCTAACCATCTGACTGAGATCAGGCACAGGATGCCAGTCAGAACATAATCCATAACAACCCATCAAAACTTGCCTGGAAATAAAAAATTATTTCTTTATTGAAAAAATTCCAATAAGCATCAAAATAGAAAATATTTTTTGATACACACACACTGACCTGCTATTGTAACGCGTCCCTAGTGAGACAGCAACCAACAGATTATATCTGGTCCTGGAAAAAACAGGTAAATGATAAGATAGACGACAGACGAGAGCTGGTAGCACACTAAACCGTGTCACTAGGACGGAAGTGCCCCCTTGTGGCGCAACTTAGGGTCGCACAATTTGTTGGATCTTCAACAAAAATCACAAAATTAAGGCCCTTGATGAACAAAATTGCACACGAAAACATATAACGTGACTATACATTACGGTGTGTCACACTATAATCAGTATCTCACTTATAGCGCCTGGAATGTGACATTTCAAAATGCAGACTAACCATTGTACATCCAAAGTAAAAATGATACTTAAAGATGTTGCATGTTCTGAATGTGATTTGAAAAAAAAAACCACCCACATAACAAGGTGTTTACTTCCACACCAGGAAAAATACACCTGTAGTATACAAAGACCATCAGTTCTTCTTTTTATATGAATTTAGCAGGGTGAAAGGAACACTACAAGTGGGTTGAACTATTTTTTAGCATGACCTAGAAATAAGCGCAGTCCAAAATAGAAGAAGAGATTTTTTAGGCCCTTAATATTTGAGGCCAAACTATTCAACAATTCAACTAAACCAAAACAAGCCACTGATATCCAAGTGGAGCCAGGTCATAATCTACTCAGCATACCATACTATCCAGCTGATCACATTGTGTGACCCACTCAGCAGCACAGAGTTACCCAAGCGAAAAGTACGTTTAATTTGAAGGATTTTGCACTTTCTTTAACAGCAATTATTCTTTTAGTGAAGTAAATAAGCTCTGATTATGGAAAACCACACCTGATATGACGGGCACTCTTTGTATGTATTTCTACTGTCATATTGCAAAATAGGAAGTTAGAACAAGTTATTTTTCCATTTTATTAATTCCTCATATTTACTTACACTAACAATGTGAACATTGTTTCTCAATCACTATCATTCCTAACTTATTCCAGTGCTGAAATACTGCAGGTGTGGTGATACATTCCATTATGGGAATGACCACCACTTAAGCTCTCTTCAAGAGCAATTCCAGCTGTGCAGCTTCCAGCTGCACTTTTTCCATCAATTTAGCACTTTTGCAAGTTTACACGGTTGACTATGATGTCATCATTTAACAGTTCTCCAGGTCACAAAATAGGCTTGAATGATCCCCTCCACGATTGTGTGTGTGTGTGTGGTTCTTCTGTTCAGTTTTATTGCTTTTTCAGCTATAGCCTTCATGGACGATACAGTCAGAGGTCTGTTTCTTCACTTTGTCAGTGAAGCCTTTATTGTTTTATGTGTGTCTTGAGATTTGTAGCCTTGGTACACATCTCTCCTGACTTTATTTGCTAAACTGTTTTGTTTCAATCACCATTAGTGTAACAGTGGTGGCTTGTTTACCAAGGATGAAATGGAACAGATGGTTACAGAGGTAACATTAGTTCTATGAATGAAGGTCAATGACCCTGTTAGTGTGGTCACTCAACAGGCTGGTGTGGTCAAGGTGAAAAAAACTGAAAATGATCCCATGGTGGCACAGCTGTATATATGCTATATTAACAGGAGAGTGGTTAATTTGGTATTTTATTTCTCCTAAACAGCTCACACTAGGACAGGCTGACACAGTGGCCTTTCGTGCTTCATTTGAAAAACCACAGTAACCTCTGGAGTCATCTGTTATTTCCACACAGAAAAAAAGCATAGCAAACAGCTTCAAAATACAGTGGGGTGAAAAAGTGTTTGCCCCCTTCCTGATTTCCTTTTTGTATATGTTTGGCATGCTTAATATTTCAGATAATCTAAAATATTAATATATATATATCATATATATGATATATATATATAAAAAAAAATCCAAATACAGCTTGAGCTCATTAAAATGACTATTCTCTGTTTTCTTATAATATAAATTTGATGGTCAGGACTGACACGTTTTCATTTATTCCTCAGTCCTCCAGATTTAAAAAGAGTCTGCTCTTTATTGACCTGTTGCCACGGTAATCCTGATTTCTCTACACATGCACTTGCTTAAACCAGAGCTGTTGAATGAAAGAGTCATGTCATCTCCGTTCACTTTTTTTCCCACAGCAATGGTGGATGATGGAGTCTCGCAATACTTCTAAAAGTTATCAATATACACTAGCCTCGCTATAGAGCAGTGGTTCTTAACCTTGTTGGAGGTACCGAACCCCACCAGTTTCATATGCGCATTCACTGAACCCCTCTTTAGTGAAAAATAAAATGTGATTTTTTTCAAATTCAAGACATATATATGTTTTTTATTGGTGCACAAAATGAGCCATGCATGTCACTGTGGAGGCTCTGCCGAACCCCTGAGACCGACTCACCGAACCCCTAGGGTTCGATCGAACCCAGGTTAAGAACCACTGCTATAGAGATATAGCCACACATAAGTTTGAGATGCATTTTTAAATGGTAAGAAGGTAAAAAAAAAATTACCACTGACACAACTCTGACTTATCCAAAGGCTCTGGCTTAAACATAGGCAGATTGATTGAACTTCCTCTGGTCTGCTGCTGTGGAACCAAAAATGCACCCGTGCTCTTACAGTAGTCTGTGTTTTAAACCAACAAGATAAACACTTCTGCCTATTTTAATTTCAGACTTTGTTTTTGTACACATGCAGCAGAGGGTGGTTTTTTTTGATAGAAATTGAAAAAAACTAACCTGATTGCTTCTGTATGTAATGCATGAAAATAACATGTGCATGCAGAATGTATTTAGGGTGGAA
Organism: Neolamprologus multifasciatus; assembly: GCF_963576455.1. Classification (NCBI taxonomy): domain Eukaryota; kingdom Metazoa; phylum Chordata; class Actinopteri; order Cichliformes; family Cichlidae; genus Neolamprologus; species Neolamprologus multifasciatus. The sequence goes on from NC_140448.1 coordinate 18,601,459, forward strand.
GTGGAGCGATATGAGCCACAGTATCTTATGGTTCTTATTGCTCCAGTTTCATTGTGGCAGCACACATACTTTACAGAAACACTTGTTTAAAATATCCACACAAACCAACCATTGCAAGTGCACCACGAGATCAAGCCTTTTAAACAGGCTTAGAACAATCTTTAATCTGTTTTGGCCTTTTCTCGTCGATATGGTTGTTTTGAAGATGATTCTATGTGTGTCCATACCCTGAGTCTTTGTCAGGTTGTCATAGTTGTACCCACTATTGAAAAAAAAAAACATTTCAAAGAAGAAATTAGTCATGTTGAAAAGCCGCATTTACTGATGTAAGTTTGTGTCTGTGTACTTTTGGCTTCTTTTTTTTAATGGATAGTGTAGCACAGATGATGATGCTCCCCACAAAGCTGACAATGACCAAGGCTGTCTTACACCAGCAGTCATAATGAAACTCTGTTGATCTATTCTACAGAATAGATGTGCATTTTCCACATGGTTATATTCCATACTGAGTGCTCTTGGTTGTATAGCAGAAAAACAAGGCAGAATGAAAAAGATTATTGCTCTGGATTTAAAACATATTGATATTATACATTGCTACTACCAAGGGTCTGTTTTGTTGTTATATTGTTAATCTGATTGTTCTGAATAAATGCTGTATTTGATTAAAGAGGAATCTGATTTGTCTCAGATCTTTATACATGTCTGAGTTGAGTGGTCTCTGTATGTGTGTGTTGCATGTGACTGATGTGTGCATACAGAATGTATCTGAGAAGCTGGTGGAAAATGAGGAGAAACACAATTTCCCATGTAAGAACCAGTTTCACTGAAATGTGGCTCTTGTGTTAACTTCTGTCTCTGTCTCTGCGTGACCTGCCCAACCAATTCCTCTTTCAATTCACTTCCTGTCCTATTTTGAATTTTCAAGATTCAAGATTTTCATTTGCTATTTGAGCACGGGACCAACAGTCCATGCACATTTGAATTCTTGTGCAGAGCTCTCCAGGTCAAGTTACATTTTTTACAAGGTAAAAAGAAAGCAACTTAAAAAAAAACCCCAACAAAATAGAAATAAAGCAAAGAATGGAGCAATCATAATATTTACTATATACAAAAATACAAAAACACTGTACAGAGGGTGGTAATATACTTCCTAGTATTGCACACATAATATTGCACATTTTCACAAATCTGTTTCAGTGAGTATATTGCATATTAATCAGTGATTAATTCCATTGTACATTCATACATTCAAAATGAGGTGAGGTAGTGCTGTGTTATTTTAAGATTTCAGTGGTTTTTGGTTTTGCCATCGGTCTGACTATGGCGTGTTCAGTGTTGTTATGAGTATTCTGTGTTTTTTGTTTTGCCATCTGACAGTTGTGAGGAAGAAGCTGTTGAAAAACCTTGTTGTGTCCACTCTGTTGTGTCTCAGATTATATGTTTGTATATTTGTGTCTGCGCAGAGGGTGAGCTGGATGGTGTGGGTCCCTAATAATTTTCTCTGCTCTTTTTCGGCAGTGTTGTGTTTACAGAGAGCCCATGAAAGGAAGTTTTGTTCCTATGATCCTCTCCACAGACGTTATGACTTTTTGCAGAGCCTTCCTCTCTGCTTGTGTGGTGTTCCCATACCAGACAGTCATGCCTGTGCTGAGGATGCTGTGTATGAGTCCTCTGTAGCCCTGGGTGAGAGGACGGTGGTTCAAGCAGCCGACTGAAACAAAGGGGGTGTCCAAATTCATAGGCTGCATCCTCCTGAGGCCGCAGTGACGCAACGAAAGCCGTCTAAATTCGTAGACTCCTCCAAATGCAGCTGACAAATGCGTCCTCCTTTTCTCCAGATTTGAAGGATGGGTCGGGTGTATCCTTCGTGACCCACCATATCCCAGAATTCATAGCGAGGCTCAGCCAATTCCAGTTTCCAACAATGGCGGCATCTACTTCATTTTAATATTACTTTTATTACTCTTTCTGGGTCACAAAATAAACTTTTAAGATATTTTCAGGCGAGAATGTAGCCGTGTAAACTTCAAATATCTGCTTGGTTTATCAAGATATCACATATTTACAAAAGTGCTCCGACATTTTCTGAGACATCTGTTACCCACCAGCTCCATAGCTAGCAGTGAACTCCCGGCACATCGTTTCCAAACCCCCCATGGTCTTTCGCTACTCAGGTTAAACATGATATATACGTCACTGAGATAACTTACAAATGTTATTGTTTGGCTTTTTTCAGTGTTTTATTTGTTCCTGAGTAAATCGGTTTGGCTGAGATTAAAGTTATAGTTTTCACACAGCTGAAAAAATGTCAGACAGAAAACTGATTAAACAGAAGTGTGAGATGGTCAAAAATTTACCCCACTGTCCTGTTTTATTTTACATAGTAAAGAGCAGATTTAATTAGTCTTTCCTGGGCTTTATTTTCACTGTTGCTGTGGTGTTGAGCGCAGTGTTGGTCAAGTTACTTGAAAAAAGTAATAAGTAACTAATTACTGATTACTCCTCCAAAAAATTAATCCCATTACATTACTGATTATTTATTTTCAAAAGTAATTAGTAACTTAGTTACTTCTTTAAAACATGATACACAACCTGAATATGTAATAAAGCAATGAACCTTTCAGTCCAATTCTATTTTTTCTGCGTAATCCATCTTAGAAAATTGAATCACATGGAAAAGTCTCTTTTAAAAAATTGTTTTATTAGTTTTAATCTTTTAATTTTATGCACATTGCATTAATTAAATTATATGCAACTGTTTATGACTTGAAGAAATATTTTAACATTTAAACCTATTTTCTACATATTCCAGCATATAAAATAAAATTACCTTGTGTAGAAGAAGAAAGAAAGAAGTTTTCTTCCCACGCAGAGAGTAGAATGGACACTAATATTTTTGTCACTTTTTACAGAATCAGACTCAAAGTGATGCCAGTACTTCCACGCATTAAACGCTGCATGGTCGTACTTTCTCCCGAACTCCATTTTATCCATTGTTGATCTGCACATGTCTGTTGCTGCCACATCATTGTCATTAGACGCTCTCACAAAGAAAATCACGACGGTTTAGTAACGCAGTAATGCAGCACGCTTATGGGAAAGTAATAGTAATCTAATTACATCTTTTGCAATAGTTATCCCTTACATTACTTGTTACTTGAAAAATGTAATTGGATTACAGTAACTTGTTACTGCCCATCTCTGGTTGAAAGTTCAGCTCAGGTCTGATGTAACCTGCAGTCCCAGGAATCTGTGGCTATTGGCCCTCTACACCGTCCCTTTGATGATAAGAGGCTGCAGGGGAAGGGGGTTCTTCCTGATGTCCAATATTAATTCCTTGGTCATATCTGTATTGAGGATGAGGTTGTTTTCCTTGCCATAGACACAAACGTTGTTTACCAGAGTCCTGTACCCAACTGTCATGGTTCCTTGAGCCAGTATTTTTTACATTCTAGTTCTGTTGTTATCCATATTTCTGGGTCCATTTCCTGGTTGATTGTCCCCGTTTGCGATCCATCTCCCTAGTCGTTATCTGTTTTTTTTCTCTCTCCATGGCTTTCTGCATTCCCTGTCTTGTCTTCTCATTCCTTGTCAGGTTAATACACCTGTACTCCTAGTCCCTGTGTTTTTTCATTTCCTGTTCCCATATTCTTTTTGTTGCGTTTCATCCTTTTGTTTCCTCATTCTGCCATGTCTCCATGTCTGTTTGTCCCCAATCCCTGTGTCAACTTCACGTATCTTGGTCAAGTTTTAGAGTGTGTGTGTTACTTCCTGTTTTATTTTGTTAGCCCCCTGTTTCACGCATGTATGTTCAGTTTTGCTCCCCCGTCTCGTTAATCAAATTTGGTGTTTTCCATCTCCCTGATTACCTCATGTGTATGTAAGTCCTCACTTTCCCTCTGTTCTTTGTCACATTGTTGTCTTACCTTTAATGCTGTGTGCATCCTGATCCCTATCCTAGCTATAGTACTTCTTAGTTTGTCATAAGTCCCTGCAATAAAGCTGTGTAAAATTCATGTTTTGTTTCCAGAGTCCTGTATCAGTCTGGCTGGTACAAAGCCAGCTCATGACAACAACAAACAAACAAGAACCCAAACCTATGAGAATACAAAACTTAGGGAAAACAAAACAGGGAATAAATATATCATTATTTCCCTCATCTGCCAGCTCTTATGTTAACATGCTTACAAACAAGTTAAATAGCTGCCAAACCCTATAAAACGTTGCCGCTTTTTTCCCTTCAAAGTTGATTTCAGTTATTTTAAGTATAGAAACTCTGTTACATGATAATCCAATGAGTGTGGGTGGGCGGTGTCTCATCTTTCCATCTTATGACAACTTCTATCTATTAGTGTAGGAAAACCAGTCTCGTCTTTAAGTGATGATCTATGAACTCTGCTTCCAGGTTTAAACTACCCTGTGTTTATTAAGGCTGTTGTGCTTTCAACATGTTTTAATGCTTTGTATTTTGTTCTATTTAATCTGAACAAGGCCCTAAGAAAGCCAGTGATCACTATTGGCCTTTCTCAATTTTTATTTCCACTACTCAATATACCAATATACTAAGTATATTGGGTTTCACTGTATAGGGTTTTGTTTTTTTATTTTACAAAATGCAACTCTGAATGAACTAAATATTGAACAGAAAATATATTGTAACATTCTGCAATCTCAAATGCAATTTTCAAAAAGTAAATTCTTGAAGAACAGAAAAGATATTCATTATCAAAGATATAATTATATATTATAAAAATATTAATATATTGTGGAACTATGAGCAACTATGAGCAAAGTTGTGTACAGTATTGTGTACTTAGTGCTTTGATAATAGTGACAAACTTCAGGGGAGTTCATAATGACAAAAAGCTCCAAACACTGCTGTAAGTCAGGTTTCGTCTTTTGTTTTTGTGACCTCAGCATGCTGAGAGACTTAAAGCTGAAAAAGATTTTAAAAAATGATAATTTTAGGGAAGAAATTTCTCTTTCTATCTATTTAATCAAACATTTTATACCTCAGCTATCTCATTCTTTCTATAGCGTTCTGCAAACTGTGACTAACGTGAGGAGGCTTATTTTTGGCTGCAGGTATCCCTGTATCCTTCTCAGCAGCACACATGTGGGGACCATATAACAGTTTAATAATACTTCTCCCTGAGCTTTGCTTCCTCACAAGACCAAAGTTGTCATCCTTTGTTACACAGTCTTATCGTCGTCCACCTGGATGAAAAAGCATTTACACTAAACATTGTTTTTGTTTTCTGATTCTGCAAAAAGACTGAGATCAGCAAAGGCCAGAGAACACAAGATACACAAGATCCAACAAAAAAGATACTAGCAGGGAAATGGAAAATGCTGTCTTGGTCTTACTAGATGTTGTCTAACTGGATTTTCTCTCTGTGTTTGAGTTGAACAATCTAGTTTAGAAAGTATTATATATTTATAAGTGTAAATTGTAGATTTATCTGCCAGTGTTAATTACATTTAATTACTTATTTAATTAAACAATATTTTTGTTCAAGTGGAAATCTAAAATGGATGTTATAAATACATATTAACAAATGTACTTAAAAACAAAAAACAAATCTGTGCCGTATTTGTTTTCTTCAGGTCTTCTTCCGTCTTTTTTAAAACAGAAAATATGTCCCAAACTAAAATATTTTTTCAGAGTCTTTATTTAGGCTTTTGACATTAAAACAGAGGCAGTGATGTAAAAGATTAGCAACACATGATCTCTCACGATTAGAAATATAAATTTTAATTTGACCAAAATTGTATTGATATGCAATAAAGCAATAAAAGTAAAAGAAAACAACAACAACAACTCAAAAGAAAAGTATTCAAAGAGTAAAAGAAAATCACATTATCATCAATATGGAAGCAGTTTATAAGAAATATATTGAAATAGTTATCAGGCTTAGACTTAAACCACTGCATACACATTCTATAGGAATATTACACACACAGCGTAATAATTTCACATGGGGGGGGGGGGCGGGGGGGATAAAGAAAGAACTTAAGTTACACATTCATATTGATAACATTTTTTCTTACTTTCATTACATTTTAGGCTCTATTATTGTCATCACTGAAGGGAAAAACAGAAGTTCATAAGAGAAATGTTTTATGAAAACATTGGAAACAAACATTACTCTTGTTTTCAATGGGCTGGGGGGAAAAAAGCAAGCCTAACATAGCTGTGTTAATGAATACCTTTCTTTCAGTATAACAGTATCATTCCTGTCGGTACAGGAGCAGGCCTCCTGCCAGGAACAGAAGCCCAGTGGTGAACCAGCCAATGTAGAGTGAGGCTCCCAGCTTTATGCTGACATTACTGACATGTCTGAGCATGTAGGACTCACGAATGGTGATGTTGGCCATCCAGCAGACAGGTATGAGCACCAAGAAACCTGTAATGATGAAGACAACTCCAGAAGCAAAGCCCACTTTGCGTTTTTGCCCATCATCCAACATGAAGTTAATGCGCTTGTTCCCGGCCACACCAAGCAGGATTCCAAAGATCCCACTGAGGATTGCGATAATGACAAGTGCTCTGGTAGCTTTCATGGCGTCATCTACCAGGGGTGGAAAAACCTCATACCCAACGCATTCCATCTTGCCTGTGGTGTATATTGTACAGATTTTCCATAAACCATACCAAGCCCCATAAATGTCATCAAAAGTACTAATGAGGACTTTCCAGGCAGGGAGACCACAGATCATGATGGTCCCCAATACGCCGATGATGGCTAAAGCCAAACCCAAAATCTGTCTTCTACCAGCATCCATAATGAAGCTCTTTTGATCTCTTCAAAACAGGAAGTTGGTGTGTTCTTAAGAGCTGCAGTAATGTATCTGTTCAGTAAGTGCTAAGCAGGCATCTTAAATACTCAGCGCAAATGGGTTGTGGCTTTCTCACTCACTTGGGGGTGTGTCCATATGAAGCCTGTGTTGATGCCCCTTATCATTATTATTAAGAGCAGCAAAAATTAAGAAAAAAGCTAAAATAGAAGATAAAATAGAATAGTATACTATACAAAATACAGGGTGGGCCATTTATATGGATACACCGTAATAAAATGGGAATAGTTGGTGATATTAAAGTCCTGTTTGTGGCACATTAGTATATGTGAGGTGGCAAACTCCTCAAGATGGGTGGTGATCATGGTGGCCATTTAGAAGTCGGCCATCTTGGATACAACTTTTGTTTTTTCAGTAGGAAGAAGGTCATGTGACACATCAAACTTATTGGCAATGTCACAAGAAAAACAAAAACAAACAAACAAAAACAGTCCAAAATAGAAGAAGAAGAAGAGATTTTTAGGCCCTTATTATTTGAGGCCAAACTATTCAACTAAACCAAAACAAGAAACTGATATCCAAGTGGAGCCAGGTCATAATCTACTCAGCATACTACACTATCCAGCTGATTACATTGTGTGACCCACTCAGCAGCACAGAGCTACCAAAGCGAAAAGTCCGTTTAATTTGAAGGATTTTGAACTTTCTTTGACAGCAATTATTCTTTTAGTGAAATAAATAAGCTCTGATTATGGAAAATGACACCTGATATGACGGGCACTCTTTGTATGTATTTCTACTGTCATATTGCAAAATAGGAAGTTAGAACAAGTTATTTTTCCATTTTATTAATTCCTCATATTTACTAATACTAACAATGTGAACATTGTTTCTCAATCACCATCATCCCTAACTTATTCCAACATATTCCATTATGGGAATGGCCACCACTTAAGCTCTCTTCAAGAGCAATTCCAGCTGGACTTTTTCCATCAATTTAGCACTTTTGCAAGTTTAACAGTTCTCCAGGTCACAAAATAGGCTTGAATGATCCCCTCCACGATTGTCTGTGTGTGTGTGTGTGTGTGTGTGTGTGTGTGTGTGTGTGTGTGTGTGTGTGTGTGTGTATGTGTGTGTGTGTGTGTGTGTGTGTGTGTGTGTGTGTGTGTGTGTGTGTGTGTGTGAGTGTGGTTCTTCTGTTCAGCTTTATTGCTTTTTCAGCTATAGCCTTCATGGACGATACAGTCAGAGGTCTGTTTCTTCACTTTGTCAGTGAAGCCTTTATTGTTTTATGTGTGTCTTGAGGTTTGTAGCCTTGGTACATATCTCTCTTGACTTTATTTGCCAAACTGTTTTGTTTATTTTCAAGCACCATTAGTGTAACAGTGGTGGCTTGTTTACCAAGGATGAAATGGAACAGATGGTTACAGAGGTAACATTAGTTCTATGAATGAAGGTCAATGACCCTGTTGATGTGGTCACTCAACAGGCTGGTGTGGTCAAGGTGAAAAAAACTGAAAATGATCCCATGGTGGCACAGCTGTATATATGCTATATTAACAGGAGAGTGGTTAATTTGGTATTTTATTTCTCCTAAACAGCTCACACTAGGACAGGCTGACTCATACTGTGGCATTTTGTGCTTCATTTAAAAGAAAACCCTCACAGTAACCTCTGGAGTCATTGCTCCCTTCCTGATTTCCTTTTTGTGTATGTTTGGAACGCTTAACATTTCAGATCATCTAAAATATTAAAATATTACACAAACATAACAAAGATAAACACAAAATGCAGTTTCTAATTTAAGATGTTCATTATTTTGACCCACATCTTTGCAGTATTATTGTATTTCAGCCACACTGGAGAGAGCACCAGCTAATTGTAACTGATGTCCAAATACTTTTTGAAACATATTACACATACATTTTTAAGTAAAGAAAAGAAAAGATCTGTCTATTGTTATGTGGGTAACTAATATCACAGGTCTGTCAGTGTCTGATCTTTTTCTCCATATGTTTATCTTCAGCTTCTGTCACCTACATTTTCTCCCCATTAGGTTACAGCTGAACAATTAGTTTTAAAAATCAAATGTTCAATTAGGATTCCAGCATCATGTAACAAAAGTTCAAGTTGAGCAAAAGACAAGATGTCTGTGAAGGTTCTCAGTCATCCAGGTCATCGTACTCTAAGGAGCTTGGAAAGAAAAGCGTCTGGACTTCTTGTCACGGTTCTGGGTCGGTGACAAAGTGTTGAGTTTCTTGTGTCTCAGAGTTTTTGTATTATGATCTTAGTTCTCTTTGTTGCCCCAGTTTTCTATAGTCTAGTGTCTTAGATTGGCTTTCTTGTATTCAGTTTAGTTTTCCGAGTGTTTAGTAGCTGCCCTCTGTGTCTCGTTGTTGTTTTTGTTCTCTGTGTTTCTTAGTTGCTCTCTCTCCCCTAGTCAAGTCTGCGTCTGTGCTATTTCCTGTTTTACTTTGAAGGTCTGTGTCTCACGCAGGGTTTTAATAGTTTTGCAATTTTCATTAGTTTTTATTTTTATTTAGTTTTGACTTCAGATTTTCAATTTTATATCAGTTTTAATTAGTTTTTACCAATTGTTTGCTAGTTTAGTTTAGTTTTTATTTTTTTTGAAAATCCTTAGTTTCAGTTTAGTTTTGATTAGTTTCAGTTATAGTTTTAGTTGTGTTTGCAATAATTAAGTGTAACAAAATCCCAGTTTCATCATATCAGTCATTCTCTTCTGCTTATCCTTGGGTATGTTGCTATTCCAGCTACCATACCCTGCACCCTGGACAGGTCGCCTGTCTGTCGCAGGGCTAACATGCAGAGACAGACAACTCACATTCCCACCTATGGGTTCTTTAAATAAATAAATAAAGGCAGATGAACAACCATTGATACCAGGCAACTATAAAATGTATATCTTGGCCCCAATGAGACTATTAACTCTTGCAGCACCGGGTGTTCGTAATTGTGGTTCAAGTGAATTGATAAACTTTTTGAAGGTAATTGACTCACGCAGTTGTGTAGATATCCCCGTCCTGTTGTCTCGGGATGTATCACACTGCCTTGCCTGGGGTTAGCTTCTGTTTTCTGGGGATGAGGGTTGAGTGTGCTCCCTTACCTAAGGTAAGCTAGGTTAGCCTTCTTGTGTGAGCTTTTCAAGTGCACTTTAAGGTTTGTGGGATTTTTTTCCCTTTAGAAATGTCCCTCATAATTTGTCTGTTTCCACTGCAAGACACTTGCTTTATCCAAAACACAGTCATATTCAAAGTAATCCCAAATTGGACTCTGGCGCTTTCTTCCGACTTTTCCTGACATGATTCTGCGCGTGGATGGAGCAGCAACACAGACGACCCGACTAACGTACTTGCCACCTGCTGGCATAATGAGACACAGCAAGAAAAAAATCTGGAAACTAAACTTCATTTTCACCCTTGACTATTGTATGACACGCACACATCAATGAAAACTAAACACATTTTTGCTATAAATTCAGTTAATTTTAGTTAGTTTTGTGAACACTCATTATAGTTTTAGTTAGTTTTCCTTTTTTTGTTTTTATTTTTATTTCCGTTAACGAAAATGTTTTTTCACTTCTAGTTTTCGTTATTTCGTTAGTTTTCGTTAACGATAATAACCTTGGTCTCACGTGAGTGTATCCTACTTTGCTTCCTTGTCTCATCAGTTCTGATTTCCCTCATGCTGTGTGTGATTCTCCGTGTGTCTCCTGGTGTACATTATAATTCGTTTTTCTCAGTTTAGTTTTGTATTGCTTGTGATCTGTTTTCCAGCAATAAAGCTGTGTTTTTGTTTTTGTCCCCGTGAGTTTGCATTGGACCCAAATGCAAACTCATTCCTGCCTGCACATAGCCGGATCATGACACTTCTTTAAATTGCTTAAAGACGTTTCACCTCTCATCCAAGAAGCTTCTTCAGTTTTAAGGTCAAATGGTGGAGAGTCCCAGATTTAAACCCAGTGGGAGGTTCCCCCCCAAAGAGGGACAAAGGACCCCCTGATGATCCTCTACCTAATCACATGAGCCAAGGTGTGAAAAGGGGTGTGGGTCACAATCAGCCAAGGTTTTGGGTGAGCTCATTGTGAAACCTGGCCCCACCCTATCATGTGATTTCCTGAGGTCATATGGCCCAGGGTGTCAGTCGGCGTTAAGGCGTCTGGGAAGGGATCTCAAAACTGGATTATAGATAGCAGACAGTTGTCGTAAACCACCGCCTCTATTCAAAGAGGACCATCTGTCCTCTGTCCAAAATGTGAACATTGGCATCCTCGAAAGAGTGACCTTTAAGTTTTGAAAGAGGAGTGAAAGAAGCCATTTATGTCCACTGTGAGCTACCATCTTCGGCCCACCGAGCATTTGCCCGGTGGGCCAATTCAGGCTGCAGACCCTGAATTGGGATACAGCCTCAGTTTTGCTCTCCCTGTCTCGCTAATCAAATGTAGTTCACCTGTGGTCCCTGGTGTGCTCCATCTCCCTGATTACCTCATGTGTATGTAAGTCCTCAGTTTCCCCCTGTTCTTTGTCACATTGTTGTCTTACATACTCTTAATGCTGTGTGCATCCTGATCCTTATCCTAGCTATAGTACTTCTTAGATCGTATTTTATTCTCAAGTTCATAAGCCCCTGCAGAAAAGCTGTGTAAAATTCATGTTTTGCCTCCAGAGTCCTGCACTTGGTGTCCTCAGTATGGCTGGTACACAGCCAGTTCATGGCAACAACAAACAAACCTCCCCAACCCTATGAGATGACAAAACTTAGGGGAAAAAATTATACGAATAAATGCACAATTATTGCCCTCATCTGCGAGCTCATTTGTTGACATGCTTACATACAAGTTAAATGGCTGCCAAAACCTATAAAAACTTTGCTGCTTTTTTCCTTCAAAGTTGATTTCAGTTTTATAAGTATAGGAACTCTGTTACATGTTAATCCAATGAGTGTGGGGGGGGGCGATGTCTCTCATCTTTCCCTCTTATGACAACTTCTATCTATTAGCGTATGAAAACCAATCTGGTCTTTAAGTGATGATCTATGAACTCTGCTTCCAGGTTCAAACGACTCTGTGTTTATTAAGGCTGTTGTGCTTTCAACATGTTTTAATGCTTGATCTATTTAATCTGAACAAGGCCCTAAAAAAGGCAGTGATCACTATCGGCCTCTCTTGATTTTTATTACCACTATTCATTTGAAAGCTCAGTTTTTAAAACCTTACGATGTAACTACAGCCCAGCCCATGCAGCAGTACATTTCACAGACAGTGGTCACTACTGTGGACAGCTATTCAAAGGCTGTTTTCTTGTATTTGTGTCAGTGTTGACTTGCACATAAACCACTACATTGGACACTGCCACCTACTGGTCAACCAGTGGACATGTGTAAGTGGCTCTTTTAAAAGCACATGTTTTAAAAAATGAAGTTCAAAAATCTTTTTTTATGCCTAAAGATCAATAAAAATACTTGATTGAGGTTGTCATAATTCATGCATAAAAGGGTTAAACATTACAAACAGACAGGGGATTAAAAGACATATTGGTGTCTTCTAATCTCCTATTACATCCAGCATTTCACAGTTATTGCCAATGCACAGTGCAGCATCTCCTGATTGTGAACAAATACAGTATGACATCATTTTCAATTAATGTGTCAAAGTAATTTATCAAAAAATATTGGGTTTAACTATATGTTGTTGTTTTTTTTTTACAAAATGTAGCTCTGAAGGAACTACATATTGTACAGAACTTATTGCTTTGCTGATAATGACAAACTTCAGGGGAGTTCATGATGACAAAAAGCTCCAAACACTGCTGTAAAGTCGAGTTTCTCCTTTTGTTTTTGTGACCTCAGCAAGGTTGACTTGAAGCTGCAAAAGATTTAAAAAAAAAAAAAAAAAAGATAATTATAGGGAAGAAATTTCTCTTTTAATTTTCTTTCTATTTAATTCTTTAGTGTTCTGCTCAACCAATTGGTAGAGCACATTTTCAGGCCCTATATCTAACTGAGGCTTTCACTGCAATTTGCCTACCTTAATGAGTCTTTTCTACCAATTGGTTTACATCTGTAATGCCCCAAAAATCCACCAGAAGGCACTGTGAATGTAAAAGGTTGGCTCTTCTTATCCCTCTCCCAACCAGGAAGTCAGAAACCAAAAAACATCCAACATATTTTGAGTGTTTTTGATTAAACTAAGGTAGGAAGATATAATTTTTTGATATATGATAGTGTTAGAGGACTTGCTTAACAGATGTATGTCACTGGACAGCATTAAAAAAGTGAAATTAAGTGTTAAATAATTTTTTTAAAAAGTGGTCAACCACATGGTTGATTTGTCACTTTATGGTGGTACTGCTAACATAACCTAAATGTTATTAAAATTGATTATTTGCCATAAAATCAAACCACTAGACCCATTTTATTTATCCATTGCTTTTGATAAATCACAGTAAGTGTTAGCATCAGGGGTGGATCTAGAAGGGTGGCATGGGGACAGTTTTGCATATGACAGTGTTGTTTATTAAAGTAAGATAGCATTAACAGTTTGAGTTACAGTCAACAGTGAATATAAATGCTAAAACTGAATATATTGCATAGTGTCAAAGAGTCAAAAATTGTATTTCAGATCTTTTTACAGACCAAATTAAAATAACGTGCCGTTATACAACGTTCAGAAGATGGTCTGTGTATTCAAACCCACCTCTGGCGCTGGTGCCCTACCTTCATTTTTAAATGCATATAGACACTCAGAGTTTTCAGGAGGAGCCGGGCTGCTCTCTGGCAGGAAGCACCATGCCCTCCTGTGTTTTAAATGCACTTTGGAACAGCGCGCAGCAACACTACATATGAGCAGGTGGAGGGAGGTTTGGGGTCTTTACACCCCCCAGTTCTGTTAACCGTCAGGGCTGGGGGGTTGGGAGGAGGTGCTGGCCGTCGGATTGGGGTCTGGGATGCAGAGCCTCCCTGCTACTTCAGATAAGGAGGCGGTCTGCTTTCCTCCACCCCAGAGAGAAGAGTTGCATCTCTTGGGTCCGGGTGCGGTTTGCCCCTCTGGGGGCAGGGGTACCTGGACTTGGGCTATGGAGTATGTTTGGGGAGTGTGACTTTGTGTGCAGTGTATATTTGTGTCTGTCTCCACATCAGGTGAGTGCCGAGTATTTATTTGTGTATATGGGGGTGGGAATGCACGTTTGTGTCTGCGTGCGCCTGTTCGTCTGTGTCTATATGTCAGCTTGGGTCTTAGACTCCACCTCTCTGGGAACATCTCAGGCTCTCCGAGGAATGGAGGCCTATCTCCCCTCACCACACTCCCTGCCGGTGGTTGATGCCCTCAGACGTTGGTGTGTTGGTGATTCTTGGTGTCTGGGGCTGGGCGCTCATATGTACCGACTCACTCCTGGTGGCCGATTGGCGGGGCCTGGCGCCTGTGGCCTGGCTGGGCCCCTTCCGGGGGGTGAGGTGCCCTCTGGGCTCTGGGCCTGAGGCCCGGTCCTCTCTGGCACAGCTGGCTGCTGGCAGAGCCCGCGGGCACGCCACTGCAACCTCTCTGGCCTCTTTATGGCTGCTGGGTGACCTCTCGTTTGGGGCTCTCCTCAGCTCTTTCCAGGAGGGTGGCACAGTTGCCCCTTTGGTGGTCCTCCTTGGGTCCTCATACTCTGGGGCCCCTGGATGTCTGGACGACACAAAGGCAAATGTGTCCGACAGTTAAAGGTATAAGAATATGGAATTCTCTTCGAGATAATCTCAATCTCAAATATGCACAGTTTTAAAATGTGTTAGATACTTAAAATGATAAATCAATATGAAGAACACAAAAGTAATTTGGGCTAAATATGGAAGGAACAATATTTCTTTGCCATCTAGTAGTGTTGTATATTGTTGATTATACTGATTTATTGTTTAGTTTAACATGTCTTGATATGTAACGATGCAAGAGTGTTTTTGGGGTTGTTGGCACCCTCTTGTAAGGATAATTAGATTTCAGATAGGGGGCAGGTGCTAATAAGAATTTGTTCTTCTTCCTGTTCCTTTTTCACCCATGAGTGCAGTGTTATATTAATGGGAAAGAGGATTTGTATGTAGGAAATAAAATGCAGTTTAAAGTAATACAGTTACTTTTCCTAGTAATTAATTACTTTTATAATACTGTAACTCATTTACTAACTCAGTTACTTTTTTGAAGAACTAGAAACTGTAACATATTACTTTTGTTTTTACAACACATGTAAAAACAAACACACATTTAGTTTTGTTTTTTTTCAATTATACTGCACTACAATTATACTGCTAGATAGATAAATCTCATTCCTCTCAATGGCCTCAGAGCAGTGAAAGGCAGCTTATAACGGTAAATACCAGAGTTTCATCCACAATGCGCATGTGAAAACCATGGGGGGTTGCCCAGCTCAGTCAGTGTAATCGGGAGATGGACACGCCCACATTAAAGTGAGAGTCTGCCAGAGATTGACGTAATCAGTTTTAATCAACAATAGCAGACTGTGGCCACAAGATGGCAATAATGTAAAGGTTAGATGTATCTAAGGAGAAAGATTGCTATACTTTGGTCATTTCTTCTCTCTGCCCTTGAAGGAAATATTGTTTTTCCTACTTTGTTCTTCCTGTCTGGATGCGCACTGCACGCCTGGTTGCACACATTATTTCAGCAGTACTTTGAGCTTGAAGCGGAAAGGCAGCATGTTTTTTGGGAGGAAAGGTTTTATTCATTTGATAATATAGGAATCATAACACACACACACATACATTAAGCAATCAAATAAATCAGCAAATGAATCACTTTGGCTGCTTTATTTCTGCCTTGATTATGGGTGAGATTGTGTTATATTATGAAAATTAGGATATGACATGTAAAACTTAGTTATTTCATAGTATTTCCTTAACTCTTGAGCTACCATGATTTAATTGGCTCGGTTTGCATTTACCATACCTCTACTAATTCTTTAAAATTTGATAAAAATCTAGCTCCACGGTAATGAGCAGTAAGCATAGGGACCACTTAAGGACGTTGGGCATTCAAGTCCGTTTATGATCACTGTTTAAAGACATTCACATCAGTGACCTACTGGGGAAAATTATCTCCACCTCTGTCATTCCTGTTCCTCTTTACACAAAGGAGCAGATACTGGCCCTGCCGATGAGTTAAGGACCTTCTACAGCCCTGCCCAGCTTTCATAGAGTAACTGTCTATCTCCTTGAAACTCCACTATTTTCTTTAGGCTGTGCTGGGAGACACAGCAAACCTTTTGGCAATGGCACATATTGAAGTGGCATCCTGAAGGGGCTGGACTAACTGTGTAACCTCCTGTAGGCTCCAGGTATTCCTTCATGCTACCAGTAATGACACTGACCTAGCTGAATGCAAAACTAGTGAAAAAACAAACAAACGTAAAAGTTGAGGAAGGAAAAATATCAGAGGCCTCCACCTGAAAAACTGTTTGCTGTTTTAGGGTTGCGGCTTGAGGAGGAACAAATAGTGCAGCGGACGTCATCAAGTATTGACGCCATGCGTTTGCTATTTAGTTTAATTTAATAATGAAAAACACACTGTTAAGACAAGTAAAAGAAGCTTGATGCATACTGACACAGAATCAAATAGGGTCATTTGGCTTGTACTTCACAATAATCACTACAGTAACTGGATAGTGTTAATTACTGCATGTGTTATGTTTTCTATGTGTTAAAGTATACAAGCTTTGGCTTGGTTCAGAATAATTTAAATAATTTCATCAAAAGTTGAAACATGAGGCTTTGAGCAGATGTCCATGGGCCCGCCAGGGATTTTTTATTTTTTATTTTTTTGTGACACAGCACTACCATGCACCTACTTTGAATTGTTCAGGTAAACTCAAAGCAAAAATGAAAATAGTCCCTCCCTCTTCCCGCTCCACCACAACCACCCACACATGCGGGGCCTTGGGGTGCAAGTGTGTCACTAGGGTGCAGGGGAGGCACTCCCCCTCTGTCCCCTTCTGGCCGCTTGTGCCTCAATTTCATTCTGCAACCTAGACATCCACATTACTCCCACTATGATTACACATACATATAGGGCCTTGGGGGTGGGCACGTATATGGCGTCCAGAGGACAGTGTGTGTATTCAACCTCACCTCTGGTGCCCACTTTTTAATTTTAAATGCACAGACCTTGAGGGCTCTCAGTAGGGGCCGTGCTAGACCTGCTGCTCTCTGTCAGGAAGCACCATGCCCTCCATGCACTTTAGAACAGCATGCAGCAACACTACATGAGCGGGCAGAGATAAGTTTGGGGTCTTCACACACCTCCGTTCTCTGTTAGCCATCGGGGCAGAGGGGCGGAGAGGAGGAGTTGGCCGTCCGATTGTCTGGGATGCGGGGCCACCCTGCTACTGTGAGGCTGGGGGTGTCTCCACCCCGGGGAAATGGGTAGCATCTTCTGGATCTAGGTGTGTTTCCCCCCCTGGGGGTGGTGGTATCTGGAGCTGGGGGCTAGAGTATGTTTAGGGAGTGTAATTGTGTGTACAGTTTCTTTTTGTGTCTGTCTCCACGTTGGGTGAGTGCCAAGTATTTGTTTATGTGTGCATGAGGATGGGAATGCACGTCTGTGTCTATATGTCAGGTTGGGTCCACCTCAGGCCCTCCAAGGTATGGAGGCCTATCTCCCCCCACCACACCCCCTGCTGGTGGCTGATGCCCTCAGGTGTCGGTGCGTTGGTGGTTCTTGGTGTCCGGAGCTGGGCGCTCAGGTATGTACTAAGGTTATTATCGTTAACGAAAACTAATGAAATAACGAAAACTAGAAGTGAAAAAACATTTTCGTTAACGGAAATAAAAATAAAAACAAAAAAAGGAAAACTAACTAAAACTGGAATGAGTGTTCACAAAACTAACTAAAATTAACTGAATTTATGCAAAAATGTGTTTAGTTTTCATTAATGTGCGCGTGTCATACAATAGTCAAGGGTGAAAATGAAGTTTAGTTTCCAGATTTTTTTCTTGCTGTCTCATTATGCCAGCAGGTGGCAAGTACGTTAGTCGGGTCGTCTGTGTTGCTGCTCCATCCACGCGCAGAATCATGTCAGGAAAAGTCGGAAGAAAGCGCCAGAGTCCAATTTGGGATTACTTTGAATATGACTGTGTTTTGGATAAAGCAAGTGTCTTGTAGTGGAAACAGACAAATTATGAGGGACATTTCTAAAGGGAAAAAAATCCCACGAACCTTAAAGTGTACTTGAAAAGCTCACACAAGAAGGCTAACCTAGCTTACCTAAAACAGAAGCTAACCCCAGGCAAGGCAGCATGATGCATCCCGAGACAACAGGACTGGGATATCTACACAACTGCGTGAGTCAATTACCTTCAAAAAGTTTATCAATTCACTTGAACCACAATTACGAACACCCGGTGCTGCAAGAGTTAATAGTCTCATTGGGGCCAAGATATACATTTTATAGTTGCCTGGTATCAATGGTTGTTCATCTGCCTTTATTTATTTATTTAAAGAACCCATAGGTGGGAATGTGAGTTGTCTGTCTCTGCATGTTAGCCCTACGACAGACAGGCGACCTGTCCAGGGTGCAGGGTATGGTAGCTGGAATAGCAACATACCCAAGGATAAGCAGAAGAGAATGACTGATATGATGAAACTGGGATTTTGTTACACTTAATTATTGCAAACACAACTAAAACTATAACTGAAACTAATAAAAACTAAACTGAAACTAAGGATTTTCAAAAAAATAAAAACTAAACTAAACTAGCAAACAATTGGTAAAAACTAATTCAAACTGATATAAAATTGAAAATCTGAAGTCAAAACTAAATAAAAATAAAAACTAATGAAAATTGCAAAACTATTAAAACCCAGGTATGTACTGGCTCACTCCTGCTGGCTGCTTGGGGCTCAGTACACTCTGGCACAGCTGGCTGTCGGCAGAGCCCGCGGGCACGTCACTGCAGACCTCTGTGGCTTCTGCTCCCTGGCTGCTGTGTGACCCCTCGTCTGGGGCTCTACTCAGCTCCTCCACCGAGGGTGACACGGTTGCCCCTCCGATGGTGCTCCTTGGGCTCTTGCACTCTGGGGCCTCGATCTGCTGCTTCATGCCCTGGGGGACGGGGTGTATAAATAAATTATGCTAGCTTGGACACTGCTAGCATAATGGACTGTGTTTGTTTTTGGGTTTTTTTAATAAATGGGGCTCCCACACAAACGCCCCTGCCCCAAAAAAGGCATATACCTTTGACGTTGCATGACGAACACCGTATTCCTTGTCCACATGTAAACACAAAAACTGAGTTTTCGAATATCTCCAACCTGACTGGAGTGTTGTTGTTTTTTTAAAGTCTCTGTTTTCGGTAAATCAAAATGCAGTTTTTTGTGGACAAAAGGCCCAAATGCATAGAGAAAGCTGCGTTTTCAAAAATACCCATGTAGGTGTGGATGTAGTGTAAAAGAGTTAGTAGTTTACCTGTAATTTGTTGCAGTTTACTTTTATTTGTTTAATTGTTTACTAAATGTTTGAGGTGTGAAATATATTGCAATGGAGTTAGTTGCTTTCTCACTATGTTTCAGTATTATTTTTACACGTCCACAATGGCTGACAAGTTAATGTCACAGGCGGTCAAGTTTCTGCAAAACCTCAATAGACTGTATATTTGACATAACAATCAAATTAACTTCCAAGAGCTCCCATGCTTTGCTGATTACAGAATACTACTGGATTTTTAAAATACAGCCTTCTTACTGTAAAACTGTGCTGCAGTTTTTATAGAAATTTGTTGCAGTGCTCATTTTTTCAGAGGAAAGAACAGGACCCATATTAATAAACTAGCACAGAAAAAGAAAGCGGAACAGGAGCTGAAGTGATTCATTTCCATTCTTTGGAAGTGAATCACTTCAGCTTTCAGGAGGTGATAATCACTCACCTCCTGAAAGCTGCACTTGCTGGATGCCTTGAACTTCCTGATGCCAGTATACCAACTCCTCCTTCAGAAAACTCCAACATGATAATGGCAACTATACCAGCACGAACAAGTCCAAGGGAGCGTACTCCACTCTACATTTAATATGTAGTTGTAAGGGCGTAATAGAGTGCTGTGCAGAATTCTGGAGCCACATCTCATTTTTCTGTTAGAAGTTGTCAATTAGTTTTGCAGCTGGTATAAAATAGTGATTGCATGCTCCTACTTAACATTCTGGGAGGCTAAACAGTTGTAATTTTCTTTTGCCATTAGTGTTAAAGAGGTTGTTTGGTTTGTGGAAGTTGTCCAACTCAGCTTTCAAGTCTGGATAGACAAAGGTCAAATGAAAGTTAATGTGTAGGTTTTCTGTACCTGTTTACTGTATTAGGCAAGTCTGTTTCCTGTATCAGGGAAAGCTTATCAGATAACCACTATATTAGGTTCAGCTTTGACAAACTAATCAGTATCCTTAATAAAGCAGGCCATTAAGTCAGCTTCATTGTCCAGGAAAGATTATTTAACTCCAAGGCCTTTCAGTTTTTCAGGCACTTCTGATCCCATTTATGTGTTATTTACATTTTTTTAAAGCAAATTCAACAAATGCAGCTCCATAGTCTGATTCATTCGGTGATTCTGCTTTTACATTAATGCATGGTACATGTTTTCATAATACAATGCAGTTGAGCTGGGTCAATAAAATAAAGCTTCAGACATTTCAAATGTTTAAAGCAATGGCAGGCAACAACCTTCAAGCTTTCAGCATTGAAGTTTTTAATAATTATGTATGCCGGTGTGCCCAGCCACTATATTAGATACATCAGTTGCAGCTTTGGCACCTACCTCCTCCCATACTATTAGTCATAGGGACATCATTCAAATACTAAAATGATTAACTTAGTTTTGTGACATATGCTTCTGTAGACAGAGTTTTGGCATATATTTTAAATCTCAAAGATCACAAATGCCTGCAGAAAATGAAAGACTTCATATGTCAGTCACAGCAAGTGGTATGATAACTCAACTTTGGGTTTCAAGCCAAGCTGTTCTTTCTGCCAAGTTTCTCTTTTACATCACAGTGGGTTCTAAGGAAATTTGAGGATGTGTCTAACACGATCTAACACGTCCTTTAGTTTCCATAGAACTGAAGAATGTTTAAAGAGGTTTTTATCTCAGTAAACCTGTGTGAAGCGTGTTATTCAATCGGCTGTATTTGACTTTTGATGGTGTTTTTGCACATGCCTGGATTACTTTACTAATGTTTTGAATTTCGTTTTTTTATTGATGTTTTTTCCTATTTAGAATAGGATCTTCTTGTTTGTTTGTTTTTAGTTCCCTTGGTCTTTTCTATTTAGGTTTCACACACTGTTGCTGGTATTTTGGCTCATTCCTCCATGCAGATCTCCTCTAGAGCAATGATGTTTTGGGGCTGTTGCTGGGCAACATGGACTTTCAACTCCCTCCAAAGATTTTCTATGAGGTTGAGATCTGGAGATTGGTTAGGCCACTCCAGGACCCTAAAATGCTTCTTATGAAGCCACTCCTACGTTACCCAGGCGGTGTGTTTGGGATCATTGTCATGCTGAAAGACCTAGCCAGGTTTTATTTTCAGTGCCCTTGCTGATGGAAGTTTTCACTTAAAATCTCATGATGCATGGCCCCAGTCATTCTTTCCTTTACACATCAGTCATCCTGGTCCCCTTGCAGAAAAACAGCCCCAAAGCATGACGTTTCCACCCCCATGCTACAAAGTAGATATGGTGTTCTTTGTATGCAACTCAGCATTCTTTCTCCTCCAAACACGGCAAGTAGAGTTTTGGCCAAAGCGTTCTATTTTGATTTCATCTGACCATATGACATTCTCCCAAGCCTCTGCTGAATCATCCAAATGCTCTTTAGCGGACGGGCTTGAACATGTACTGGCTTAAGCAGGGGGACACGTCTGGCACTGCAGGATTTGAGTCCCTGGCGGTGTAGTGTGTTATTGGTAACCTTGGTTACTTTGGTCCCAGCTCTCTGTAGGTCATTCACTGTGTGGTTCTGGGATTTATGCTCACCATACTTGTGATCTTTTTGACCCTCTGGGGTGAGATCTTGTGTGGAGCCCCAGATTGAGGAGATTATCAGTTGTCTTGTACGTCTTCCATCTTTTAATAATTGCTCCCAGAGTTTACCTATTGCAGATTCAGTCTTCCCAGCCTGGTACAGGTCTACAATTTAGTTTCTTGTGTCCTTCGACAGCTCTTTGGTCTTGGCCATAGTGGAGTTTGGAGTGTGACTAAGTTTGTGGACAGGTGTCTTTTATACTGATAACGAGTTCAAACAGGTGCCATTAATACAGGTAACGAGTGAGCTGGACGATATGGAAGTGAAGTTGGACTTGATTGATTTGTTTCGCACGACCTCTGTAAGTGGAAGTTATCGGGCTGTTTTTTTGTTTTTAAGGCAGACCCTGTTTTTTTTTTTTTTTTTGTCATTTCGGTCCAAACTCCATACTGGTTGGTGGCGGTAATGCACCATTTTGCTGTTTGCCAACCGCCAGTAAACCCTATACAGAAGAAGAAGAAGACTGTAACAAGTGGAGGATCCTCTAACAGAAGAAGTTACAGGTCTGTGAGAGCCAGAAATCTTGCTTGTTTGTAAGTGACCAAATACTTATTTTACACCATAATTTGCAAATAAATTCTTTAAAAATCAGACAATGTGATTTTTTGGATTGTGATTTACAGGCCTCTCTCATCTTTTTTTTTTTTCCAATTTTTATTTTTCAAATGCCAGACAGTCATAAAGCACATAGGTACACATAGAAATGATAGTCTCTTCTTTCTCCCCCCCACTCCCTTATAATAATTTAAAGATGAATATGTTACAGAAAGATGGATTAACCCATTCAAAAAACAAACAAACAAACAAAAACAAAACAAACAACAACAAAAATCAACAATAAAGTGCTAGTACTTATCCTTATAGATTAATATTACCATTAATCAACATTAGTTAATATTAATATTAGTGACTGCTTGCTTCTTGGTCGAAGCAAATTAATAATGCTGGAATATCTTAAATGAAGTACTCTTATGAGGTGGTACTGCCAGCAATAGCAGGAAAATTTGTGCACGGTCATGTGTTGGACTACAAAAAGATTTCTCGTGCTGGTAACTAAGTATTTAAGTAATGGTTTCCAGTAAGTAGGCAAAGGCAATAAGGTTATTTTGGATAGCTGTGATACAAAGGTTATTTGGTGGTTTGCCAAAAATAGCAATATGTTGAGTCGGAGTTAGATTTATACCTAATATATCTGAAATTGTTTTGAAGAATTAATGCCAAAATTCAGCCAGCCTGGGGAACGCTCTAAACATGTAAGGTTGCAAGGTGTCTGTGAGCATCTATTACATTTATCATCACATTTATCTGGATATAATTTTAATTTTTTTTCTTTAATGTAGTGTAGTCTGTGGAAAACTTTAAATTGTATTAATGAAAGTCTGGCACAACTAAAAGACGAATTAATGGCCCTTATAGCTTCCTCTCAGAAAGATGCATGTGGAGTTCTGACTCCCATTTCATCTTGGTCCTATGGAAAAGCGATTCGCTAGGTGGAGAAACTAGTTTGTAAAGGTAGGAAATATGGCCCTTTGACAAAGTAATCTCTCTCACATCTTTTTAAGTGGGAGAACTTGCACAATTGGTGGCTGACTAAATACTTTTTTGCCCCATTTGTATCTATAGAGTAACTTCTTATTATGCTCATAGATTTAAATTACTCAAGTATTATAAGTCGTTATAAAGTATTATAAGTTGTTATGCCAGAGTGCCAAGCATGTTTCAGAGAAATTCTAACAGTTACATCCTTCCAGTTCCACAAAATGCCATTACCATGGTGATTCACAGCTACACAATTGAAACAGCTGGGAAGAACTGATAGGTAACAGCCTAATCTCTGGGATTTTGACAATGGATATACAGTATAGGATATACAAACATGCCAATATTTTTGATTATCTATGCTTATCTATGCTTCAGCAAACTGGCATACACCTTTGGTTAAATTTATAAGGCACACTTATGTGGCTAATAAAGTGGCCGCCCATTTTATTAAGTATGCAATTGTGCCTAGCCACTACAGATGTTAACCTGTGTACCCAGCCAAATTATTAGGTACGCCCATGGACAATTTATCAGGTACAGGCCTTGCTACTTTTTTAAGTGCCAATTCTCCTCAGCTTTTTTAGCTAACCTATTTACTTTCAACCTTTTAGCACAGTAACAAACCCATTGCACAACCCCCAAGGGTTTTATGTCTGCTTCCAGGGAAAGAGACTTCAAAGGGTTCTTTCACATATTATGCAAGGTTCCATACCACTACACTATGAGCTCACTATTAAAAACAAACGACAAATTTTAAAAAACAGCCGTCATATCTTATCAAACGAGTTTGTCTTAGTAAATGGAATGCAGCCTGATAACTTTAACTTAAGTTCTTTTACAGTATATCATATGTATCCAGGTTAACTTCCTTTTACTAATGTTTTGAATCAGCTCCCTTTGCTCAGTTTCATATTCCAGGAAATGTAGTGATGGGGTTTGGTGTGTTTTCATTTTCTCTACAATAGCCAACTTCATTTGGCCAATAGCAGTTTTTCTCCTTTCAGGGCCCTATGAGGGTTTTCTGTGAGCAAGCCCTCTATGGGTTGCCCATAGAAAACCCTCATGGGTAAGTTGTGAACTGCTGTTTTTCTTTTGACTAGTGATTTGAGTTACTGACCTTTAAAATAAATAAATAAATATATATAAATATATATATAAATATATATATATATATATATATATATATATATATATATATATATATATATATATACATGTATGTATGTATGTATGCATGTATATATATATATATATTTCTTTGTTTTTCTTTTTTCTTTGTGGAATAATGTAGTAAATTACCAGGGAAAAAAAATATGAATATCTGATTCCTCATGCTCCCCAGCAAATGTTAATCCCATCTAAGTATCAAGCAGTAAGGGCTTGATTCATTTTAATTTTACTTTCTCTGTGTCATGGTCCGGGGTCTGTGATCCAGTGAGTTGAATTGTTTATTATTTATTTGCCACATTATTGCTGCATGTGTGTTCAGTTTCCTGTTTTATTGTGAAGGTCCGTGTCTTATGTTAGTGTGTGTTGCTTCCTTCTGCTTGTTGCTGTTTCATCTGTATTGTTTCCGCGAGTCTCCCTGTTTCCTCTGTGTTCCTTCCTGTGTCCCTCTGCATGTCATCCCGTGAGTTTTGGCTTCAGTTTCATTTGTTAGGTTTTTCCAGTTTAGGTTATTTCTTAGTTCTTTTCCTCGCCATCTCCACTTTTGTCAGTAGTTTCTTCACTCATAATTAAAAGCTCACTCATCCCATCAATGTCAGTGCCTGCATCTTGGGTCCTGATTTTCACACCCCACACACATATCAGATTACCTAAATGTCTACCCCCCTGTCTGCTAGATGATGCAACAACACTAGCAACTGTCAGTACGATTTAATCAGCAGCCACATCCATTAACATTCGCTCCCCCCGAATGATCTATGGTTTGCCAGGTTTTACTTTTGTGGCCTGGAAAATAGGCCCCAGAACCCTTAAATGATGTTAGTACTCATTCACAAGTTTTACCTTTACTTTTTAAAAAAGAACCCAAAAAAAGGAACGTTCATAAAATTAACTTTAATTGCAGATAAGCTTTTTTAATTAAGCAACAGCAAAACAAACAGCTCAACAAGACAATAACAATGAAAACATCTTAATCATCTTAAAATGTATAAAAGATTATGAAATTTAAAAATAATCAAGTTTAAAATGTTGCTAAATATCTACTACTGGTCTTGATTCTGTTGTAGAAGAGAAGAGAGAGAACACCTTAGCAACAGATGGAGTCTCTTCCTTACCATGCAGAATGACGCACATTCAAAGAACTCTGTACAAAGTTCCCAAAACTTCCTCAAAGTTCCAATCCAACATGGTGGCAGTGAGCAGAGTAAATCCCCAAAATAGTCAATCCAATTTATAATCCATGGTGGTTTGAAAAAAGAAGGTGAAATCTTCTGGGTTTCTTGCAGAAAATCCTAACTGTGAATTCCAAGGTCTTCAAATTCTCCACTCAACAACACTCTCCAACAAAAAACAACTTCTTCCATCTGCATGAGATTTTTATGCATGTTGTTGTTCTCATCTCCGCTTCCCCTCTTTAACCCCACCATCAGCCCACATGACATTCACATTGTCCCAAAGTTAAGCCACACCCTTTTGTTCTCTCTATAACCTTTCAGACAGATTAACTAAAAAGTTCAATCATTCATTAAAATGGTTACATTTTCTCATACATATACTGTATTTCATTGTACATTTATATGCTGTAGCTCAGCCACACATGAATATGTTCTTCATCATGTCTCATTCAGTTTATATGCTGTTTTACTTCAACATGATTTCTCATTAGCTCAATCACATATAAACATACTTTTTCTCTTTATGACTGTGTTATGACTCTGTCTTTGACAATCTTACACACTCACTCACAAAGAAAGAGCCAAGGATGCACTATAGTCATAACAATGCTCCCACAATCTAGGTGAAAAAGCAAGGCATCAAAATTATTTCATTACTCAAACAACATATTCTTACCCCTCATATTGATTAGATTTATTCTTGATTATACTATGATTAGAATTAAGCATGATTAACTATTAGCAAAAACACAAGTAAATAAACTCAGTTTTAACACTTTTCTGTTACAAAGGCTGAATGTTGCATCCTTCTATTCAACTTTTGGGTAAAGATAAGCTGGGGGATTTCAATCTTTCAATCAATTTTTTTGGCTGCTCTTCTTTTTTTTTCAATTTTATTCCCCCCTTGAACTTTGCCCAGGATTTCAACTTGCTCCTCCACGCCAACAATTTTCCCGACCAGCCTGGAAGCAAGCAAGCCACCATGACTCTCAGCAGCTTTAGCATGAGTCTCAGCAGCTGTACGAGCAACCAACCAATCAACTGGAAGGCATGAGAAATTAAGCAGTACCAAAAAATAACCTTGAGAAGCCACTGTGCAATAAAGATCAGTCCTTCTGGGGTGACTTTGCTGATGGGGAGATCAGCTGTGGACAACAAACACAAGCAATGACATTTAATATAATAATCCTTTATTGTGTGTTTATTAACAGCTTTCCTATAAAGCACATTGCACTATGATTTGAATTGAATCAATTATTTATTGGGAATAATCATCTGAATGAAAGTCTGGTAGGTCCGATCAGCAGGTGGAGTGAAACACCGAGATTTTTCTTTAGTTTTACATTGAACAGAACATCTTACTATAGATCAGTTTCTACATTTAATATTACTTTTTTTGTTGTTTGCTTATGATTTGTTTTGAGACTCATTCTTACATCCTCACCCCCTGCTGACGTTAACCCGCACCAGTTTGAATATCGAGCATACAGAGGATGCAGTCATCACAGCTCTCCATCAGTTCTTACAAAACTAGACCAGAAAAAACATCCAAGTGAGAATGTTGTTTGTAGATTTGAGCCTAACCCAACAATCTGGGCTCAGTCAATTTGCTGTGCATTGGGATACTGGGTTTGAATCTTGAATCTTCTTAATCTTAATCTTTTTATAAAAAAGTAAGGCTCCAAAACAGCAAAGAAAATTCAATACTGCAGCAGCAGGCCTAAGTGAATGTTAAAGGCTGTGGGGACACAGTCCTTCCTCTGCCAGTCACAATAGAGGTGCTATTTCTGAAATGTCTAAATTACCCTTTTGTGCAGAAGAAACAAGTCTTCCATCTTTACATACAGCCTATGCTTTGTTGGTGTTATCTAAGCATCTGCTCCCCAGAGCCTGGTGAGTGTAAATGGTAGGTGAAGGGCAATGCCACTTTTTGAGCATGTCTAAAATTAAAACTTCATTGTAGTTTTCTAGTCACTGGCCCATCAGAAAAAAACATCCTTACCTTGAATTTCATTAGCCTTCAGGAATTGTGAGATGTACTGTAGTACTGCATTTAGATGATTAGCCACACTTTCAGCAACCACACCTATAACCTGAAGGAAATCCTGGAAGGTGGGGAAATGGGGGTTAATAGAAGCAAAAAGGAAAAAAAGAAGGGGGTGGACAGATGGAGACATGGTAAGTTACAGCCTTTACCTCATTTATACCTCATATTGCTTGCATTTACTCAGTGTATCAAACAGCATCTACTCATGTGAATTGTCAGTTTGATCTTGTTAGACATATACAGTAACTGTGGGCCAAAACAAACACACAGTTATCTATGAAGCGGGATTACTGATATTCCATTTAGGAATGTCCATAGTCATTAAATCTATATATGCACACCGTGCATTAGCAGTGGGGTCACAGTTTGCCTCTGCCTTTTTCTATTGAGACACTGATAAAACAGGAATGGAAATTTCTTAAAAACCATGTTGTCTTTTCACGTCTTTATATAAACTGGTGATTTTGGCAGAGTAGAATTTTTTCTCTCCAGCACACATTATGTTTGCAGTGTTTCATTTACAACTGTAAATTACATCTACACATTACTCCACTTTTCACTCCCTTCAGCCAACATGGCCCTGCTCAGTGCCACTGAGTCACATGACTCCAGGTAAGCTAAACATGCCAGAGCAGGGAGTAGGAGTCAGAGCAAAGTGAGAAAACCCTACCTGAATGATGGCCCTTTGTTTGTTTAAAAAAGTGTGTGGGCTTAATGTCGACATTGATCAACTTTTATTATCGTTACTAATCCAAAATAAACTGGATGAATGAATCAATGAATTGAAAAACAATCCAAGGCCTTTTTGTTTCCATTCTTGGTAACAATTATTACCATGCTGACACCACCCAAGAGGCAAAAACCTTACATGACATTGCAGGTTTTTTCCAGCTGGGCGGTTTGTGTGCACATGTGAAGCCTTGAGAAATTCCTGAACCAATTTGATGGAAGGACCCAACATTTCACAAGGCTTCACCTGGCCATCACTACTAGACCCAAACAGCAACATTCAGAAGCAAAAGGTAAACTAGAAAGCAGCTGTATTGCTCAGTAAAGTAACAATGCAGGTCAAAACAAACAAAATTTTAAACTATAACTGTTCTTAGAAAAACACACGAGGGACACAGTACATGTCAGAGTGCAAGTGAACACTCTGCTGAAGTTGCTTATTAGCACAAAGCACCAGAGACAAAAGACGGCCAAAATAAAACAGGAAGAAGCAACACGCTGGAACAGACACGAAGAGGGAAAGATAAACAAACACAGAGAAAAAATCAAAACTTGATTCTCAGAATAAAGAATTAAAAACAAAAATAATTCCAACTACAATGAGAAAAAAATAATACAGAATCATAGCCTGAAGAAAAATTATACTAAATAAATAAATAAAGATAGTTTTTCTTTAAGATAGATAGATATAGATAGATAGCAGCTACCTTCTCCACCGACAGCAACGTCTGCTCCCCTACTAGCCTGCCCAGGTAGGTCCTTCCCTGCGAGGCCAAATCAGCCACGGTTGCCCGAATCTCCCGCATCTTCTGGGGTCGACCCTCGAACTCTGTTGCTTCCAAAACTGCAAGCACGAAGAAAACCAACGCAAAAAGTCTGCTAAAACGCCCTCGTAGGCAACAGAAGAACATTGTCGATATTGGCTTTATCGCTGACAGCTAGTAAATAAAACACACCTCTTAACAAAAAAGGATGCGATGCGCGACACTGACGTTAAGGCGCCGTTCTGACTGTAAAGCACTTTGAGGTACAACACAGGTGTTTGGAAACCCTCCTCCTAACTGTAAAAAAAACTCTGAATGCCCGCCTCTTTTTTTTAATCTTCATTTTCCATGAGTGTAATCACCTAACGTTTATTCGACCAATTTGAATTAAGAGAAATATCTGCCATCTGCTGGACCGAGCCTGAAACTTCCTTTTGTTTCTCTTACACACACACACACACACATATAGATATAGATATTTATCTATCTATCTATCTATCTATCTATCTATCTATCTATATATATATATATATATATATATATATATATATATATATATATATATATATATATATATATATATATAGATATATATATGCAAAAGTAAAAATTTAGATTAAACACGTGTACTGCAAACATGGCTGCTTATTTGAATCATGTCACTTTCCTGATTGACAGAAAATGATGTGATTTCTGCTGCAATACAATTTTCCTGAGCGTACAAATAAAATATCTAATTTGTTGTTTTACCCGGGCCACACAAAGGAGGTAAAAATCTTTTTTCTTGTTCTCAATAGCAGGTTGTGCATTTAAATGTAGGACTTACACAGGGCGGCTGTTGGAGTACCTAACCTCACAGTCATTGTCATTCATACGAGGATGGGAGCTGCAGAGGAGGCCTCCTCCCAGGAACAGCAGTCCTGCAGAGCCCCAGACGATGTAAAGCGATGATCCCAGCTCCCTCCTCTGAGAACTGATCAAAGTTGGGTTGTAGAAATTCTGATTGATAATGTGGGCTGTCCAAGTTACAGGGATTAGGAGCAAGACACTCGCAATGATGACGATAACCCCAGAAGCTATAGTCACATTGCTATTTTGACTTTGATCTATCATACAGTTACTGAAGCTGTACCCAACTACACCAAACAGCATCCCAAAGAACCCTAACAAGATGGTGATGATGATGAGTGCTCTGCTAGCCTGCAGTTCTTGAGGTAAGGTCAACATCAAATCATAGACCTTACACTGCTTCTGGCTCGTACTCTGGACCACACAACTCAGCCACAAGCCCTCATGGATTGCCTGTGCTGTGACGATGTTGGAACGAATGAAGGGCGTCACTCTCCACATTGGGAGCACACAGGTGATGATGCTCCCCAAAAAGCTGATGATAGCCAAGACCAAACCCAGAAGCTTACAGTCAGCCATCGTGATGAGCTTTGCTTATCTCGTCAAAGAGGAAAGATGGTGTGTTCTTGAGAGCTGCAGTAATTTATCTGCATGAAAGGACTCAGGCAGGAAGTGGTTTTTAGGTGACTGTAATAATTAAAGGAGAAGTTGACTGCGTCTTCACTTCATGGTTACTTAGAAAGCCTGAAAGCACTGAAAGTAGGTTGAACTATATAAAGAACAGCTTAGAGATAACCGCAGTCCAAACAGCAAGTGCCACAAACGTTTGTAGCAATGGTTTGATGCTCCCTTTACTTTTTCATTTCAAGCTATGCCTAGAAGAGAAGAGTAATGAAAAAGTAACAAAGAAAATAAAAATAAGACGTCTTACTTTGGCTTTTCTTTTATTTGATTTTTGATTTGAGGTTTTATCATTAAAGGATGATTGTGTGTCTTTAATAGGCTAATAATCAGACCCGGCACTAAATTATATTCTAAACTGGAAAAGAAGTGGCCTCATAGTGGTTCCTGTATTTTCCCCCACTTGCAAGGCTTTGCCTTGCAGATATTCTGTGTCATTGCTATTATTCGCATTATTATTATTACTACTTTTTAAATTTTCATTTAATTTAATTTGTACATAATATGAATTCCTAAAAATATTGTTAGTTAAAATAACTACAAACTAAGATATGATTAAAAGCCCAAAGCTAATTTTAGCAAGTTAAGTGTTTAATCAAGCCCTTCCCTTTCTGAATTACTTTGCAGGCTGTGTGTTTTTCTATATTTTTACTTTCCTCATTTGTTCTTTTCCAGTCATCACTGCCATCTGATTAAGTTGACATGTTCCTATAATTGCTTTCGTTTCCGTCGTTTAATCACCAATGGTTATTGGTTCCATCTCCTTTGTATCACACATCAAAAGAAATAAAAATGACTGTGTGTTTGACTTTATTCAGGGTGATAAAATTTACCAGAACTGTAAAAAGTGTTGGACATTTGGACCCATTTTAAATTGAGTAGTTTTAACCAAAGATTTGAACCATTATTCTAACCCTATAAAACCTGAACCATGACATAATTGGTAGAATTTTTTAATGCTGAGTCTCTTCAACTTTGTGACAGAATTTAAAAAAAAAAAAAGAAATTTCATAAATTGTATTAAGTTTGATAGATGCTGAACACGAAACAAAATGACTATTGAGTCTTTTTAACAAGTGTGTTCTAATAAAACTTGGAAATAAGAGCTAAGTGTGGTAGCGTTGTCTTTCATCTTTCATCTCATTCTTGAATAAAAAAAAGTCTACAAAACTCATTAGTCTTTCAAAAAGGGAGAAGTCTATAAACACAGAGTTGTTCGCTCATTTTATTTCACCTTTTGACAAAACCCCCCACCATGATAAAAAACAACAACACATGAAATCACCTGCTTGTAAAAATGCTTGAGAATTTTTGCTGCATATGCATTACAACAAACACAAAACAAATACAATCTGAAAACTATTCAGCTAGAAAATGCAAATCTGTGACATGATCATTAATATTGAACCAGTTAATTACAGAAAGACTAAAATTCATGTACTAAAAACAAACCAATAAAAACACAGAATATATTTTTAAACTGATTTCAATTTAATTCGCATCTAGTCCCATAAATATAAGAAATACTCCATAAACTGAAAACATGAATTACTTTTTACTCTGTTTATTATACTCTTGAAAAAAAGAGCAGCTATGCTAAGATTAAAAAAAGCAAACACATGATCTTATGTGCTTCTGATGTTTACCTTAATTTTATATTACATATACATTATAAGAAAGACACAAAAAACAGAAGAAAACTATTCAACAAAAAAAGAAAAAACAGTCAAAGATGAGGCCTAGACTTCTAGACTTTAATCACTGACTACACAGTCAGATTTCATGGCAGTTTCTAATGCACATCCTTTGAATTTCCTAAAGAGCCCAGAAAAAAAAACTCAGTGAAATTAACCTATATAATATATATTACACAGCGTGAAAAAAAAAGAAATGTTAACTAAATCTCTATCATGGTGTAAAATATATTAGAAAATGTATTGTAATTTGCTGTATTTGAATCTCTTTAAGCACACAAAGAGATTCAAAACACTGAACTGTGTTCCCTCAATATATTCTGGATGCAAGTAAAAAGTTCAGTAAAGTTAAACACTTGTACTGCAAACATTGCCGCTTATTTGAATCATGTTACTTTCCTAATTGACGGAAGTATGATGTGATTTCTGCTGCAATACAATTTTCCTAAAGAGTACAAATAAAATATCTAATTTCTTGTTTTACTCGGGAGAAAAACAGGAGATGAAACTTTTCTTGTTCTCATTAGTTTTGTATTTAAATGTAGGACTTAAACAGCACGATGGTTGTTGGAGTACCTAACCTCACAGTCAGTGTGATTCATACGAGGAGCTCCAGAGGAGGCCTCCTCCCAGGAACAGCAGTCCTGCAGAGCCCCAGCCGATGTAAAGCGATGATCCCAGCTCCCTCCTCTGAGAAGCGGACCAGAGTGGGTTGTAGAAATCCTTAATCATAGCGTGGGCTGTCCAAGTTACAGGGATTAGGAGCAAGACACCTGCAATGATGACGATAACCCCAGAAGCTATAGTCACATTGCTATTTTGTCTTTGATGCATCATACAGTTACTGCACCTGTACCCAACTACAGCAAACAGGACCCCAAAGAACCCTAACAGGATGGCGATGATGATGAGCGCTCTGGCAGCCTGCAAATCTTGAGATAAGGCCAACATCGAATCATAGACCTTACACTTCTTCTGGCCCATACTCTGGACCACCCAGCTCATCCACAAGCCCTCATGGATTGTCTGAGCTGTGACGATGTTGGTACCAATGAAGGCTGTCACTCTCCACATGGGGAGCACACAGGTGATGATGCTCCCCAAAAAGCCGATGATAGCCAAGACCAAACCCAGAAGCTTACAGTCAGCCATCGTGATGAGCTTTGCTTATCTCGTCAAAGAGGAAAGATGGTGTGTTCTTGAGAGCTGCATGAAAGGAGTCAGGCAGGAAGTGGTTTTTAGGTGCCTGTAATAATTAAAGGAGTTGAAGTTGACTGCTTCTTCACTGATGCATGCAAAGTTACATATAAAGACCAATCACCCCCCAAAAGAACATTTCATACAGAAAATCTGTATATTAGATATTAGCAGATTTAAAAAATCAATCAATCAATCATTTGAAAAAGACATGGAATTATTTATTGGATGATGCACACAGACCTTTCAAGAAATCTGTGAAATGATAAATGGACTGATTCTTCTTTTCTACTTTCCCAGAGCACTCAAAGCGCTTCAGACAACATGCCTCTTTCACTCATTCACACAAGCACTTTTTTCTGTTCTTAAGTGCTTTCTAACAGTCACACACATTCAAAGTGCAATGGATGCATCCCCTTGCGTTAGATAACTTTCTGGCACTACTCCATAACTCTCTGAGCGCTGTTCCCAACATCAATCATTTTAATTGGGTCCTTTTGACAGTTTTAAGGGCAAAAGTCAGATATCAAACATACTGCAGAGAGAAAACAATGAATCCTCCTGACAGCTTTGTCAGGTTTGCTGCCAGGGGTGGGCTACTATATCTGTTAAAGAAGGGTTTTTCACAACTTTGGCAACTGGAGACAGGCAAAAAGTGTCCCAGGTGCACTCTCAGGTGGTCAAAATTTGTTTACTTCATGGGTTAGAGATGGGTGGTTCACCACCTTCTGGCAGCGGAGAGGCTCCCAGCTGCAGCTTAGTGGGACCAAGTTTATTTAACTCTTTGTTTGGACTAGTTACCACTGGCCATAATACAATCAAAGGTTACTTTTTGTTCCTAATCACTACACTTCAGACAGTATTGATCACATATGCTCATTCAACAAGTGGCACAAACTTCCTTAATATACTTGTGAATAATATTTGATCTAAAAGTGTGGGTCTTGTGATCTTAAACGTGCAGGTTAAATGCTTATCACAGTGATTCTATTAGATAAACACTCAAGTGTAGGTATGTATACAGTGTATACAAGTATATATGGTGACATAGTATATATGTGAGTATATGTTCAGTGTAAACAGGTATATATGTCATAAAAAATCCACAACAGTGTAGAGAAAAGAATTACAACTCTCAATAACTTCTAGTGAGAGCTACAGTAGATTTTCTTAAAATAATTTGTGATCAGCTGACCTGCTGCTTTTTGTGGATGTACGCACCTGAATTAATCCAGATGTCAGAAGATGTTATATAAGTTGTCCTGGTTGATTTCCATCCTCTACACCGAGAGTACACTGTTTATACTGTCTTTATATTGGACACTCTAAAGTTGGTATGAAGGTGGAATTCAGTGAATGGATCTCAGCATCATCACCTAAAATTCATATGAATATCTGCTGCACTTGATGTAACACAACTCTGACCCAACTCTGCGCACAGGTGATGATGCTCCCCAGAAAACTGATGATAGCCAAGATCAAACCTAGGATCCGCCTACAGCCAGCTGTCATGATGAAGCTAAGCTGATGGTTTTTCTTGAAAGCTGCAGAAAAGACTTCTGCAGGAAGTGGCTGAATCTGGGTTCCTCACTTAAGCATTACATTTTTTACTTTACACTCTGAACCACATCTCTGTATAACCAACCTGAGTGCCTTCTTGGTAATTACCATAGTGTTAAACTATAGATTATCTGTTTCAAATTATCAGTGTGACGTTGTCAGGTTTTTCCCTATAATTGTGAAGCTTTCAGACTCCCAATCACCACACCACTGCCTTTGTGTTTGAAACATCATCAACAAAAAGTATAGCAAAAACAAAAATCCTAAACAGCCACATTAGCAAATGCAGACCTTGATTAATAAACAAATTTAAAAAACAAATAAATAAGCAAAAAAAAGAAAAATATTTTCAGAAACAGACAATCAGATAAGACCGTGCAACTTAAGATAAATATGTATATTAAAAAATATTGTGTATTGTTATGACTGTTTTTTCTTTACTAAAGAAAGGCATAATTAAACCTGCTCCACTGTATCTTTTTGATGCTTACACTTACACATCCAACTGCTACTACATCATTTTAATATTGAAAATGATCTATACAAGAATGTGTGTGTTTCCTTCCACCCCTATAAACAAAACATCAAAATAGTAAAAAAAAAAAAAAAAG
Organism: Neolamprologus multifasciatus; assembly: GCF_963576455.1. NCBI lineage: Eukaryota > Metazoa > Chordata > Actinopteri > Cichliformes > Cichlidae > Neolamprologus > Neolamprologus multifasciatus. Next base: position 18,637,339 of record NC_140448.1, read on the forward strand.
GTAAACTTTCTTTGGAAACAGACAAACAGCAATAAACAAATTAGATCAGTCAGTCTTCACATGTAAATGCTGGGTTTGATTCTAATCTGTTGAAGCGTGAAACATTTAGCAGAGGAAATAAGCACTGAAAGTAGGCTGAACTATATAAAGAACAGCTTAGAGAGAACCGCAGTCTAGTGATGGGATTTCCGGCTCTTTTTAGAGAACCGGCTCTTTCGGCTCGGCTCACTAAAAAGAGCCGGCTCTTCAGGTTTTTTTGTTGCTTTAATTAATTTATTATTAACAATAATATAAAATTGTGCACAAAAGGAATTACTAATGTAAAAAAAAAGTGGTTTTATTTATATATGTTTATATATAAATATTTATGGTGGCCCCTAAAGCACGTACAAACTCCAAAACACATTTCTAGCATGAACTGAACTTCCAAAACTGAGCTACCTAGATCACTTAAATTACAAAATTGAAAGCATGAAAGCATATGTGTATTGTTTGTGTATTTATACACAAGCACTGTATATATTCAAATAATAAAAAAAAAAAAAGTTAATTTACCTGTTACTACCACACACCAAATCGGGTCGTTGGTACTTCCTGGCTTTTGTAACCACTAGGTAACAAAAGCTCAGCACTGCCCCCAGCATCCTGGAGCACTTCTGTTGTGTTTCGTACGTGTTTTGAAGTTTGTACATGCTTTGTCTCTAGGGGCCAACGTAAATATACTTTTATTTATTCACTCCACATAAAAATAAATAAATCATATAATACAAAAACCAACTATTCACAGTTCAACTTTTAACTAATTAAATTTTCAGCTTTGTCCTTTTAAACTAATTTAAAGTGAAACAACACAAAACACTGCAAACCACAACACAATTAAATATAAATTAAAATGTGAAAACAAAAAGAAGACGCATATTCTCTGTCATATGGGTCTGCATGAATAAACTTTCTGAATCCTTTATCATCCGCAACTGAAAATAGTTGTGGATGATTACTATACCTTTCTAATGTGACCCTGGCTCTCTTTCTCTCTCTCTCCCTCCCGCTCTGTTCCTGTGCTACTGCGTGTGTAACTACCGCCCCTCCCCCCTCTGCCCAGCGCAAAGCACAAGACTCGTGTGCGGAGAGAAGCGGAAAAAAGTGCGAGAGAGAGAGAAGGTGACAGAAAGAAAAAGAAAAAAACCACTGCTCGCGATAAGGAGCCGGCTCGCCTCGTCCACGTCAAAGATCTGGCTCTAGAGCCATTTCGTTCGCGACCGACACATCACTACCGCAGTCCAAACAGCAAATGTCACAAATGTTTGTAGCAATGGTTTGATGCTCACTTTACTTTTTTTATTTCAAGCTATGCCTAGAAGAGTAATAAAAAAATAATAAAGCAAAGAAAAACATCTTACTTCAACTTTTATTTTTGATTTGAGGTTTTCTCATTAAAGGATGATTGTGTCTTTAATAGACTAATTGTTAGGTTTTGTAATGTTGATTGTCATTTATGCTTAGAAATATCTACTTATATATGCTTAGAGGTGTATAATCAATTGTGTAGTGATAGGATGTGTGATCTTTAGCAGGCTGCAAAGGCTTGGTGTGCATTCAGAGTGTTCTGGAATCCACACCTACATCCTGGGAGCATGGGAAGAGGTCGTACCTTGTTTTATTGTTTTATGGTAGGATAAACGTGGCTATATCTGTTTTAGGCTAAGTGCCTTTTGTAGATAGACTGCTGGACTTTCCAGACCAGTAGGTTTAGTGAAGTCATTTATGGGGTCATACTCTGACCCCACACACACACACCACACACACACACACACACAGTATTCTTTGTTCACATGTATACCTATGTAAGATGTTATATGTTAATGACCCTATGCATATTCATGTAACCACAATAAAAGGAGTGCTATGGGGAACCTGGCTGAGAGTCTGACGGAGGTCAAGTGATGGAACGACACTTGGCTCCAGGCAGGTCTCCCTCATGCATGAGTAACATGAAGAACTTTGTCTACTTCGTGTCTTGCTTTGCTGTGTAATTATATTGTCTTCAACGTTCCAGCGAATAGGTTCAAGCTACAAACCTATCATTAATTGGTCCTTCGATGCCGGATCCCTGGAGTCGACATTCACCGAGGGGAGAAGAGACACACTGAAAGACTGACGTCAGCCAGGAAGTTCCTGTGGATGAACTGTCTGTCTTTCCTCCTCGATGAATGACGATCTGCGGGATCCTAAGCAACACCGAGTAAGTTTAGAGTCCAACTCTATAACTGTACGTCTTCGCCGCTCAGTGGGGCGTTGTCCGTGGCCGCTTAGTGGGGCTAAAATTCACATAACTGTACGTCTTCGCCGCTCAGTGGGGCGTTGTCCGTGGCCGCTCAGTGGGGCTAAAATTCGCCGTCTTAGTGGGGCGATGTACAAAGCCGCTCAGTGGGGGTTTTTTGTACAGAAGCATTAAGTCGCAGAGTTGCGCAGTTCGAACTTTTTTGGTTCGCCGTCTTAGTGGGGCGAAATGTAGACCGCTGTGTGGGGTCCGCCGCTTTGTGGGGCATTGAGAAGTTCCGCGGGGTCCAGATTGTGCTGGACAATAGGCCTATTCTTTGTTGTTGTTCGTTGTGTTTGTGTGAGTGAGTGTGGAGTAGAACACGTGGTCTGAGACGCCAGCTGTTGTTCTTATCATGGGTTCCTAAGCAACCAAGAGTGCGTCAGAGGGTGACAGATGTTTATGTTGGACTTCGCTCCTGGCAGCGCAAAGTATTTAGTATTAGTAGTATTCTTTTTAAAAGAGAGCGACGGCTCCTTAGCTGCGCGCGTACACGCAAGCACGGTCGCGCGGGTTTCACGCGGACCTGAGCCGTGCGGTTAATCGCAGGCTTATAAATGGAAGAGATTCAAATGTTAGAAGTTTTCAGAAAACACACCAGCCTTGAAGAGAGTGTGGAGAAGGCCAGCCCCCATCAGCAGCACTTAAGATATGCTCTGGTGAATGGCTTTCCCCCACCCCTTGCTGACACAAAATGTTTATTCTTTAGCTTGCCCTGATCGAGAACAGCCTGTGCTCCAGACCATAGATTTAATTGAGGTGGATAATTGTTAAAAGAATCTGCATTAAGCTTAGGGTTGTTCAAATTAAGTACAATGACATATGAGATGAAGTGATATAGGCAAATATTTAAACTAATGACGTGCATAGAGGCACTTGAACTGTTTGGAAAAATTGTCATCCTAATATGAGCCATTGTTGAGATATAGAGCATGCCTGTGAAACTAATATGCTGAACCCTGTATGAAACAGCTAAAACTACTTGATGGAGAAGCTGAATTGAATATGAAAGTGCAAGTCTTTGCCACTGTGGGGCAAAGCACGCAACCACTGTGTGAGGTTGCGTTGTGGTCTCTTCTGAGCTGTTGATCAAGCTACACATTATCAGATCAGGAGCTGGCTGAGAACTCTTCAAAGAGAGGGAAACAGAACTATGATAACTGTGATAACTGGAGTGTGCAGCGTTTCCGTGAGCAGTTTTCCTGCATCTTGACTCATGTGTGTAGAGTGTTCATAGCATCAGCATCATGTTTTTGTTTATTTGTTTTGTTGGGTTGAAAATAATTAAAAAAAACTTGTGATCTTATTTATGGATCACCATGGCACATGCCATTGGCCAAATTATTTATTTACGCAGATGAAAAAAGTGAGTGTGAATGTGTCTGACGTCACAGTGTTTTTGTGCGCTGTGTAAAAGTAATTGCCTCTGATTGTGAGAACGGTGATTCTGCAGGTCACCAGCTATTGAAAAAATAAAGAGTACAATAGAGACAAAATTTACATTGTAGATGAAAAATAATCATAGGAAAAAGGTTTTGTGTTTATCAGCCAAGAACAACTACTATCTCATTTTCTGCTTTTAAGAAAGGAGAGTTCACAAAAACAGAGAGAGAGATGTGTGTTGATTAAGCAGTGATAATAATAATGAAAATGTCTTAGTTTGTCACTTTCAGATGAAAAGCAGACCTGAATCAATTTTCCACATGCAGCGGTCGGAAGAAAGTTATAGTTTAACATCATTGGAAACGTTCAGGCCAAGTTTTTGGCTAACTTATTTACAGCTCCACGTGTCTCTCAAACTCACAAGCGAGCTCTCACTCCTCCCTGAAGACAAGGAATGCAGCTCCAAAGAGCAATAACATGGCAGATAAAGAGACAGCAGCAAAGTCCTGAGCAAAGACTCCCAGCAAGCAGCAGCAGTGTGGACAAACAGCATCAGAGAAGAAGAGCAAACCCATCATCCTGCCTGATTGGATGAATGGCACTGTGTTTCCAACAAGCTGCAAATTCACTGTGCATGTGAAAAGAACGTTTGAGGAGAACTGAGGAGACTGTTGGAGTTTGACATTTGCCACCTTTGGAGTAAAATGGCAAGAAGAGACAGTGAAACACAGGACAAAGCTGAAGAAGAACTGCCGGCTGTTGGACTGTTGAAGTGGGAGAGGACAACAGAGTGAGAGGAGTGGTGAGAACACATAGGAATTTTGTTTTTAATATGGGAAATCAAAATTTGGGTTAGCAAACCGGGGGAAAGAAAACTGACTGCTTAAGTTGGAAAATTGTGAAGGAGTCTGAAACACTGCAAAAAAAACATATACAGAATCACACACACAAGCAGAACATGCATTAACCCTACTAACACAAACACAAGAGAGCTCATGAAGATTAGACATCTTGAGCATGTGAGTCTGTTTATCATCTTGTCCAAGTCACTTAGTGTGATGTAAAGATCAGTGGACTCATAGCACATTAGTTAAGAAATGATCAAATTATAGCAGAGAAGTGTGTAGGAAAGGCAGCTTTAAGAACATGCTCTGCTGGAGATGCAGCTCCACAGACATTGATTAAACCTGCCTAATAACACAAACACCCATGCAATGAAGATCAGCTTGTTATCTTTCATCAGTGTTAAAATAGTGTTAATTTAACAGACACTTGTTATCAAATGCTGAATTTATCCGATGCTGATAATTAACTCTCTAGGTTGCAGGACAACAGTTTAACTTTTGTGGGAAAAAAGATTCTGGTTTGACCACCCAGTGATCAGACAATGAATTTAGTTGTTAATATAGTAAATTGGGAGATGCTTCCTGCTTGATTGATGCAGCACAAGTAATTAACTGTATGAGGGAAATTCTATTTTTGTGATAACATTTTGAACATGCATTTCTGTTGTCCTGTCAACTTAGTGGGTTAATAGCTGATATGCAAATTAGTTGATCGTTCTTAGATTAAGGAAAGGTGACTGAATTCTAGCACGAGTGAATGGGATGTGTTGGAGTTTGTTGTGTGTTGAGTGGAGACTCTAAAACACTGAGTTTCCTGTTTTGATGTGCAAGTGAATCCTGTACCTAAATACACAATTCTGAATACGTCAGAACAAACTTCTTTTGTGAAGTGCATGACAACATGTCATATGTTTTATGATGAAGGGAAAAAGGAAAACTGAATAAAATCTGTGGCCTAAATGAGGAAGAGCACAGACTTGGGGATTAAACTCATAGCTAATATGACGTTAGGCTTATGTTGTGTGTTGTGCAGCTGATGGTTGGTTTGGAGTGAATCTAGCTGATGATTTTTCTTTTGTTGTGAAGGTGAGCCTGCCAAATAGTATGATGGTATGATAAACCATGCTGATGGTATGATTTACCCTCCTGAGATGAGGAGCTTGTGTCATGACTTAACAAGGCCTTTTTATTTTGTCACTTTCACCGTGCACTGAAAGTTTTGTTCGATAATCTCTGTTTGAGCAGATCAGCACGATTAGAACAGAAAGCGCTGTACGACACGTCGTCAAGAAAATTGTTACAAGTGAGCTTCTCCACATTAAAATGGGCTCAGGAGAAAGTCACTTATCTGGGGACAAAGTAAGTTCCTGTCCAAAAAGGATTCAGCGAGGTAATCCGAGCTAAAGTTCTTCTTTTTCTTTTTGAAATGACGTCATTTTGCTGAGAGTGGAAACTAAATGCGACGATAGGTTCCACTATCAGCAAAGAAAGAATGAATGCATGAATGAATGAGTGAAAGAGAAAGAAAAAAACCTAATTGGTAAAAGCTGACGAAAGCTGACAAGACTTTACTGATGTAACACGACTGTGCGAAGTTAACCCCCAACTGACAAAGGGGTGGATGAATCTATGTGTGTTTCTTTTTACAGGAGCAGAAAGATGCCAGCAACATTCGAGGTTCCGTGATGGTTTAACCTTTTAAATGCCACTTTCTGTGTCTGTGCATCTACCAGGGGTGTTATTCACTACCTTGTGTTGCTCACAGAGGAAACTGTGAGAAAGAGTGTATACATCTGCGCAGCGCTAACATTTGCATTTTCTTTTCTACAGCATTACAGTTCTTCATGTGAATTGATCATGTGATTTATACCAGGACAGCTGGTTGATGTTTTTTCCTACTACAGGATTTCTGGGTTCATGTATGAAGAAAACTGTGTTTATAGGTTATGAGTGGTGATGCTGTTACACTATGTTTTTGGGAAAATGTGAAGGTTACTTTGACAATGTGAATAACATGTGAGAAATTTCCTGTGTTGAAAACTAGTGTCACTTCTTTCCACAGCTATGGATGGTTAAATTTATGGTCCTTTTATAGCACCTCTGGAACCTGTCGACCTGTGTCTGACTACCGGGATGGTCAATGTGTATTGCTAATGTTTGTTTTTCTAAGAGTACATGTAGAGAATTCAGCAGATGCGGACAAGTGACATGAGAAAAACAAATAAGAGATGCAGTGTTTATGGAATAGTTAAATATGGAGCTCATTAGCTAGCCACTTTTGAGCTCCTAGTGATACATGAGTGGAGTGACTTTGCTTAAGGGAAGTCACCGATTACATTAATGTTAACTGAGCACATGGGATGATCCATGTCTGAGGCGAATTATGGAAATACTTGTAGTTTACTGATTTGAGAAAACCTGCACATGACACTTGTCTTGCTGATGTTGAATGCTTTATCACTCTTATAATATAATTGTTTACAAGTGTGAAGTTTGATTTCACTTCCAGATCTTGTTTTCCAGGCCATGATGGTGTGTATGCAGGCTCCTGGTGGAGCCAGGTGTTAAGCAAACTTAATATGCAAAACACACTAACATCTTTTATTGCAGGGTTACGGAGCTACTCTGGAGGAGACACCCTGATGTTGCCTGGGACGTGATCTAGCTAACCTTTTTCTTTAAGACAGGAATCTAGGTTTGATGAATTGTCTCATGGGAGTGTCCATGCGTCAAGAGGAGGGGTCCAGGATTAACATGAAACAATGTTTTCTATTATTGTTGCAGTGATTTGTGTGATTAACCGTTCATTTATGGGTATTAAACCTATGCAAGTGGTGCATCCATGTTCAGATCAGGCTTTGATGGCCTATAAGTGAAGTTCACTGAACTAAAGAATGTGGTTTGATGATTGTTGACATGCTCTCCAAATAGAAGTTTTTCCTCCTAGCAAGGAAATACAGGTGCAGCAGTCAGAATATTGCTGAAAGGAATCTCCTGAGAAATCTTCAGAGGCCCGGTGAGAAGCGAGAACCATTCCAGGCATAGCTGACAGCCCAGGCAGTGGTTGAGGTCAAAGGTCGAGCTGTTTGGGCCCATCATGAGATCAGACTTTGGAGCCACAGCAAGGAACTGAAGCTGCGTTGGAATGAGAGCTGTGCCAAGGGGGCTTTCCAGAGGCCAACAGAGGAGATTGTGGACAACAGACAGGCACCTGAAGGATGAGGGGAGCGTGCCAAGCTCCATCGACAGCGCAGAGGGAGTCCAAGGATGGCATCATGATTCTGTGAAAAGCACAGGAACCATAAGCTATGGTGGTGATGACAGCAGTTTCCTATGAACATCACCTAATGCTGTGCCACTGTACTGTGGATATGATGACACTCTGAAGGCTGCTGGGATCATAACAGCAGTAAGATAACTGGACCCAGCACCCTTTCCACAGAGGGGTTTTTCTGCAGAGCATGGACAATGGAGGAGTCATAAGTATCCCCCTCGCAGGACGAAGGCCTGAAGTGAGGTGATGGGGGTTGATAGAGGCCATAAAACTAGAGTGCTGACGAGGCCTGCAGCTTTGGAGATAACTGAGACCCATGTTGACAAACAACAAAACCAACTGGTATGTTTGAATGTCTATTCTACATACATTTGGACTCTGGTCCTATGGACAATGATGGAAACAACTGGAAGAGACATTCATGACGCCCTGCCGAACTAAAACCACTCTGCACAGATGATGGGTGATCACCGCAGAGCTGGGATGTTTTTGAAAATGTTACTTTCTTATTTTAACTATTAACTTAACAATTCGTTTGTTTGCTCGTAGGATGCAGTTTGCCATTGGATGAGATCAATGAGGAATGGGATAACTGCTAATACATTTGTTAAACTGTGTACTTTTACAGTAATTTAGGGTGATTGACATATGCTGTGTATAAAAATGTTTGCATTGACACTGTCAGACATGAGGTATTCATAACTGGGAACTTTTCTAGCATAAAGGTCAAAAAGGGGGGAATGTTAGGTTTTGTAATGTTGATTGTCATTTATGCTTAGAAATATCTACTTATATATGCTTAGAGGTGTATAATCAATTGTGTAGTGATAGGATGTGTGATCTTTAGCAGGCTGCAAAGGCTTGGTGTGCATTCAGAGTGTTCTGGAATCCACACCTACATCCTGGGAGCATGGGAAGAGGTCGTACCTTGTTTTATTGTTTTATGGTAGGATAAACGTGGCTATATCTGTTTTAGGCTAAGTGCCTTTTGTAGATAGACTGCTGGACTTTCCAGACCAGTAGGTTTAGGGAAGTCATTTATGGGGTCATACTCTGACCCCACACACACACACCACACACACACACACACACACAGTATTCTTTGTTCACATGTATACCTATGTAAGATGTTATATGTTAATGACCCTATGCATATTCATGTAACCACAATAAAAGGAGTGCTATGGGGAACCTGGCTGAGAGTCTGACGGAGGTCAAGTGATGGAACGACACTTGGCTCCAGGCAGGTCTCCCTCATGCATGAGTAACATGAAGAACTTTGTCTACTTCGTGTCTTGCTTTGCTGTGTAATTATATTGTCTTCAACGTTCCAGCGAATAGGTTCAAGCTACAAACCTATCACTAATGATCAGACCTGTTTGGCACTAAATTATATTCTAAACTGAAAAAGAAGTGGCCTCGTGGTGGTTCCTGTATTTCCCCCCACTTGTGAGGCTTTGCCTCGTAGATATTCTGTGTCAACAATGTTATTATTATTATTATTATTATTATTATTATTATTATTACTTTTTGGCTTTTCATTTCATTTGTACATAATGTGAATTCCTAAAAACATTTTTGGTGATTAAATCACTACAAACTAACATATGATTAAAAGTCCAAAGCGAATTTTAGCAGTTTAAGTGTTTAATCAAGCCCTTCCCGGTGTCATTATGAGGACTGTGAAAGTTTTGCTTTTTAAATCACCCACTACACCAAGGGTTTCAAACTGAAATGAGCCGTGGGCCACGGCTGGTACCGTCATCTCATTGGAGGGCCACTTTAGTGTTCAAGAAGTATAAAAACAAACAAACGCCCACAAATATTTCTGAAAAAGTAGTGTTTTGTTTGTTTTTTTAAATTTCGATTATTGTATAACAAAACAAAACTGCAAACATGAACACAATTTCTTTTTCTCACTCTTAACTAACCGAAGGCCTTTCATTGAACTACCAAATAAATACATTGGTGCTCTCATTCTGGTCAGACACGTGGCAACACTTCTGCTATAATTTTGTTTGTATTTAACAAAATAAAAATGCAGACATAAATGTACACGTTAGTTTTTGACTGTATTGTTTTCTTTAGAAATAAGTCTCTCTCTACTGAACTAACACTGCGAATCCCTCAACAGGTTTGTGCTCTCTGCTCATATTGCATTCATATTAATTTTTTTTCTTTTTAAGAACTTATTTTAACATTGCACTCAACGACAAACAAACTCTCGTAACAAAAAAAGTAACTTCAAGTACCAAACTGCATTATATTTCGTCACGTCAATATATGGGCTGCAAGTACGGGTGACGTGTGCCACAAGTGGCCCCCAGGCCACATGTTTGAGGTCCCTGTATTATACTGTATTCCATTATCAGACTATTTGTAAACAAAAAACATGAAATACATCTTTATGAGGGCACACACTACTGTTGGCTATACTATTATTGTAGCACAAAGTACCTTGAGGTACCTGCATAAATAAATACAACTGAACTGAATTGAATATTTCTCTCTCCCTTGACCCACTCTTTATGCAAAAATATACACAACTCCTTAGTATCTTATAAATGAAGACATAAACACAAACACAAATTGTAATCAGACTCTTTATTTAGATGTTTGAAAATAAAGAGCCACTGCCATCAGATGCAACAAAGAAATGTGTGCTCTCACATGCTCTCACATTTAATGTACATTTTAATGGTACATGATCACACATTGAACAGACAAGCAAAAACCAAATATAAAAAGAAGTATTTAAAAACAGCAAGTAAGACAATAATCCAAATCATTATCAATATTGAACCAGTTTAATAAATCACAGATTTAAACTTGTGGCTGCTCAGTCAGATTTTACAGAAAGTTTAAATACACAAACTCTGGATTTTACTACTCATCCAAATTACACATTTAAGTTTCAAAGAGCTTTTACTCTTTCTAATTAACTGCTTTTTCTTTTTACAAGACCCTGATTTACACAGAGGGAGGTTGGGAGTACTTGACATCATAGCTAGTCTCCTTTTTGAGTGGACGGGAGCTGCAGAGGAGACTTCCACCCAGTATCAGCAGCCCTACAGACACCCACCCGATGTGGAGCGCAGCTCCCATTCTGTATTCTTCATTGTAGGATTCATGAGCTATGGTGATTGTGGTCCAGCAGACTGGTATGAGCACCAAGACACCTGCAATGATGAAGGCAATTCCAGAAACACAGGCCTCTTTAGTCTTTTGCCTTTCATCCTGAACATTGGTGGTGCAGTTGCCCCCTACCACACCAAGCATGATACCAAAAACACAGCTGACGATGGCCATGATGGTGAGCACTCTGGCAGCCTTCAGTTCTTGAGGTACATCCAGAGAAATATAAGCTTCACATGCTGTCCTGTAGTAATCGTCCCGACTCTCACAGTACTTCCACAAACCCAGCCCATTATTCTGAGCAAATTTCCAAGTGGAGCCGATGCAGATGGCCATGCATCCAAGAGAGCCGAAGATGGCAAAGACCAAACCCAGAAGCTGCCTTCCACTAGCCTTCATTATAATGATTTCTTGGCGTATTCTTGAGAGCTGCAGCTTATCTGTGAGCAAAGAGCTGAGTGGGAAGTGGTTTGTAGGTGGTTTTTATAATCAGAGATGTCTGTAGCTTCCTCAATGAGTATTCACATATTTAAAGTTGGCTGATTATTTAGTACTACCCTTTAGCTAAAAAAGTGTTTCTAAATGAAACACAGAGTTACAGAGATGCATGTACCAAAAGAGGCACAACGATATAATTGCTTATTTTATCATTTGAAATATTTTGAAAAAGCTCTTTTTTTAGTTGAATGATACTAACTATTCTAAATGAACTGCTATATGTCCCCAACAGATAATAGTGGAAAAAATAACACTACCTCAGGGGTACTTTAGTTTCAATGTCAACTTTTCATTTATTCAGAATTGAGGTGATAAAACACAACCAAAATCAAATATGTTTCACTAAAAAGTGTGAAATTTATTCACAGCAGATGCTAAAGTTGTGTGTGTGTGTGTGTGTGTGTGTGTGTGTGTGTGTAACAATCTGGAAGCAAATCATGTGTGGCAAGGTAAGGACCCAGGAGCAGGTGACACAGGAAGACAGGAACTTAATGAAAAGTGAAGACATGTGCCACGAGTAGAAATAACTCAGCAGGAAAAACCACGACTAAACTAAGTAACAGAAAACTAAAACATAACAATACAACAGAAAGAAATCATAAACTCAAAATGCTGGGTCGAATGACCCAGAACCATGACAGTGTGAATATCAGTCTTCTTTAAAGAGAGAATGAAAACACTAATGGATTCTCACACAAACACTTTCCTCGTGTTTGACAGGTAAACACACTCACATTATAGACATTGTAGACTTCTAAGTATTTATAAAAAGTAACCAATCTAATGTGGTAATATATGCTACTATAGGTATGATTTCCACCAATGTGCGATCTACAGTAATTTCTTTATTTTTGTACAAGTTTCTCCAATCCTGCTTTAAAACTGGAAATGCCACATTTCCCTGTGGGTAAACTAATATAGGTTAAGAAAATGCTATAATTTAATTGTTAAATATGAATTAAACATTTCACAACACATTTATTTAGAAAAAGACAAACAGACCATCCAGTGTCTTTTTTTCTATGTTTGCATTCAGAGGTGAAAAAACACCAGCATCTCACACACTGAGGTTATAATTTGGCATTTAAATGCAAAGGCAAACTACTACATGTTTTTAAAGTTAAAAAAAAAATATCTACACAAGAATTTTTGTGTTTCCCCTCACAACTAGAACAAAACATAAGCATTAAACAAATGTTATCAGTCTTCACATGTGAATGCTGGGTTTCATACTAACATGTTATTTCATTGTGAAACATTTAGCACAGAAAATGTGTGCAGAAAGTAGGTTGAACTATTTATAGGACAACTTGGAGATAGCAGCTCAATGTTCTGTGGCAGTGGTTTGCTATTTAATGTCAGTTTAGTTTAGCTTTGCCTAGAAGCACTTTCAAAGTAATAAAGCAAATTAAAACTGACTCTTCTTTTATATGATTTTTAATTTGTGGTTTAATGCATTACAAAATAACTTTCTTTAATGTTGAACTAGACTGCATATGCAACTACATTTATTAACTATGATGAACATTTGTTTCCTGCAGTACATGTAGCCTGTTGCTTGAATGATAAAGCGTAACCACAGACCGACACACACGTATACAGATACTAATTGCTTGGTTTTTACAACAAATATTTTACACTGTAAATTAGAAATGCAAAAAATGAAGCTCAACAGTGTTGTCTTTATTAAAAATATTTTCCTCTCCTCTTGATCTTCAATGATTAGTCTCATTAGTCTTTTAAATCATGAGAGATCTACATAAACACAAACACATTCTGATTATGTTTATTAAACCTTCACAGAAAAAGATCCATCATGATCAGATAAAAAAAAGTAAATATACACCATCACTTATTATAAAATTTTGCTGGCATGCAATCTTACATAAAGAAGGAAAAGAAAAGAAAAATGAGGACACTATTCACACCGTGGATACAAATCAGTGACAGCACTCAACAGTTCAGTGATGAAAGAGTAATGTCAGACTTTTTTGAAATTTGAAATGAAGAAGACTACCTAGAAAAACCCCTGTTTCTATACCTATAATATAATATAAAAAGAGACTAAAAGAAATATTTGTTTTACACACTTACACTGCAAACATTTTTGCCTGTTTTGGTCACATTCCATGCTTTATTTTTTTACTCATTCAAGAAAAATACAGTAAAGCTTTTCTAAAACATTTCTCTTGATCCCTAGAGACTGTATACATTTAAATTTATTTAGTTTATAGAAGTATTTATATATTTTTACACAGAGCTAGGTTTGGAGTATTCAACTTTAAAGCCATTGTTCATTACTGCGTGAACAAAAGAAGCAGAGGAGGCTTCCTCCCAGTAACAGCAGCCCTGCAGATGCCCAGCCGATGTAGAGTGAGGCTCCCATCAATGGAGGTCCATAGTAAGACGCTCTCAACATGGTGAGAGTTGTGATGGTGCTCCAGCAGATTGGAATGATCACCAGGACACCTGATATGATGAAGATAATTCCAGAAGCTATAGCCGCTTTGCTATTTTTCCTCGTATTTGACACCAAGTTGGTGCAGTTGCCCCCGACAACACCAACCATGACTCCAAAGATCCCGACAATGATGGCGATGACGATGAGCACTCTGGCAGCCTGCAGGTCTTGAGGTAAGTCCAGCAGAGAATCATAAGATTTGCACTCTGTTGTTGGTCGTGGATAGTAACTATAATCAAAGTTACAGGACTTCCACAAACCCTCTGATTTCCTCCACTCAGGGGATCTCCATGTGGGGAGAGCACAGCTGATGATGCTCCCCAGGACTCCGAAAATGGCCAAGACCAAACCTAGAAGCTGTCTCCCGCCAGGTTTCATGATGAAGTTTTCTTGACCTCTTCAAAGAAGAAAGACAGTGTGTTATTGAGAGTTGCAGTAATTTAGAAAAGAGCTGGGCAGGAAGTGGTTTTTAGGTGTTTTTCATGATCAGAGGAGCTGACTAGTTTCCAACTCACTAATCATGCTGTTAAAGGAAAAGACAGATTGTTGCCTTTAAGCTGAAAATGTTCTCTGAAGGAAACCCAGACTCTCAGAGAGGCATAAAATGTAAAAAGTATAATTAGAAAAAGGTTGCAAAGGAAATCGCATATATTTGTTAATTAAATCTAAAAAAAATTACAATTGGATTATATATTTTTTTAAAATGGTCTGTGGCAATCCTGGTTTAAGTTAATTAAATTAAAGTCTTTAATGATTCAGCATTTTGTGACTAAATACAAACAAAATCAAACATTAACCTCTTAAGCCCCAACGCCCCCTGATACGGGGGCAAAAGGCAGGAGATCAGGTAAGCTTGGGGCTTAAGAGGTTAATGTTTCCTCATAAATAGAGGAATATAAATTCCTTCATTCTCACTGAAATGTGAGATTTACTCATAGCAGATGCTAATGTAGAGTTCCGAGGAAGAAGATGTGACTACAGAGTATCTTCATTACCAGTAGATACTTGTAGTTCAGTCACTGATATGTAGCTGCAACAATGATAACAGACTCATCTTCATCACCGGATGTTCTCGTTGCAATTTGTTGCTTTGTGCCTGGTTCAACTTGTGATCATGTGTTTTAAATGAAGTGGCATGTCCTTTATGCTCAGTTTACTTAAATTTAGAGGGGAACATCCACATGGTCTGAAACTTTTTTTCAGTGCAGTTTACTCATCTGTTGGCTCGTACTCAGATGAGATCATCTAATGATCTTCTGTAATCCATGTTCTTCTGTATGCTCACATTGGATACGTTTTAAAAATCTTCTTCAGGAACTAAAGTTGGTTAATGTGATATGTCCAACAAATTTCTGTCATAAAATTGTTTTTATTGAAACTATATCATCTATACTCAACCTATTCAAGATGTACATGGTGAGATTAGTTGTCTCACCCACACAGAACAACCAAAAGTAAAGGAGCTGCCAGTATACAGTGTCTCTGACTGTCTGTCTTTTTTCACTCTCATTTTGTGTTTAACTCTCTTTTCAGTTTCAGTTAATTTAGTGATTGATAGATTTATTTGTATATAGGTAAACTGATGATGGCCGAGGCCAAACCAAGAAACTGTCTTCCACCGCTTCAAAGAGGAGGGGTGATGTGGTCTGAGTGCTCCAGTTATTTAACAGTGAGCGACAGCTGAGCAGGAACTTGTTTTTATGTGGTTTTCGACCACTCGATTGGCTTCCTTACTCGCTCGCTCACATTGCGTGAGAAAGCACACATTAGATTGTACTGATTCTGCAATCTCCAAGCCACAAAATAAATAAACATATATATCTTAGAACATGTGAACACTAACGTTGTTGACAGCCATAAGATGCATTTTTAAGCAATAAAATATGACTGTCTTAAAAAAACGTTTTGACTTCTCGGGAATTATGGATAAAAGATGAGCCTAGTATGAGAATGCAGGTAAAAACAAGACCTTTGTGCAGTAACTTTTCTTTTGCATGAGAGTTGAAATAGGTTGATAGAGCTCTTAGAATTTGCATATCGTGTAGAACTATCATTTACACTTCATGCTCTCGCTGCACTGTTCTTATCTGGTATCTCAAACTGCATGTATTTACACATGCAGCCTCCTCTTCTCACACTGCAAGGCCCACGTCTCTGCATATAGGACATTTAGACAAGCTGCAGTGCACTGGACGATCAAAGAAAAGGTGGAGGAGAGAGGGAGAAAATAAAATAAAAGATGGAGCTATATGGTGGCATGCCATTCAGGGAGCAGATCAGAGAGCAATTGTTAATTATAGCAAAATATATCATTTTAAATCAATAAAATTGTTACAATATCCAGGAATTGGGGATGCAAAACTACATATTTCCACTAATTTTCCTAGCAATATTTCTAACAACAGTAGATCATAAAACATATCTACATTTGCCACAGATATATATTACATAATCATTAACATAAACTGATAAAGTGTGCTTAAGGTTGATTATAACCAGTGTTCATTAGTAAAGTTCTTTGCATCAGTACAGT
The DNA here is from genome assembly GCF_963576455.1 of Neolamprologus multifasciatus. Classification (NCBI taxonomy): domain Eukaryota; kingdom Metazoa; phylum Chordata; class Actinopteri; order Cichliformes; family Cichlidae; genus Neolamprologus; species Neolamprologus multifasciatus. The sequence goes on from NC_140448.1 coordinate 18,653,788, forward strand.
TCAGCTGGGATAAGTGATGGATGGAGGGAACTTTACAGTATTGGTCCAAGAGCAGCACAAATTAGTGACTCAAAAATCCAGTGTGAGCTCAGGTTCCACGCAAGTGTTGTTCTCTTTGCAAACAGCTGCCAACTCAGATAAAAGACAGGAGGATGACTGAAAATCAACACGCTTATGATTTAAGAAATAGCTCTTCTAATGTAAATTGCCGAGCACTGTGCAAAGGGTCTTCAGGATTAAGACTTTATCTTCGACTTTGATTAAGAGTTATTCCAAGGTGAGCTGCATCATTATCAGTGTTGGGGAATACATGTACCGCCGTTACGTATTTAAAATACAAAATATGAGTAACTGTATTCCGTTACAGTTACTGTTTAAAAAGGTGGTATTTAGAATACAGTTACTTTGTTGAAATAAATGGATTACACAGCGGTACTTCCCTGTTTCATATTGTGGCGGGTCAGGCCTGTTTGGGTTTTGTTTGACAGCTACGTTCTGTTGTTCCAGGTGGCAGCGTTACGTTTGTCCTGGTTACAGGGTGACGCTCTCTCTCTGCGTGTTTCCTGGGTGAGAGAGGCCTTTTTGTTGTTGTTGTGCTAAGCTAATAGGCAGAATGCTACCGGTATAGCTCTAAAGAATGTAGCATCATAGGCAGTGTAGTCCGTGCTGCAGGGAGAATGGACTGCCATACTCGTTATGTGTCTGTGAGCGAGGGAGGGAGAAAAAGGAAAAGTACGAGCTGTTATCGAGCAAAAACGGGAGCTGGAAGCATGTAAATATAATAATAACCACTGCAGCCAAGAAGAGTGCCAGACGAGCCCAGTTGTAAGCTATTAAGACTCGACTGTACACCGTGTTCGTGTTTTCCTCCAAAAACAATAAGTTCCATTGGAGCAGCCTTTCAACGCCTCTCTCTGTCTCTCGCTAGCAAAGTTGACCCAGACAACAAAGTAAAGCTATTTTTCAGCTACGAGCCCAACAGAGAACCCACCGTATTAGCCAGAGGTCCCTTTACTACGGTTCGCAGCCGTGAACCTTCAGTAACAGTAATAAATCACAGCAATGGTACATTCATGTAGTTGTAAACAGCATGATAATATATTAAGTAATCCAAAGTATTCAGAATACGTTACTGTCATTGAGTAACTTAACGGAATACGTTACAGAATACATTTTGGGGCATTTATTCTGTAATCTGTAATGGAATACATTTTAAAAGTAACCTTCCCAACACTGATCATTATAAACTATCCACCATATAAACCTGAAATTTGTGTGGAACAGCTGATCAAAAAAACACAAACACTATTTTCCATCAGACCACGAGCCATTGTATGTTTCTGTGCCACATGTGTGAATGTGTACATGCCTTCTTAGTTTTAATAGCACACTGCAAGAATCAGCTTAACAAATATCAGCCAACAAACAACTTGTATGCAGTGAGTTGCACATTATGTCTACTAAAGGTCCTGCTGCTGTACGTCCTAAGGTGAGAAAAGAATGAGAGCTAACTTCAGCTGATCACAACTTGTACACTAAAAAAGTCTTCTGGAGATAAATAATAATAATGTATATTTTATTAATCCTGTAGGAAATTAGTCCTCTGCATTTGGACAGCCACCAATCTAGTACTCTAGGAGCAGTGTGTAGAGATAGTAGTTTGCTCAGGGGTACCTCAGGGTAGCCGTTTGGTGGATTTGAACCCCCAACCTTCCAATCATGGGGCAAACCGAGTGCTTTTTTTAGACATATAATTTACACTGAAATAAAGTTTGCAATTCCATGTGCTAACATTTTATTATATTCATACAGCGCGAGGATCAGTTTGTGTTGCACAAAAATGACTGGTAGAAATGTCCTCAGAAAAAAAAAACTTTTACTTTCTTAGAGTACATTTCTGAGCATGCACTTTTTCACTTTCACTTGTCTAAATAAGTTGAATAAGTATTTAAACTTTTACCAGAGTAGCTGTACTTTTACTTATGTGCAGTGTCTGTACTTTTGCGGCCTTTGGTCAAAGCTACATGGGAGGGACCCAGAGAGAGTTTCTCTCATGCTTTCATCCAGAAAGTACTGCTAGATTTGTACTTGCATATTTAAAGTTTGCAGTGATATTTTGTTTGGATTCTCCTACCTTCTACATCCTACCAAACTGCCACTGGCAGCTTCTGCATGTTGAGGCAGCAGGCTGGCGCTCCATGGAGCCCATATCTTATGGTTTAATTTGCAGTTATAGTTAAATCCCCAGGTGATAGCTTTACTTATAGGTTAAGCCTGTTCTGAACTCTGGTTCAGAAATGGTTTTTGTAGGACACATCATGTTTTGAAAATCTCGGCTGAAGCACCTCTCCCCGCCTCGTTGTCACATGAGGTGGGAAGTAACAAAGTACAAATATTTTGTTGGTGTACTAAATTACAATTTCCAGGTACTGTACTTTCCGTGAGTAGTTTTTACTTTTTATTTTTATTAAATAATATTATTATTCATTTTCAAAACAGTCTTGTCACTTTTGCTTTAACACATTTGGGGGTAATTATTTTATCATCACGTCAAACCTATTTGAGCCTTAACAAACCAACAAACATTAGCAAACTGCACACAAATTGTTTGTGTGCAGTTTGTCACAGTGTGTTGCTAACTAAAGGTCCAGCTGCTATATTTCACAGGAAGAGAAAAAAAAGAGAGCTAACTTCACTCAGAGATGGAGAAAGATAAGAAAGCGCGCAGGAGAGGAAGAAGAGAGATTAGATTTAAAGATAAGGACGGTTTATTTAAAGCTTATGTGTAAGTCCTCATGTTTTTAAATCAGATGTGACATTATGTTTTTTTTATATTGTGAAACATGTTGCAAAACAAGGCACACTAACAGCTATTTAACCCTTTCATTATGATAACCTCAATATGGATTATTCATCTTATGCATGGAAAGATTGTAGACTGTACCTAATCAGTTTCAATATTTTATTAGTGTATCGGTACTTGTAGCTGAGAGTGCATGATGGATTTGATACAGGGCAGGAAATCAAAACAAAATAAAAATAAATGAGTGACATAGATGTAACCATTTTACTGTGCAGAGCAATGCTTATAGCCCGTGCAAAGGACATATGTTGTACAGTAGAGAGAACTTATTAAACTCTACAAAGACATTTAAAAAATTTTTTAATGAATTTTGACAATGTGGTGGTTGGCACTGTTGCCTCACAGCAGGAAGTGCATTCAGTGATTGTGTGTGTAAGTTTCAAGCTATAAACCGATCGCCTGCTCAGTAGATTCCCGGGTCACACACCAAGCTTGGTATTGCCATCTCCATCACAATTTAATGGCTGAAGATCACATTTAATAAAAACAGATGATGTTGTATTGTTTTCCTTCCCAGAGCTCTGCTCTAATTTAACCTGTTTTTCTTCCTTTCATCAACTTTAATTCATTTCATGAAAGTGTGCAGTGATGTTTTTTCTCCTAATTTTTTTTTTTACAGGATCAGGATCTCTGCAGTCTGATCTCACTCAACAGATTTCAAAAACCTCGGGCATCTACCTAGAGGACCAAGGACACACCGAGGTGAAGTTATAGCCATCATCAAAGTTTAATATCTGAAACAGCTTAAAGAAGCATTAAAGAATTGCACTGTTATGCTATATAGGTGAAAGGTTTTATTGCAGATATAAAACTAATGGTTGTGACTGATTCTGTAACACAAATTTATACAAATGCCTTTACAAAGTGGATAAACATACTGCAGAAATGTATAGGTCATACCTAAAAGGGCATTTAAACTACCATTATGACTGGCAGGGACCACATCCTCAGCTGGACTGAGAATATTTCTTCAAAGACATGTAGGATGTAACAGAAACCTGTTACTGTGGTTACGTCAGTATGACAGCAGCTCCCAAGTTAGACAGATCCTTTATTTTGTTTTATTTTATTTTAAAAATTGATTTCAAGGATCCTAACAAGCTCATGCAGCAATTTTCCTTGTTTAAAAAGTATACAACACAGTATGAAATGTGGCAACCACAGTGGGCCAAAAACGGCTATGGCCAAGTTTTATCACACCAATTTTACACCTTCTACACAATAATTTAACACCCTTCACTCAATAAAATACACCCCATTTATCACGGCACACAGATCACCTGAGAGTATCAGGATCTTCATGATCATCATTAGTATGTCTACATTTTCTTTTAAAATCAACAACATCCAATCCTTTAATCAGTAAACTGTTAATGAACTCCCCTCCTTCCTGCAGGTGCAGTCACTTTACCCCGATTACCTCCAGTGCTTTCACTTCACTCTGTGCTATGCACATCAGAGGGATCGCCGTCATCTGTGTTTTTTAGCTGCCAATATTTAAGACAGGGAAGAGGCCCTAAGCCAGAAGGACAGTTGTGTCTTGGGTTAGTGTAGGCAAAATGTTGGCCACTATCGCAAGTGTGTTTCGAGTGACTGCCCAGAAGAATGTAAGTACTGAGTTTTTTATTTTATTGTGACCTGAGTTAAAGGCTTTGTGTTTTGTTCTTCTTGTTTTTATTTAAACATTAAAGCTTTAGCCCTAAAATGTTGTTATTTGTGCTGGATAAGAAGAACTTTTAATTTGTTTCAGATGATGGCTTGAGACTACTGGAAACTGTGACAGTCTGCTTAAAGACTGTTCAGTGCATGGCTTAACTATAAACCTGGTTCTACAAAGGAGAAATTCTATTGGCTTGTTGGGGAAAGAACTAGTGTTTTAGTTGCATTGAGTGGCTAATGATTAATGGGAACAGCGCTCAAGAAAAGTCTCGGAAGCATCATGATCTCTGTGGCTATCTCAATATGACATGCATTGCTTTTAAAGACTAAGTGCTTAAATTTGTTTCAACAGGGTGCTGCACTGATTATGTCAGCACGCGCATTTACTGATTTCACAACTCGGGCTACCTTTGAAATAAAGGTAAGATTGACATTGAGGTCTTGAACACAGACTGGCACTTGGCACTTTGACTCATGAGTATTTGCTTCTCCAGAAATGTGACCTCTTCCTGCTGGATGAGGGCCCTGCCACTCAGGTGGTTCTGACTCGTGATGAGGGTCTGCAGTACTACCGCACAATGCAGGTCATTAGACGTATGGAGCTGAAGGCAGATCAGCTGTACAAGCAGAAGATGATTAGAGGATTCTGTCACTTGTATGATGGCCAGGTTGGGTTTTTTTCTTCATCTACAATGAAACTCAGGGCTGGTATACATTGAATACCTGCTAAAGATATGAAACTGGCTTTGAACAGCAATCTGATGTGAAATTAGATTGCAGTAACACAGTATTATTACTGTAAAATACTTTTTGGCTACTCTTCAGAATCTCCCTTTAGGTCCAGACATGTGAAGTTGTTTTCTCATTATAGGAAGCCTGTGCTGTTGGTCTTGAAGCCTCAATTAACTTGTCAGACCACCTGATCACAGCATATCGTGCCCATGGCTACACTTACACCCGGGGAGGGACTGTCAAGGAGATCATGGCTGAGCTCACTGGTGAGTTGTTGAAGACTAAAGATCAGTAAACATGGGAGTCATTTTGACGACTCCACTGTGAACGTGGCAGTTGTAAGTGTTCAGTTCTTGCCAGAGTAACTTGACAGGTTTTTAATATTTCCCAAAAGTCAAGCTATTGAGGTTCAGAAACTTAAAGAATATCCTAAAGAGCCCAGTACATGGAGTACTAAAGTTACAAGATGATGACAATAGAAATGTCTCCCTAATTGGATGAAGGTGACACAATTGTGGTTTATTCCCTGAGATTAAGGCTCTAAGAAGTTTTTGGCATCACTGAATCAAGGAACAAATGGCAATAAGTACTCTGAGATGGAAATACTTTCGTTATGTCAACTAATGTTTTCTATGCACAGGCAGAAGAGGTGGAATTGCAAAGGGCAAGGGCGGCTCTATGCACATGTACTGCAAAACCTTCTATGGTGGAAATGGAATTATTGGTGCTCAGGTAAATGTCATCTACGTGTCTTGTTACTGGTCTTTTTGCCTTCTATGGTTTAAGTATGTCAGATGTCATTGTTTGGAACTGACACTTGTTGTACATTTAGACTTTAACACTAATGTCCACACAACGTGGGATTTCTCTAGGTTCCCTTGGGTGCTGGTGTAGCATTTGCCTGCAATTACCTGGGCAACAATGAGCTGTGTGTCTGTCTCTATGGTGATGGTGCTGCCAACCAGGTATGTAGTCTTTATTTTCAACGTAAATGGGTTGAAGAGCAACACTTGGCTCTGCACGGCCAGTATCTGTCAAATATGTGCTAAATGCACAACATGACTAAACTCTAGGAAGTCTTGAAGCTGTAACTTCACAACTTTGCAGGACAACCTTTAAAAGCCTTGTGTATATTCAACAGGGCCAGATCTTTGAAACATACAACATGGCTGCTCTCTGGAAGCTGCCTGTTATCTTTGTCTGTGAGAACAACCGGTATGCCATGGGCACCTCAATAGAGCGAGCTGCAGCCAGCACCGATTACTACAAGAGAGGAGAGTTCATTCCTGGTCTGAGGGTAGGTGGTCTGGCATGCTTCGGCATATCTCTCATTACTTGTAGAATAGTGCAGCTTAAAATGACAGTTGCTCTCATTTTGCAAAGCCTGATGTCTTGAACTCTTTAATCAAAATGCCAATTATTAAATCTGGGTTTGTTTAGTTACAAATGCATGCCTGAACTGTTTGTTTCAAACACAATGCACACTAGCTGGAAGTGAGAGAAATGCTGTTTGGAGAAATGGCAGCCTCAAATGGTCAGGTAAATGGCCTGTATTTGTATAGCACTTCACTAGTCCCTAAGGACCCCAAAAGCACTTTACACATTCAGTCATCCACCCATTCACACACACTGGTCTAATGTTGAATTCTGAAGTTCACTATCAGACTGCAATACAGACAAGTATACCAATTCTGACTCATTGTAGGTTTGACTAATTTAAAATGTGCCTGGTGCAACCATGGACTTGCATATGGACCCTGTCAGTCTTTTGTAAGATGAGATTAAAACTCAGTAACTGTGCACAGGTGGATGGAATGGATGTTCTCTGTGTCCGGGAAGCAACCAGATTTGCTGCTGATCACTGTCGCTCTGGGAAGGTATGTTTAAAATGCTTAATTGTCATGTGCAGGATATGAAACTTGTCTCTCTGAAATTCTTTGTCCTTTGCTCAGGGTCCTATTCTCCTGGAACTCCAGACATACCGCTATCATGGACACAGCATGAGCGATCCTGGACTAAGGTAAACGTCTAATTGAGCCAGCTTAAGTTGCAGCAACTTATGTTCTTGTTTAATCTTACAAATGTCCTTTGCCATGCCTGTGGCTCTTACCTCTGCTCCTTGGTCTCATGTATGCCCTCTGTAGTGGCTAGTTCTGCCTACAGATACTGAAATTCTGTATCTTCTGCTAGATTTCTCAATTTGACAGACTTGATGCTTCAAAATAACTTTAGAAATTGATAAACTTAACACTTAATCTGCATAGAAATGGCTTACTGAAAATTTCAAGGCACTCATTTTTCACTTTGAGCATCTAAATCACTTTTAAATGCTCAAAGAACATTTGTTGGCAACCATTGTGCATCCCTACAACTCCTGCACCATCTCCCCCTCTAGCTACCGCACACGTGAGGAGATCCGGGAAGTGCGCAGTAAGAGTGACCCCATCTCCATGCTAAAGGACCACATGCTCAGCCACAACATGGCTAATGTGGAGGAACTCAAGGTAGGAGATGCAGAAATCAAACTTATGAGCAACACTTCTGATAGTTTAGACCTTTTCTTTGCAGCGAGTAATGAAAGTCTGACTAGCCAAGCATACTAACATTTGTGATCTCACTTGAACTAGTATTAATGGCATGCTTTACATGTGAGGATAACGAAAGGGCTGAAACTACATTTAAAATGAGATCCTCCAGGTTTCATCACATGTCTTGGAGAATTGCCTCATACTGGAAGATGCCTTGTGTAACTCATTTCTGTAGGGAATTGATGTGGAAGTGAGGAAGGAGATTGAGGATGCAGCTCAGTTTGCCACCACAGACCCAGAGCCCCCACTGGAAGAATTGTGCAACCACATCTTCTACAATGAACCGCCTTTTGAGGTGCGCGGAACAAACCCGTGGACCAAGCTGAAGTCTATTAGCTAAAGCTTTTGACAACCGCCTGTCCTTAATGCACACCATGTACTCTAAACTTGTGCCTCACACCAGAGCCAAGACAACATCAGATTCACTTTACTTCCTCAAGTCTTGAAATTGCTACAGTGAAGTGTTAATGTTATCAGTATAAGACTTATACCTACATTTATGCTCTCCACTCTTCATTTATGCTAGTGATTGGCTTCTGGTAGATTTCATCTTTTTACTTGAGCCACATTCCTTAAATCTCTGACTAGATTATTTGCTGTGTAATCTGGTAATTTTTGAGGTGCTGTAAATGTTTAGTGTCACAGGATGTATGACCTTAACATGGCTTTGTGCTCCATATGCTTAATAAAGAAGTAAACTTGAGAAAGTGCTTGTCTTCACATGGTAACTTTTCTTGACACAACTGTCTGAGGTTTAATCTGACTCAAGTTGAGCAGCTGTGTTTGCATAGTACTCAAATCCTGAGGCCCTTTAAGAGTGGATTCATTTCAGGCTTGACTTGAACTAGAAATGTGAACCCTAACATTGGGTGACTTTATATATACTTTAACAAACTGAAGGCGTCAATGTCTTAAGATTATGGATGCAGCTCTGATAAAGAACACAATGGTCTATGAATGTCTAGTCTCAATACTACAAAACTAAGAGGAAAATGGCTTTAAACTATTGCATGAGCAAATATTACCAGAATGGTCTATGTAGCCTTCTCTAAGGGCCACTAAAGAAATGCGCTACTTGATCCCTTTCCAAAGAAGTCGCTAATTTTTGTAGCATAAGCACACCAGTGCTTGCGGTTTAGTCCCACTCATCTAAACTAATGTGGTTGTATGGTGAAAACCCTCCAGGTTGCAGCTATCCTTGCAGCCACTTTAATGTTTTCTTTTTGCCTGTGGGACTTCCAGGTGCTTGCAGCTATTCTCAATGTCTACAGCGTCACCTTCTGGTAGTGGATTCTCCTCAGGCCTGATTACCTTTAATCATGATTGAGCCTTTTTCTCAGTTGCCTGCAGTGAAGTTGGACCCCTTCCAAACATTACACAAGTCCCTTTGGAGACTGGGCAGAACAGGTAGCTTTGAAGCCAAACAATGAAATGTACAATGGGGGGGCTGGTAGAGGATCAGTATGAGAACGGAAAACTAACTTCTCAGCACAACAATAACATGCATTCACACCTCAACACCATTTAAAAAAAAAAAAAAAAAAAAAAAAAATCATGTGACAAGCAACAGGGGTGGGTATGTGGTGAAAGTTTCTACATCCAGATGAACAGAATCAACTTTTGGGGAAACTGCATTTTTTTCACAGTTGGTCTAATGTTATTGATCACCTGGTCTATCAATTTCTCATTGAAGAGCTGTGAGCTTCTCCAAGATCTTATCCATATTGCGTTCAATGAGCACAGTCTGAGTACTCATGGCCCTTCCCATCGCTTGGATCGACACAGCCAGCCTTGTGGTTTTGAACAGCTGTAACTGCTTTCTTCAATCTTCGATAAGCCAGGGCCCAGCCAGTTCCAATCAGCAGGAACCCTGTTATCATGGCTCTGAATAGGTATAAATCTTCTATGTCCTCAATCAACAGTCCTCCCAGGCACACAACGCACCAATTCCTTCACCCGTCCATTGTGTATCCGACAGGAAATGTCCCTGTAGGACGGTTGGGCTCTTCCGAACCCAGGCTTCTTGTCGAAGAGAGTGTGTCAATTGCATTAAGAGACCAGTCAAAATCTTGTTGGCTGAATTTTGGGGGGGTTTTTTCACCCACAGGACACAGTGAGAGTGTAAAGAAGTATCCAATTGGCAGTTTGCTTCAGTGCTTACAGTTATGCAGAATTAGGAATGGAAAGGCTGCTCTTTGTGACAGGTGGGTACTGACATGCATGGCTGCAGCTGCCAGCTGTCTTCTAGGCTTCACCTCTGCTAATCCTGCATCTCTGAACTGGACCTTGTCAGTGTTTGGGGTCTCATAAGCTCTCCTGTGATATTTAGTTTGCATACTTGGATTATTCAAATAAACTTTTAATATATTATGCTAAATCTATACAGATTTTTCTACATCGGATATGATGGTACGAATTAGTCAACCTGTATTAAAGTCTCCCTCTACAGCCTGTTGTTTCATAGTTTCAGCAATGAAATTCTGTCCCCTAGGCATCCACCAAGATCCCGCTGTCTACAGTCATTCAGTAACACTCAGAACAATATGATGATCACTGGATAATGTTAATAAATATCTTTTCCAAAATATGAAAGTTTTCTACATGTCCTAGTTCAGCGGTCCCCTACCTTTTTTGCGCCACGGACCAGTTTGTGCCCGACAATATTTTCACGGACCGGCCTTTAAGGTGTCGCGGATAAATACCATCGTTCATTATGAAGCTTTCTTGATCTCTTCAAAGAGGAAAACTAGTGTGTTCTTGAGAGTTACTGTAATTTACCTGTGAGAAAAGAGCTGAGGAGGAAGTGGTTTTTAGGTGGTTGTTATGATCAGAGAATAACTTGACTGTAGCTTGCTCACTCACTAATCAGTCAGATTGTCTAATGTGTTCTCTGAGCTGAAATTGATTTCTAAAGGAAACCCAGTGTCTCGGAGATGCATAAAAATTCACATATAAGGACAAACAAAGTCACACAGATAATCCTGTATATTTGTACCTTTTTGAAAAATATAAGTATTAGACATTAATTAAGTAAACAGAATCTTATCAAGTAATCAACATTGAAAAAAAATGCCACTGATATGTTTTAATCATAGTTACATTATTAATTCTTTATTTATTAAAAACTTTGTGACTTCACCATAGATTACAAAGTCAAAACTCCTTCAACATCACCGAAATAGATTATAATATATCTATAATCTATTTTTCATCTATTTATAATAATAATACTAATATTAATTTAAATCCCAGCAGATGTTAATGTACAGTTTTATGGAAGAACGCATGACTTCAGAATGACACCAACACCAGGAGATATCATATCTTATGAGACTCATATTAGTTACTGGATGCTCTCTTTAAAATTTGTTTCTTTATCATTACCTGTTCAGATTATTATCTCCTTTTGAATGAGAATACATGTTTTTCCTGTTTGTTTGTTTGTTTTTTAAATAAAAAAACAAAGCCAACGGTGCTCAAAAACAAACTAACAAGCTGTGTTTCACCATGACAAAGCTCTGTCAATCTCTTTAGAAAGGAGAGATCATGTGGTCTGAGAGCTGCAGTAATCTATCGATGAGAAACAACTGAGAAGGAAGTAGTTTAAATGTTGTTTTTTAAACTTAAAAGACAAGTTGACTGTGGCTTCCTCACTTGCTAGCTGACATTGCCATGCACATTATTGTCACCCAGATTACTTTGTTGCAATCTGTCCCATTTGGCCCAAAAAAGACTCCACCCACCGGCAGTTTCAGGGATACAGGTGGGCGGCTCCATCACTATGTTTAAGCCTTGCTTGCTATTACCAGTCACTATTTGTTTTAATCAGGCTTCCTTTACACTTAAGGCACTCACTGACTCAGGCACCGAGCAAAACCTCTTTGATATGGAATTAGTTAAGAAACTAGCCCTTCCACTAACACCATTAGAATCACCCAACTCTGCCATCGCAATGAACAGTCATATGTTCGCCATGATAACCCGTCAATCTAAACCTGTCCACCTAATTCTCTCAAGTAATTAGTTTGGCCAATATGATCACAAAATTGGACGTGACGATTACCACTTGGTGCGCATGAGAGAAGGAAATGAGTGGAAAACTGCATTATGGGAGGACTGCAGATTATCGTTTTTTGAGGATATGACCAAGGAGCGTGTGTCACAATGCAAAATGTTCCACCCGATGATGAAAGTTTTGTGGCAACATCAGGTGAAACACACATTGGCCCACCTGGCAACGCTTTGATTCACATGGAAGGGAAAATGGCTAAGCTTTACAGATTCACAGGAGACGAAAAACTTAATTTGTGAGAACATTGAGAAGATAGTGAATGACGAGAATAGGACAGATAAGACTTCACGGCCCGGAAGGCTTTTACACTGCCATGTTTTGTTTTGTTTTTTGATTTATTTATTTTTTTATTTTTTTTATTTTTTTTTTGGGGGGGGGGGGGGGGTCTTTTTTTTCTTTTTTTCTTTCTTTGTTGAGTTTATATTGTTCCGAGAAGGTGTTTACAGTGAGGGAACAGTCAATGTTGTGGTTACACTTGCACCGAGATGCTTTGATATATTGTACAGTAGACTCAGGTATTTAAGACAATATTTATTCATAGATATAGATTAGATGGCCGGATTGTGCTGGGAGGAGATTTTAATCAGGTTCCATTTGAGTATATGGATAGGAGTGGTACAAGTCTAGGCCCTAGTGCAAAAAATAAATCTGCAGCAGACATCTTTAAAGAGAAAACTGGGCTGGTCAACATCTGGAGACTGCATCCTTCGGAAAGGGAATACAGTGATCCCTGCCTCCTGTACAGTACAGCTTGTCAAATTTACATAAATCTTTGATCGCTAGCAGTGTGAATCTTCTCCCCAACGACAATGTCTCCAATGTCGACAAAATGTTTTGCACTGTCAAAGGCATCTGCGGTTGCCTTTGGTTTCATTCTATAATGCTGGACTTATTTTTTTTACAAAGGTTTGAACTGTGAGAAAAGTGTCTGTCTGAGAAAAGTATACTTTTCTCATACGGGTACACATTTTATATATATATATATAAAGTGCGTAGTTGATTATTTTTTATAATCGTGTCTGATTGTTGATTTGGTTGTGAACTGTGAAATAGGTATAATCGTAATATCAGATCATGCCTTAGTAGAATTAAATATAGACTTACAAGGTGAGAAACATAATCGGGGCAGGTGAAGACTAAATCCAAGTCTTCTACGGGATGAACAATTCGTGGCAATATTAAAAGATGATATTAACTTTCTCTTGGATGTAAATATTGGGACCACAGAGAGATTGGTTACAGTATGGAATGCCCTAAAGCCTTCATTAGAGGCAAATGTCTGGGATATAGTTCCAAGAAGGCGAAAGAAAGTTAAAAAAAAAAAAAAAAAAAGCAAAACAGACTTTGGAAAAACAGATTAATCATTTGGATACAGTGGCTTGCAAAAGTATTTGGCCCCCTTGAACTTTCCCAAATTTTGTCACATTACAGCCACAAACATGAATCAAATTTATTGGAATTCCACGTGAAAGACCAATACAAAGTGGTGTACACGTGAGAAGTGGAACGAAAGTCATACATGATTCCAAACATTTTTTACAAATAAATAACTGCAAAGTGGGGTGTTGCAGTATTACAAAATTCACGTGTTGTTTCTCCGTTTAACAGGTGTAAGCTACATTTGTGAGTGTATAAAAAAAACTAATAGAAAAAGACTCATGGAGTCATGACAAACCTGATGTTAGAATTTAAAAAAAAATAGATCTTATAAATTGTTTTGACCAATCGGTCATTTCATATGACCATTGAAAGTTTATCCAAGCTGTACCTTTTGAAGTTTCCTCCAGTGAATTATCACAAAACAGATGTCATCCAAGGTACCCATGTTTGTTTCTGTTAATCTGTGTCATGGTGCAACTTTTGCCCCCCAAAACATTGTTTTACCGCTTCCCAATAAAAGAAAGACGGGCAGAAAGAAAGGCGGTGGTCAGAACCAGCTGGGTTTTTTTTATGGGTGATTTTTATGAAGAATTATTCTTTTTTGTACCCAAAACTAGGTTCTAAAAAGCTCTTTATTTTGACTTTCTTATTCACCCATTCAAACAAACACTCATGCACAACCTTGCATGGTAGTTCCATAACAAGGTGTTCACCTGAGTAGTAATACACCTGCACTTTTTTTGCCCCCCCCCCCCCCCCACCCCCCCCCCCCCCCCCACCCCCCTCACCCCCCTCACCCCCCACCCCACACCTCCCACCCCACACCTCCCAGACATTGAGGAAACAGGACCTCCAGACTAGGTGTCTTTTGTCTCTTCGAGAACTCTGGGAAGTAGCTTGGGGAGTGTGAACCTTAAGGTGTGAAGCAGTTGTGTACTGAGGCTAGACTAATTTTATAAATCTGACAATATCTCAGCTTGCTGCGATGCATGCAATTTATTTTGAAAACGGCACAAGTGGGAATTTCTTCCGAATGGGTAATGACGGCATGTTCACAAGCGTTTTATTTAATCAATCCCCCTAGTTTTAATTTAACTAGTTTTTTTTTTGTTGTTTTAATGTTTTACACAAAAAACTTCACATTTTTATATTTTTAAATGAAAGTCACATGCAAGGATATTTTTCTTTAGTGATGTTGCTTCAGCAATCTCAAATACTAATTATTCTGGGAATTTTTATGGTCAAACTATGTGATTTTCCAAATGTGTGTTTGTGTGTGTGTGTGTGTGTGTGTGTGTGTGTGTGTGTGTGTGTGTGTGTGTGTGTGGAGTAAAATGACCTTCTTCTTATGATGTTGTCACAGTGAATCATTCAGGATTAACAACACAAATTGTTTCGATAGCAGAAACAGTCTGTCTTATAGTTCTCACACGTTACCACTAGTTTTACAAACACAGTCTTCTACAGCTCTGTTTATGTAGCTTTTATGAAACTGATTTTCCATAGTACACCTAGAATTTAAGTTTTCTTTGCTCTCCAGTATAAATGCAATAATTTGCAGGCGTTTTACTGAAACTCTCACAAATGTAACACTCAATGCCAAAAACAGAGTTGATTAATGTTTCTATGAACACTGCTGCGTATATCAACAGCTCTGAAACCCCCCTTTATTTTTTTTTAAAGTAATGCAGGACAGGCTCTCTGTTACTCTCTGTGTCTCTAAAAACCCAACCAAACTGGCAATCGCCTTGTAGAGGAATTTCTTTCATTTATGTATTGATCACTTTGTTTATTGGTAATGCTTTTAGGTCACTGTTTTAGCATGTCTGCCTCATACTCCATTCAAACAGTTAGACAGATGGTGGGGATCTGGTAAGAAAGTTGTCTTGATTAAAGAATGTTAGCTACCGCTCATCGCTTGTCTGCAGGCTTTATTAAATGGAAAACTTCCACAACAACCTCTAAACAATGGTTTATGGATTTTTATCACCTGCATCACCATGTAACACTTTGATGTTAGATCCTTTGACCAGTCAGTGTTGTTAGCCCCAACCCCCCAGGCCCCAGGTTTCTGAGCTCTAACCCTGGCTGCCAAATGTGCCTCCAAGGCCCTTGTGCCTCTTACCACCAGACTAAGTTTGTAGACCTATTTACTAATATTATTTTATTATAGCACAAGGTTCAGTTAGGTTACTACTTTGACTTACTCACTTTGAGCACATTCCTGACCCGATACTTTATCAAACCTATACTCGAGTGTTTTTGACACTAGCAGCTGTACTTCTACTTAAGTAAAAATTGCCTGCACTTTTGCCACATCAGTTGCCACTTTTCTGGAGTTTGTACAGTTTTTATATTGACACTTTCAACGTTTTACGTGTTATCCTTGATCACAGTTCTAAACAAATTAACTTTCTTGACATCAAAGTAACCCAAAAAAAGCAACTATATGTGGAGTTCTCTTTACTCCAAAACTAGTTTAAGGCTATTCTGTTGTCGTGATATGGCCATACAAATAATATTAAGTTGAATTATTCTTAAGAAAAATATGGTTGCTTCATGGCTACCTGTTCAGAGAATTTGCAGGCTTTTATGGAAACTGTCACAATGTAACACTCACACTGTAAAAACAGGGTTGATCCATGTTTCTATGAGCACTGATTCATATATCAACAGCTCTGAAAATCCTTTTCTTTTTTAAATAAAAAAATAATGCAGGACAGGATCTCTCACTCTCTGTGTCTCTAAAAAACTCACCCAAACTGGCAATCACCTCTAAACAAATGGAAGTAGTTTATAGCTCTTTATCACCTGCAACACCATGTAACACCTAGATGTTAGACTCTTTTATCAGTCAGTGTTGTTAGCCCCAACCCCCCAGGCCCCAGGTTTCTGAGCTCTAACCCTTGCTGCCAAATGTGCCTCTGAGGCCTTTTGTGCCTTTTACCACCACACTAAGTTTGTAGTCCTATCTACTAATATTATTTAATTTTTTTTTATTATAGCACACGGTTCAGTTAGGTTACTACTTTGACTTTCTCACTTTGAGCACATTTCAACTTTTTACTCAAGTGTTTTTGACACTACCAGCTGTACCTCTACTTAAGTAAAAAATTGCCTGCACTTTTGCCACCTCAGTTGCCACTTTTCTGGAGTTTGTACAGTTTTTATATTGACACTTTGAACGTTTAACGTGTTATCCTTGATCACAGTTCTAAACAAATTAACTTTCTTGACATCAAAGTAACCCAAAAGACATATATGTCCAGTTCTTTTTTACTCCAAACCTACTGATCGGAAAACATTATGTGATGTTGGAAGTTTTTATCCTATCCACCTCCAAAACAAGTTTACCTGTAAGCCAACACATTAGACTTAAACAAATTTGTGAAATTCCTGAACAATATGTTTTGTGCAGTAGCAGTAGTACTAGAACTAGTGCTAGTAGTCCTAGTACTGTGCAGCAACCAGGCTTCAAGAGTGATCACTATTCTGGCTTGTTGGTAAATTTTAAAAAGGAATTTAAACTTCAGGTTTGGCATAGACACAGACTTTATTAATGCCACACTCGGGAAATTCACATGTTACACATGATTTAGCTCACCTGCTAAATCCCCAGCGCAATAACCACATCAGCATCATTAGCCTGAGTCTTGATCCTCCAGGTGAGTGAGTGGAGTTAAGTGTGTGTGTGTGTGTGTGTGTGAGATCAGAGGTGAAGCTGCTTTCTGCAAAGTCTCATCAACAACATCTTTAGAAACAAACATCAACAACCAGGAAGAGTCTAAAACTTTACAAGAATCAATGTAATTATTTGTTTTACAAACAAATGTATTGGTTTTGTTTTACTTGAAATAAAACTTTTTTGGAAACCTTGTACATGAAGGAAAAAGGTTTTTGATGTTGTAAGTTCTGGCTTTAATATTTTCAGCTGATAAGGTGAACTTCATACAAACTTTATGTTAGAAAATTCAAACTGTGTCTCGTGAGTGTGTATTGTAGTGTATCCTAACCCTAACCCTAATGCTCCAATGTATAATTTGACTTGTGAGGTACACACAACAAGGCCAAGAAGAAAAAGGGGATAGTTTACTACGTGCTTTAAAAACACAATCCTTAATCTTTGATCTTGCAACTTTATCTTTCTGTTCTGGTTTTAGAGTCATTGTTTTAATGACTCATACTTTGGGAATCACCCTGTTGTGAGAAAAGGGTAAGCTGGGAGAGAATACAGCATTATACAAGCAGAGTGTTTTAGCTGTATCCGTAGATCTAAGACATAAACCTGTGTTGAGACAACGCTGGTCTCTGCGATTCTTTTGGTCCTGGTAGAGATCACGCTGAGATGTTTCCATGTTTTACACAATCCTTTTATTACCCATTATTCTTACAGATGCATCTGGAGATCAGCACACTGCAGTCCTATTGTGACCTCTGTGTAGTGTCTTCTCTGGTCTGCATTCACAACAAAAAGGCAATGGTTAGAATGCTCTTTTTAATGTCGTGGGCAATCAGCACAAAATCTCGCAGGAATCCTCCATTATTCTGAGGATTACATTTCCACTTGCAGTGTGATCGTATAGTGGTAAATTTATACAACCAAAATAGAAAAACTTCAACACCATTAACATTGCATGTTAAATTTCCCAAATGAAAGGAATATTCTTTGTCGGGGCCATGACCACTGCACACGCCAGACTCATGCTGTATGATTTGCTAGACAACTTGCAGCAGCGCGTGCTGTATTGTGACACGGACAGTGTCATTTTCACAGCATGCCCTGGCGAGTGGATGCCTCCTCTAGGCCCGTTTCTGGGGGATCTCACAAGTGAATTAGACTGTGGAGAGGGTGGTGTGGAGGATTACATAGCGGAATTTGTTTCCGGTGGGCCAAAATGCTACGCGTATCACACATCGTTGGGCAAGACCCAGGTCAAATGTAAAGGCGTGACACTGAACGCACTAAACTCAAAAGTTGTCACCCATGAATCCTTGAAAGGTTTAGTCCACAAGTTTGTAACCAATCAGACATCAGACGCACACCTAGTTGCCGTGTCTGATAGCATCAGACGCGATAAAAAGAAGCTTCATTTGAAGAATAAAACCATTGTGAAAAAAGTTAAAGTTGTTTACAATAAGCGCCGTGTGCTCCCAGACTATACAACTGTACCTTATGGATTTTAAATTAGAACAGGGGTTTGACGCCCGGTTGCAGCACCCGTTCAGTATGGTGGTCAGCGGTCCCAGTAACTGCGGCAAGACTTTTTTTGTTAAAAGCATAATTGAAAATTCTTCCCGGATTATATCATGCAGCATTGACAATATTGTATATATATACTCATGCTGGCAGCCATTATATGACCAGCTTCTTAAGATAAGAGACATAAACTTTGTTAACGGTATACCCGAATCTCTTGCTGATGACACCCTTCTTCCTGCAGAAAAGAACAATTTGTTAATTATAGACGATGTAATGAACGATGCAGCTAACAATTTAGAAGTTCAAAATGTGTTCACAAAGTATGTGCATCATAGGAATTTGAGTTGTATATATCTAGTTCAGAATTTGTTTATTCAAGGAAAATCCAGTAGAACCATTTCCTTGAACACTAACTATCTAATATTGTTTAAAAATCCGAGAGATAAATATCAGGTTATGCTTTTAGGTAGGCAAATGTTTCCGGGTAATACTAAATATTTTATAGAAGCGTTTAATGATGCCACATCCACAACATACGGGTATCTTTTAATAGACTATAAAGCTAAGACCCCGGACTATTTAAGACTCAGAACAAATTTACTATCAGAGCGTCCGGTTGTTTACATTCCAAAACAAAAATCAGCAATACATTAAAGGCTATCTCACACAGCGCATTGATAAAATCTAAGTTTGAATTACTAATAATAACTCTGCGTAGAGTAGGAGGAGCCCTGTATATCATCTCCAACAGAGACAGATTCCTCCGCATGCGTGATGACATCCTTTCACCTCTTTGCTGATTTTTGTTTTGGAATGTAAACAACCGGACGCTCTGATAGTAAATTTGTTCTGAGTCTTAAATAGTCCGGGGTCTTAGCTTTATAGTCTATTAAAAGATACCCGTATGTTGTGGATGTGGCATCATTAAACGCTTCTATAAAATATTTAGTATTACCCGGAAACATTTGCCTACCTAAAAGCATAACCTGATATTTATCTCTCGGATTTTTAAACAATATTAGATAGTTAGTGTTCAAGGAAATGGTTCTACTGGATTTTCCTTGAATAAACAAATTCTGAACTAGATATATACAACTCAAATTCCTATGATGCACATACTTTGTGAACACATTTTGAACTTCTAAATTGTTAGCTGCATCGTTCATTACATCGTCTATAATTAACAAATTGTTCTTTTCTGCAGGAAGAAGGGTGTCATCAGCAAGAGATTCGGGTATACCGTTAACAAAGTTTATGTCTCTTATCTTAAGAAGCTGGTCATATAATGGCTGCCAGCATGAGTATATATATACAATATTGTCAATGCTGCATGATATAATCCGGGAAGAATTTTCAATTATGCTTTTAACAAAAAAAGTCTTGCCGCAGTTACTGGGACCGCTGACCACCATACTGAACGGGTGCTGCAACCGGGCGTCAAACCCCTGTTCTAATTTAAAATCCATACGGTACAGTTGTATAGTCTGGGAGCACACGGCGCTTATTGTAAACAACTTTAACTTTTTTCACATTGGTTTTATTCTTCAAATGAAGCTTCTTTTTATCGCGTCTGATGCTATCAGACACGGCAACTAGGTGTGCGTCTGATGTCTGATTGGTTACAAACTTGTGGACTAAACCTTTCAAGGATTCATGGGTGACAACTTTTGAGTTTAGTGCGTTCAGTGTCACGCCTTTACATTTGACCTGGGTCTTGCCCAACGATGTGTGATACGCGTAGCATTTTGGCCCACCGGAAACAAATTCCGCTATGTAATCCTCCACACCACCCTCTCCACAGTCTAATTCACTTGTGAGATCCCCCAGAAACGGGCCTAGAGGAGGCATCCACTCGCCAGGGCATGCTGTGAAAATGACACTGTCCGTGTCACAATACAGCACGCGCTGCTGCAAGTTGTCTAGCAAATCATACAGCATGAGTCTGGCGTGTGCAGTGGTCATGGCCCCGACAAAGAATATTCCTTTCATTTGGGAAATTTAACATGCAATGTTAATGGTGTTGAAGTTTTTCTATTTTGGTTGTATAAATTTACCACTATACGATCACACTGCAAGTGGAAATGTAATCCTCAGAATAATGGAGGATTCCTGCGAGATTTTGTGCTGATTGCCCACGACATTAAAAAGAGCATTCTAACCATTGCCTTTTTGTTGTGAATGCAGACCAGAGAAGACACTACACAGAGGTCACAATAGGACTGCAGTGTGCTGATCTCCAGATGCATCTGTAAGAATAATGGGTAATAAAAGGATTGTGTAAAACATGGAAACATCTCAGCGTGATCTCTACCAGGACCAAAAGAATCGCAGAGACCAGCGTTGTCTCAACACAGGTTTATGTCTTAGATCTACGGATACAGCTAAAACACTCTGCTTGTATAATGCTGTATTCTCTCCCAGCTTACCCTTTTCTCACAACAGGGTGATTCCCAAAGTATGAGTCATTAAAACAATGACTCTAAAACCAGAACAGAAAGATAAAGTTGCAAGATCAAAGATTAAGGATTGTGTTTTTAAAGCACGTAGTAAACTATCCCCTTTTTCTTCTTGGCCTTGTTGTGTGTACCTCACAAGTCAAATTATACATTGGAGCATTAGGGTTAGGGTTAGGATACACTACAATACACACTCACGAGACACAGTTTGAATTTTCTAACATAAAGTTTGTATGAAGTTCACCTTATCAGCTGAAAATATTAAAGCCAGAACTTACAACATCAAAAACCTTTTTCCTTCATGTACAAGGTTTCCAAAAAAGTTTTATTTCAAGTAAAACAAAACCAATACATTTGTTTGTAAAACAAATAATTACATTGATTCTTGTAAAGTTTTAGACTCTTCCTGGTTGTTGATGTTTGTTTCTAAAGATGTTGTTGATGAGACTTTGCAGAAAGCAGCTTCACCTCTGATCTCACACACACACACACACACACACTTAACTCCACTCACTCACCTGGAGGATCAAGACTCAGGCTAATGATGCTGATGTGGTTATTGCGCTGGGGATTTAGCAGGTGAGCTAAATCATGTGTAACATGTGAATTTCCCGAGTGTGGCATTAATAAAGTCTGTGTCTATGCCAAACCTGAAGTTTAAATTCCTTTTTAAAATTTACCAACAAGCCAGAATAGTGATCACTCTTGAAGCCTGGTTGCTGCACAGTACTAGGACTACTAGCACTAGTTCTAGTACTACTGCTACTGCACAAAACATATTGTTCAGGAATTTCACAAATTTGTTTAAGTCTAATGTGTTGGCTTACAGGTAAACTTGTTTTGGAGGTGGATAGGATAAAAACTTCCAACATCACATAATGTTTTCCGATCAGTAGGTTTGGAGTAAAAAAGAACTGGACATATATGTCTTTTTGGGTTACTTTGATGTCAAGAAAGTTAATTTGTTTAGAACTGTGATCAAGGATAACACGTTAAACGTTCAAAGTGTCAATATAAAAACTGTACAAACTCCAGAAAAGTGGCAACTGAGGTGGCAAAAGTGCAGGCAATTTTTTACTTAAGTAGAGGTACAGCTGGTAGTGTCAAAAACACTTGAGTAAAAAGTTGAAATGTGCTCAAAGTGAGAAAGTCAAAGTAGTAACCTAACTGAACCGTGTGCTATAATAAAAAAAATTAAATAATATTAGTAGATAGGACTACAAACTTAGTGTGGTGGTAAAAGGCACAAAAGGCCTCAGAGGCACATTTGGCAGCAAGGGTTAGAGCTCAGAAACCTGGGGCCTGGGGGGTTGGGGCTAACAACACTGACTGATAAAAGAGTCTAACATCTAGGTGTTACATGGTGTTGCAGGTGATAAAGAGCTATAAACTACTTCCATTTGTTTAGAGGTGATTGCCAGTTTGGGTGAGTTTTTTAGAGACACAGAGAGTGAGAGATCCTGTCCTGCATTATTTTTTTATTTAAAAAAGAAAAGGATTTTCAGAGCTGTTGATATATGAATCAGTGCTCATAGAAACATGGATCAACCCTGTTTTTACAGTGTGAGTGTTACATTGTGACAGTTTCCATAAAAGCCTGCAAATTCTCTGAACAGGTAGCCATGAAGCAACCATATTTTTCTTAAGAATAATTCAACTTAATATTATTTGTATGGCCATATCACGACAACAGAATAGCCTTAAACTAGTTTTGGAGTAAAGAGAACTCCACATATAGTTGCTTTTTTTGGGTTACTTTGATGTCAAGAAAGTTAATTTGTTTAGAACTGTGATCAAGGATAACACGTAAAACGTTGAAAGTGTCAATATAAAAACTGTACAAACTCCAGAAAAGTGGCAACTGATGTGGCAAAAGTGCAGGCAATTTTTACTTAAGTAGAAGTACAGCTGCTAGTGTCAAAAACACTCGAGTATAGGTTTGATAAGTATCGGGTCAGGAATGTGCTCAAAGTGAGTAAGTCAAAGTAGTAACCTAACTGAACCTTGTGCTATAATAAAATAATATTAGTAAATAGGTCTACAAACTTAGTCTGGTGGTAAGAGGCACAAGGGCCTTGGAGGCACATTTGGCAGCCAGGGTTAGAGCTCAGAAACCTGGGGCCTGGGGGGTTGGGGCTAACAACACTGACTGGTCAAAGGATCTAACATCAAAGTGTTACATGGTGATGCAGGTGATAAAAATCCATAAACCATTGTTTAGAGGTTGTTGTGGAAGTTTTCCATTTAATAAAGCCTGCAGACAAGCGATGAGCGGTAGCTAACATTCTTTAATCAAGACAACTTTCTTACCAGATCCCCACCATCTGTCTAACTGTTTGAATGGAGTATGAGGCAGACATGCTAAAACAGTGACCTAAAAGCATTACCAATAAACAAAGTGATCAATACATAAATGAAAGAAATTCCTCTACAAGGCGATTGCCAGTTTGGTTGGGTTTTTAGAGACACAGAGAGTAACAGAGAGCCTGTCCTGCATTACTTTAAAAAAAAATAAAGGGGGGTTTCAGAGCTGTTGATATACGCAGCAGTGTTCATAGAAACATTAATCAACTCTGTTTTTGGCATTGAGTGTTACATTTGTGAGAGTTTCAGTAAAACGCCTGCAAATTATTGCATTTATACTGGAGAGCAAAGAAAACTTAAATTCTAGGTGTACTATGGAAAATCAGTTTCATAAAAGCTACATAAACAGAGCTGTAGAAGACTGTGTTTGTAAAACTAGTGGTAACGTGTGAGAACTATAAGACAGACTGTTTCTGCTATCGAAACAATTTGTGTTGTTAATCCTGAATGATTCACTGTGACAACATCATAAGAAGAAGGTCATTTTACTCCACACACACACACACACACACACACACACACACACACACACACACACACACACACACAAACACACATTTGGAAAATCACATAGTTTGACCATAAAAATTCCCAGAATAATTAGTATTTGAGATTGCTGAAGCAACATCACTAAAGAAAAATATCCTTGCATGTGACTTTCATTTAAAAATATAAAAATGTGAAGTTTTTTGTGTAAAACATTAAAACAACAAAAAAAAAACTAGTTAAATTAAAACTAGGGGGATTGATTAAATAAAACGCTTGTGAACATGCCGTCATTACCCATTCGGAAGAAATTCCCACTTGTGCCGTTTTCAAAATAAATTGCATGCATCGCAGCAAGCTGAGATATTGTCAGATTTATAAAATTAGTCTAGCCTCAGTACACAACTGCTTCACACCTTAAGGTTCACACTCCCCAAGCTACTTCCCAGAGTTCTCGAAGAGACAAAAGACACCTAGTCTGGAGGTCCTGTTTCCTCAATGTCTGGGAGGTGTGGGGTGGGAGGTGTGGGGTGGGGGGTGAGGGGGGTGAGGGGGGTGGGGGGGGGGGGGGGGGGGCAAAAAAAGTGCAGGTGTATTACTACTCACCTGCCATTGGGAGCAAGCTGGGGTTCAGGGTCTTCTCCAAAGACACTTCATTTGGCACATCCTGATAATAACTTCTTCTAAAGTTTTTTCCGAGCACGTGCCAAGTGCTTTCTCAGAAATAATATTTGGAATTACCTCTTTAATGTTTTAAAGTCTTCACATTATGAAGTGCCCTGAGATTAGTGACTTGGTGAATTGTTATTAATGTGATACACAGTAGCAAAAGAATAGCTCTACCACATGGCTGTAGCTCAGGTGGCACCAGGTTATCTACTAACTGGAAGGTTGGTGGTTCAGTCCCTAGCAGCTCCAGATATCCTTGAGCAAGACACTAGCCCCAAATTGACCCATCCGTCAGAGTTTGAATCATAGCTAGAAAGCACTTAAGTATAGTAAAGGGTGCTCAGATAGAGTAGAAAAGTGCTGTTAAAAACACAAACAAAAACAAAAAACACAATTTACCATGAATTACTGTACTTTGAGTGTTTTTATTTTGGAGCAGGGAAAAGACAAATTCCAGCTGTTTACTTTAGGAATTCAAAATGGCTCGTGAATAATATTAAGATATATTTTGTGTTCAGTTGATTATTTGTTAATCAGTGTTATTTGTTGCACCAGCAGAATATGAATGTCATATTCAGTTGATGCCACTAGGTGGGAGCCTATGACCTGTAATGAGCATGTTGGATCTCAGATGACTGCTTTAGGTGTAGCCTTACTCTTTTATGTGAAGCCCTATTTGTGTTGCATTCACAAAGTCTGTGATGCCTCTTGCTCTTCTAATGTTTAGTGTTTAAATAATTGTTTAAATATTTGCCATGGTGTCTGTTTTACCTGTGTTTCTGTGGTTATGCTTATTTCTTTTTGTTTCCTTTCTGTTATTAAATATTGACGTCTGCCTTTTTGTTCCTTTTTTCTGTCTCCTGTGTTTTGTGCTGTGTGAGTTTGTTCCTGGTGCTTATTTTCATTTTAATGGTTGTATTGAAGGTCTTCAAATCCACAATTTAAAGGATCTTGATGCAACTGTTGTTTTGAATAATAAATAAAGTGTAACTGAAAAGAACTCCCTGTCTTATGTGGAAGGATGATCCTCGTGTAGCTTTCTGTAGTTTATATGCGGATGAATATTAGTTATCGCCTATTATTACGCTGTGATCTTGGAGTCATTTTTGACCAGGATACGTCCTCCAGTCCACATGTTAAAACAAATATGTAGCACTGACTTCTTTCTGATTACTGAGCGATGCTAGAAACTAGTTCATGCTTTTGTTAATTCAAGGCATGACTATTTTCATTCTTTAGCATCAAGCTCTTTTAAAAGCTTTCAGTTAATCAAAAATGTCATGGCAGAAGTACTAATCGTGTTGAAAAAGGGAGGCCTTATTTCTCCCAATCTCCATTTCTCTTAATTTGCAAAGTTAAGACTGGATCAGGTAACTGTTAGCTGTGTTGCTTTATATTTGAAATGCCAGATGAAGAGGTGGAAAAACTATATGGATCACCAAGCCACCTAATCTGCTCAGTGAATTTTGTTCCAATGAATAGGAGTCAAACAATACCAGTGGCAATAAAACCTTTTTCATCTCTTTCAAATTACTGTGGCTTATGTGTTTCATAGCCTGCACAATGGTGTTCAAAGAGAGAACAGAGGTATGATGACAGTGACTTTTCAACCTATCCTGAAAATAATCGAGCCTTGGATGGATCTCAGGCAGGGGAATTTTTAATAGCAGTTCATTTTTCATTTTGATCTCTTGAGTTTATTTAATAGTATCGCATTGCTGTTTGCTCTTGCTCTGATTAATGTATTTACAATATTAATCAAGTGAAAACAATAAATATTAAACAAATTAAATGGTTATAATTTCAGGCATTGACATTGACAGCACACACGGTTTCAACCGTATGACCTGGAATGTAACACATGATTGTTTTTAATGGTAGACCTTCACAAATACTTCACTGAAATCAGCTAATACCTTTATCCCTTGAAAAGATGTAAGCCTAATACAGGTTAAGACAAGAATGCTACAGAACGTAACATCAAAATATTGTTCCACTGCTTACAGTTCTACATCAGATTGATGATCATGACTTCCTCTGTAAAACTGCCACTGGATGCTTACATGTGCCATAAATTTGTGACCTAAATTAATTGTTTTTTCTGATTCTAACAAGCTGTGCCTGCCCAGTTAGTACCTTACCCACAGCTGAATATTGAATATCACCTCTTAGTTTGCAACCATGCAATAAATTGCACAGGGTTGCAAGATGGCAGATTGGGTAACTCATGTCGAAATAAACTGACTGTGTTTAGAAAAGTTTGTAGTCAACATTTGTAGATTACCCATAAAACTAACCACACCCATATGGGGATTATGTTCACACTAAAGTACCTGTAAACTGTTTGAAAATTTAGTGACTCATAATAATTTTTAAATGCAAGGACATTAAAACTAAATGGGGGGAATGGAGACAGCTGGAGTACCTGGAGAGAACCCACACAGACACAGGGAGAAAAATGTGCAGTTAACAGTAGTGAAGGAAAACATGGTGACGTACAGTGGGAATAAAATTAAAGCTTGGTTACAATGGTGAACTTGTTTCTACACTACAGGTGATAGAAACAGGTGAGCACCCAGGGCTCCACCCACATGGGCGGACACAGTAAACCACAGGATTCAAGCAGAATAATACCAGATACACATGCATCATGACAATATTATTGCAAAACTGATGATTTGTGGTCTAGATGCTAAAGCCATTTACTTTACAGCTCTATTTGCTGCATTTTTCATATGATTTGAAGTTCAAGATAATAATACATAATTAATGTAGAGCTTCAATGAATGTCCGAAACAACTGAATTCTATCAGTGAACACATTATTGTACTCTGACAACTACAGCACTGTTTTGTATTTGGTGGATAACACTGTCTGTTCCAGTACTGATTTCTCTTCTTGTTTAGTATCTGTGGGTGGTGCATGTAAATATTGTGTACATGCAGAATATATCAGTTATAGAGTGATAAATTTGATCCTGAGAAACTTTTCAATCCATACCACAAGATTTTGGAAAACTAAAGAAACTAAATTTGCTTCATTAATATGACAACATGTAAACACCATTAGTTTTTCCACATTTCACACCTATAAAATACAACGGCAAGTGTTAACAAATTACTATATTAAAATTATTTTCAAATAAAAGCAATCGTGGCTAGAAGGAGAAGCTTGCATCAAAATGTAAGCAGAAATTAGACTTTTCATATTCTACATCTTGAAATATTACCCAATGTGCACTTTTTAATGTTTTCTTCAGTAAATTATTTAAAAAATCAAAGATGAAACATTCACCGTACCAATTCTTCTTTTATGTTGCTCTATGTAATAGATATACTGGTGCAGTTTTGTTGTTGAAACTAGAATGTATCCCATGATGTTCATGCTTAAAGCTAGTTGGCCTGAAACTTGGAAAATATTGATGATACGAATATGAATAAAACGTTTTTGCTTTGGCTTCAGTTAAACATACTGTAATAAGATGTCTGATGTGATTTTTATTTCCAAAGACCCCCTGCTTGATGGTTAGCCAGTTAAATTGCAATAGTAAAAGGTCTCATTTTGTGTAACACCTTTTTTTGAAAAGAAAAATTGGGAGCGAGTTGGGCTTTTGTTTCTTGTCTGTGGACTCCGCTGGGGCTGGGAAATCCAACCTAGCAATGAGTGGTCAACCTAACCAGACCAAATATTACACAACACCAAATCCACATTTTAAGATCTGGTATGTTTTCTGTTCTTTACGTGTAGAGCAGATATTCACTGAATACATATCGAGAAATGCTGTATGTAAGAGGTTGACTTTGCATTGCATCTCGCTCATACAAATTGTACCCTACAACCCTACTCAACCCCTCCTACATGTCACCATCACAAAGCATTACTGATGTTTCAAAGAGGAAGGGTGGCAGGAAGTGGTCAGTGTGAGATTTTTTTTAATTTAGGAAAGAAGGAGAAGTCAAGAGCTTACTCAAAGAGAATCACTGGGTTTCTGTCAATTGGCTTGGTGCTCTGAGGGCAGTCCATACCCTCCACCAATGGAACCTCTCCTAGTTGTTCTACTCCAAAAGGTGGAGTATATTATGTGACATGCATGAACTTGACAACTTTGCAGTCACAACGCTTGATCCCACAAAAGATTTCTCACATATTTTGCATGTGGCAGTTCACATGCAAAACACTACACTACACTACACTACACTAAACATCCAAAAGCCACAGCACCAGCCCCCCACTTCAGCCTGCCGCCAGTCCTGCTGACCCATTTAAGAAATATAGCTCTGAAGCAATGAACCAATTTCAAGTAGAGAGAAAGATGTTTTCTTAAACTGTTAAACAACAGACAATGAGCTCAATAATGATATGAATACATCATTTGAAAAGAGGCAGCTTCTGAGCTGTTTGTGAATGTACGCATAAAAAAATATTCAAACACTTCTGGGCTACACAGTCAGGTTTTCAGGCTTTTACACTCACAGAAAGGGTTGATATTGAGCACTGAGCCTCTGAGATACTTTCATGTAGAAAGTGCAATTAAGGATGTGCGACATGACCAAAATCTCATCTCCCGATATGAGACATTTATCGTCCTGACATTTTCTGTAAATTGTGTGAATCTCGGGCAACTCGACTTGAGTGAAGTGTTTCAGCTGGGCGTCATTTACCTGGAGTGTTTTGACCAATGCGGCTGCCATTTTCTTTGTGAGTATAACACGGTTTGCCTTCTGTTTGGAGCTACCTGGCTCTGCCTCATCTTCACTGGCCATGCCGGTATTCTCTGTGCCTGCATCCACGTGGTACCTGTAAGCGCCATTTATAGTTACTTCATGTTTTTATTTGAAGTAATTTGTTCGATGCATATTCTACAATTTAATGTTTGAGAATAATGCATTTTGTCATCATTTCAGTTTATTTTGAAGAATCTCAACAGGATCTTCAGTTTTATTGTGAAAGGGTCATGTGGAAAATAAACAAGCAGACGGCAGAGCTACGCGCTGAGTTTACCATTGTTGTTGCTAACAAACTAATGCATAAAAACAGTCGCTTATCGTCTGTACTGTGGTTATTTTAAATATAAAAAAAGAGAGCTTTAAGAAAATAATGTAGCCACTACAGTGACCATCAGAACGATGAAAAAATATTGCCCTTAAACAGTTTATTTTGCGACACCACGAAACAAATGATAGCGTATAATATGAGACGACAATGTTTTCATATCGTTATCCGATATATATCGTCACATCGAACAGTCTTAAGTGCAATTAGCAGTTTTACAAAATAGAAATAAAAAGACAAAAAAAATTGTCCTCCAAAGTACAAATATACAGTGAATTTTTTAAATTTTTGTTAAGATACAAATACACAAAGGTTTTTTTTCCCCCATTTACAGAGTACAACATGCACAAACAATGGACAACACATAGTTAAAAAATGTTACAAAGTCTACCACTGAATTCATACTTATTTTTACCAAATTTTTTAATAAACGGTAATAGCTTATTTTTCTGTAGCTGACTGGTTTACTTCATTTTGTTTATCTTCCACTAATACTATCACTGAAATTCACTGAAAGTATAAAAGTATAAAAATACTTTTTCACACATGCAGTAATACAAATATTGTGTAAGATTATGAGCCTTAAACAAATACTATTCATTTAAATTTTTAAAACGTGTTCTACACAGCATATCAGACATTTTTTCAGTAAACATTTTGTATTATCATATGCAACATACATACAATCCAAGAGTAGCTCAAACAGACTTAATTTTCCTTGTAGCTTTTTAAAAATATTAAAATACATAATTGTATATGCAATTTACTATTTTAATGTGTCACATTTCGTTATGATTTGTTGTAAAATTTCAATATAGTGCAATTACAGGTTGACAAAAATGATGAAAATAGAAGTTCAAAGCCCAAAACAAAAAAGTCTTTGAGAGTGCACACATTGTCTTGTGAACTGTTAACTGCAGCATGGATTGGATGTTCTACAGCATGTTCTCTCATCCTCTACAGCATCTGTAGGTGGTGCACAAAGTAATTCCTCCAATGACGAGGAGTGCTCCAGATACCCATCCCAAATATATAGAAGCTCCCAGCTCTCCTTGACTTCCTGTTGTGGCCACAGGATTAAAAAACCCTGTGATGATGCTGTAAGCTGACCAGGTGACAGGAATAATACACACGATCCCTGCTATAATAAACACCACACCTCCTGCAATGCCGGCATTGGATTTGGTCAGTTGGTCATAATCAAAGAAAGAAGTGCATCGAGCTCCAACCACTGTGAGCCCGATGGCCACCACGCTGACAGCAATAGACACGCAGATTAGAGCCCTAGAGGCTTGCAGCTCTTGTGGTAAAGCCAAAATTGAGTCATAGTTTTTGCATTGTGACTGACCCGTGCTCTGGAACACACAGTTCATCCATAAGCCTTCCCAAAACACCTGAGCAGTGATGATGTTTGACTGTATAAATGCCGACACCTTCCACATGGGCAGCGCACAGATGAGGATGGTGCCAAGAAAACCGAGGATTGCCAAACACACACCAACGATCTGAGTCTTCATGTTTTCAGAAAATAAAGTCTGTATTTAAAGTTAAAAAAAAAAAACCAAAACATCAAAATCAACCTCCAGTTGAGTTTAAGATCATTTTTACTTCCAGCTTTCAGTTGTCTGTAAATGCTGCTGGTTGGGTTTTGCTTTGTTGTTTTGCTCCTCAGGTATGAGAAAGGCAACAGGGAGGGGACTCGATGTTCTGTGGCAAGTTTCCTGTTTCTCTTGATTCCTGCTTGACCTGAAAAACTAGTAGAAGGCCATTAACAGAAGCAATCGTGTATAAAAACTTGCTTTGTCATTACAAAGAATAAACAGATTGCTCATTTAAACCAGCAATATAGAGACTGCAGATTTCATGAGGTATACTTCTTGTATTTTAAAGTACTTTCACATATTACCAGAATGCATGAAAAACTAGACCAGTATCAAATTACTGATGCATTTTTATGAATATTTCTTGACACTTAAATGTTTTAAACTTACTAAATAAACAAAGCCTATGTTAGCTCATGACTTCTTTTTACAAAATCAAGTCAGCAAGCAAAACTGGCAGACAGATACATCGTAGGCCCCTGAACCACATACCAACAAGGTAAAATGATCCATTTGGGACTTTATGCACCAGTCACACCTTATGCACAATATTCGAACCTATAGCCACAAAACCTTCATTACATGACATGTTACCTAGCAACCAGCAATTAAAAGCAGACCAAACACTCCAGCATCAAACACCAGTTGTATGTCAGGCCAGATAGATTTTTAGCTTATTTTGTACTACTGCCCCCCCAAATACTATATCAATTCAAGTGCACCTCATGAATTTATAGCGCATTTTTGCTGATTCTGGATTGGCATTTTTGTTGCCTTTTAGTTTAAATTCTGCAAGACAATTTGCATGCAGTTAGCTGCCTTCTCTAAATTCCCAGAGTTTGCGTTTTAGTTGTGAGCTGGAGACTAAAGTCTTCCATGTTTGCTAGAAAGTGCTGTCTACAAAAGCAGCCTTTTAGCTTTTACTCATTGAAACCCTCCACTAGAGTAAAGTTTATAAAAAAATAAAATACCAAAAGCCTATGGGGAGTACAGAACTAGAGGGGGTAACACAATTAGCATTCTGGACCAAACCATCTGAGAACATTTTAAATTTAAAAAAAAAAAAAAAAAAAAAAAAAAGGCACAACCATAGTCAAGTTAGTGAAAAGTTTTATTAAATCAAAAGTAAAGTAAAAACACCTAAATATTTAGTCCATAAAAACAGCCTAGTCCATTTCTCTTGAGGGTCAAAGTCTACAGCCATTCCAACCTCTTGCAGACATTTAAACATATGCTCCACCACCTGTGGCAGAGCGTGGAGCAGAGTATTTGACAGAGTATCCACCATCTTTAGGCTGCTTGCACTGACAACAAAGGAGTGCACCTCCAATGATCAGGAGTCCAGATGAAGCCCAGCCAATGAACAGCGATGCTCCAAGCTCTCTCCTCTGTCCGTCAGACATGATTGGGTTGTAGAAGTTTCTGATGACCTCATTAGCAGACCAGGATACAGGGATGAGGCACAGGATGCCACCAACAATGAACACCACGCCCGCAGCAATGGCCACCTTACTCTTGGCAGTCTCCTCTTCAATGCAGTTGGTGCACTTTCCGCCTGCGATGGCAAGCAGGAGTCCCATTAGGGTGACCAAGATGGAGATCACAACCAGAGCACGGGCTGCCTGCAGGTCTTGAGGAAGAGCGAGCATGGAATCGTAGACCTTGCACTGCATCTGGCCAGTGCTCTGCATCACACAGTTCATCCAGAGGCCCTCCCAGAAAACTTGTGCTGTCACAATGTTGTTTCCAATGAAAGCAGACACCTTCCACAATGGCAGAGCACAGGTAATTATGTCTCCAAAAAAGCCAATCACTGCCAAAATGATGCCCAAGATCTGAAGCCCTGCAGATGCCATAATGTCTCTTCTGGTGCAACAGAGAGCTGTGAGGAAGAATCAACTGGAACCACAACAAGACACATGACTGCAGCCCTCAACTGCAGCTTTTATATCCACATGGGAGGCTCGTGGTTTCTCCTGATTGGTTATTCAGAAGTGTTCAAAGTGAAAACACCTGTGGTCATTAGGACTGACCTCCTGCCCAGTGATAGCTGGCATATGTTCCAGATCCCCTCCAACCCTTAAATGTATAAGCCAATAAGAAAATGGATGAATGTTTGCAAAAGTGCTGTGAAAACTGAGTGTTTCGAATAAAAATCTTCCACCTAAATTAATGTCTTTTTCATTAGTTATTTTTTTGTGAGGGTATGAATTCACTCAGACAAAAGTAGCAGTTTTGCCAAGAACATAACAATGAGAAGAAGAGTGATTTTAAAGATTGCATTTTAATATTGACTTTAGTATCTCGTGTAACAATATGAGATCATAATGATTGCTTTTGGTTTTACATCTGATTTCATTTTCTTTTACCAGTGCAGCAATCAAGCTGAGTGAGTCCACCTGTGGTAATTAGGTGTGAGGCATTGGCTTGGGGAAAAAACAAAAGAAACAAACAGTATTAAATTATACATGCACCACATTGGTTGTTTCTCAACCTGTGATCCTCCTTGGTATGGTTGGATTCTGTTTTAATGAGCCTATCTTATCAGGTAATGGGTTTTGATAGTTTCTGTTTTCAGTAAGTTTGATTTGGTTTGATTTTGA
The DNA here is from genome assembly GCF_963576455.1 of Neolamprologus multifasciatus. NCBI lineage: Eukaryota > Metazoa > Chordata > Actinopteri > Cichliformes > Cichlidae > Neolamprologus > Neolamprologus multifasciatus. The sequence goes on from NC_140448.1 coordinate 18,687,513, forward strand.
TATTTTTAATCAAACTTACTACTTTTTTATGCTTGTGGGATTTCTTACTTTCTTTCTCCAGAGGCAACAAAAATGTTTACCCTGCTTTAGAGTCGCTGCTCAGACATTTGAATTTTTTTTTATTAAACCTAACATGATGTGGTTGGGTTTGTGCATCATTCCATATATTTAAAATTAATTTTTAAAAAAAATTCCCCCTTGATTTGCACTGTTAAAGCTTCTTTTCTTTCTCTGGGCTCTGTTTGGGGACAAGTGGGCCTCTTTGTTGTCAAGAAAACCTCTGAACTCAAAGGGAGCGTGATTGATGCAGTGGAGCCAGAGCCCACCCAGAGGAGGGCTGTATTCTGGGGGGATTTGTAGGTCATATAAAACTTCTGCTGAGAGTGGACTTTTATTTGGAAACCCTGCAAAGAACTGACTTGTCTAAAAAAGGGGGAAAAAGCTGTTATGGCTTCTTTAGGGTTGCAGATTCTGGGTGTTGGGCTGGCTGTGCTGGGATGGATTGGAAACATACTGATCTGCATGCTGCCCTTGTGGAAGGTATCTGCTTTCATTGGAAATAACATTGTGGTGGCTCAAACCATCTGGGAAGGACTCTGGATGAGCTGTGTGGTGCAAAGCACCGGCCAGATGCAGTGCAAGGTCTACGATTCCCTGTTGGCCCTGCCTCCAGACCTCCAGGCAGCTCGAGCCATGATCGTCATCTCCATACTGTTTTCTTTGTTTGGCCTGCTGCTTTCTGTGGTTGGAGGTAAATGCACCACCTGTGTTGGGGACAAAATGGCAAAAGCCAGAGTTGCCATCTCTGCAGGCTTTTTCTTCATCCTGAGTGGGGCTCTGTGTCTTGTGACTGTATCTCTGCCTGCTAATACCATCATAAAGGACTTTTACAACCCCATGGTTCCAGATGCTCAGAGGAGAGAGCTGGGTGCCTGTTTGTATGTGGGCTGGGGCGCAGCAGGGTTACTACTGATTGGTGGTTCACTTCTCTGTTGTCAGTGCCCATCAGGAGACAACCGCTACAGTGGTGCAAAGTACTCGGCACCTAAATCAACAACACCCGGCAAGGAATTTGTCTAAGATTGCATTGCATGACATGAGAAGTGGATGAGCATGACCGCTTTCACAAAGAGTACAAACCTGTTTCTTATCACAGTGTATGCATAGTGCAGGTGTGACTAACACTATGGCCTTTTGTCTGTCAAAGTGTGTGTGATGTTAGAGTACTGCAGGATTGGTGTGCTGGGGTTTTTTTTCTAACTCCTATATTAAAGTTCTTTAAGTGATTTTAACCAATAAACAGTTTATTGCCACATGTAATTTTTTAATTGTAGCTATTCTGCTTAATTCAGTAAGATGTTTTGGGATCTGATTCCCCACCTCCACCACCATCAGCAGATCGACCACTCTGGTAGTTGTTTTTACAATTCAGACTTGGTTTTCAAATACAACTCGTGATAATACTTAATTTCCCAAAAATATTAACGTTAAGATAAATTCTGCATTGCTTTTACTTTTGAATGTATACACCACTTTTTTTTTGGGGGGGGGGGCTGTTTTTAACTTTAACTTAACTGATGGTACTGCTACTTTTACTTTATCCTCTTGCTATCTCCCAAGAGGCCAAAACTGGTCCAGGAACAATGTTTATAAATCACAGTGGTGTTGTATTTGTGTTGTCCTCACTGGTTTCAACTGAAAATCAGGGAACAAAAAAAACCCATTCAGGTGGTTTAGGATATATCGTCTTTCCAAGACTTGGCAGATGTCCTCTTACTGGGCAAAGTGTAAATATCCATTCTTTAGAGGTGAAAAGGGTTTCCCTTAGTAACACGAATCTGAACAACAGACTGTCTATTTTACTGAAGACAGAAACTGTAAATTCCTGTCTTTACTACACGGCCAAGTTCCTAGGAGTCTACTCCCTTGAATTCTTGAACGTTTTGTCATTAGAGGTTACTAAGAAGTAGCTTATAGTTCCAGTTTGGGTTACAATGTGTCTGTACTCTGAGTTCCAGGAAAGGAGGAGGAGCTGCATGAACAAAGCTTTGTCTTTTTGGTACTTAAACCCTGTAATACCAAGTGTGTCACATTTCATGCACAAGTTTTTCAGACCTCGATGTCATCAGTGGGATTTTTTTTTTTTTTTTTTTTTCTTTTTTGAACCCTAAGTCACTCATGTTTTTGAGCTAAGCTGTGAACAATACAACTTAGACATTATATGCAAGTTGGGTTTCTTTTTTTCATTTGTCACAAGGTTCAATAAGGTTCAAATAAGCACTCCCACTTCAAAAGGTTCAAATTTCCTGGCAATTGAAGACTCATTATCCATTATTAGTGGGAGCTTTAAAAAATTCTGCATACAATCAAGTCCATTTCTCCTCACATGCAACTTACACGATGTATATGACAAACTTGGTGGTATTCATGCAAAACATTTATTTGTGAAAAATACACATTTCATCTAAAAATAGCATTGACATTCATTCAGTAACCTAAAATATACTTAAAAAAAGAATCAAGATATGATCAAGACATGTATGAAACCTATTAAATGTAGTAAAATGTGATCTGTTTTTTTTTACTGCCTTCAGCCTTCAGAATTGTTCGAGTACACTGCTGTGCCTTCTTATTAGCATTGTAGCTGAGACACTCACACATAGTCAACATTTGAAGATATGCTTCTTACAGGTGTGAATTTGGCAGGTATGTAGGGTCTGCCACCAACTTTTGGGGGACAGCTGCTGCAGAGAAGACCACCTCCCATCAGCAGCACCGCAGCAGAGCACCAGCCTATGTAAAGTGAAGATCCAAGCTCCCTTCTTTGAGCCTCAACCACTAGGGGGTTATAAAAGTCGCTGATTACTGCATGAGCTGACCACGATACAGGAATCAAGATCAGCAAGGCAGTTATTATGAATATCACTCCAGCCACGATGCAGGTTTTAGCTTTGGCCACGTCATCCTCCATGCAGTTGGTGCATTTTCCTCCGATCACAGCCATGAGGATGCCGAATATCCCAACAATCACAGAGATGATCACCATGGCCCTGGCAGTCTGCAGGTCCTGAGGCAGAGCCAGCATGGAGTCGTACATCTTACACTGCATTTGCCCCGTGCTCTGGACCACACAGCTCATCCACAAGCCTTCCCAGATCACCTGGGCTGTGACGATATTTGCCCCCACGAAAGCGGTGACTCTCCACATGGGCAAACTGCAGGTGATGATGGCGCCCAGCCAACCAAAGAAGGCCAGTAAAACACCCAAGATCTGGAGGCCCTGAGAAGCCATGAAAATGCTGCTGCAACAGATTTCTACGCAAAATTCAAGAAATAAGAAAAAGAAAAAGTTGGCACCACAGAAAATTTAACCACACTCCAGTCTTGTATGTGCTGCAGATACACCTGTCTGATGATGGATTTGCTGTGGTCTAATGTTCCTGTGCCTAGCTGTGAGAAGATAGATGCTTGCTGCTGTGTTTCAGGGTGGAGTTTCTGTGTCCTCAGACAAAGGGGGAAACTGGAGACCTGATATCCACAGACCTTATTCTCTAGCTTCCTCCATTGTCCCCACACAAACAAGCTTTATTCAGTCGTTCAAGACTTCAACAGTGGGAACAACAGTGCTATCAGATCCTCAGGTGTCCTCACACAAACACGCACACTCTCTCTCTCACACATACACACACACCTACAAACGTGCATGCACACAAAGGTAAGGTCAGTCTCTGAGCAAAAAAAAACTCATACGAGAAGCTTCTTCAGTTCTGGGGTCCGATGGTGGCCCTGTGGGTGTGTCCCCCCAAAGAGGGACAATGGAGCCCCTGATGATCCTCTACCCAATCACATGAGCCAAGGTGTGAAAGTGGGTGTAGGTCACAATCAGCCAAGGTTTTGGGTGAGCTAATTGTGAAAGCTGGCCGCACCGTATCATGTGATTTCCTGAGGTCAGATGACTCAGGATGTGAGTTGGCGTTAAGGCGTCTGGGAAGGGATCTCAAAACTGGATTATAGATGGCAGACAGTTGGTGTCGAAAACCGCCGCCTCTGTTCAAAGATGATCGCTCACAGTGAACAATGATGGCTTCTTTCACTCCTCTTTCAAACCATCTGTTCTCTCTGTCCAGAATGTGAACATTGGCATCATCTAAGGAGTGACCTTTGTCCTTTAGATGCAGATGGACCGCCGAGTCTTGTCCTGTGGAGGTGGCTTTTCTATGTCTTCAAGCAACTCCAGACGCTTTTCTTTCCAAGCTCCTTAGACTACGATGACCTGGATGACTGAAAACTTTCACAGACCTTCACAGACATAAATTAAGAGCTGACTGTAGCTCAGGTGGTAGAGCAGGTCAGCTACTAACCAGATGGCTGGTGGTTCAGTCCCAGGCTCCTCTAGTCTGCATGCCAAATATCCTTGGGCAAGATACATCCATCGGAGTGTGAATGTCTATGAATGTTATGTAGTAAACACTTACAAAATGTGATTGGCTGAATGAATTAGTTGTGTAAAGTGCTTTGAGTGCTCAGATAGAAAAGCACTATATAAGAACCGTGGATTGTTTTACACTCCAGAAATGTTTGCTTACTACAAGACTTTGTTTCTTTTTAAATATTTACTCCCCTAACAAATAGTACTTGGTCCTGTGACTACATTCAAAGTCCAAATACCTTTGTTGTAGGTTCACAGTTTAACCAGACAAGCCGGTTTCCAGCCAGTATTATTCTTGCCACACCCAAACCTGTTCAACCAGAAAGTCAGAGAATGGTTGCTTCTCAGATACTGTGACGTTTGTTTTTTAAGCATCCTTGTTTTGATTATGCCGTGGTACATAATGAACATGTATGTTGCAATTAATATACATTAAAAATGTGTCAAACGCACAATAGAAAGAGTATGGATACTGTAAATACACTGTTTTTAATGTTAGAATTTCCTTTAAATGTGATTATGGGTGACCACTGAATGAATCCTGTTGAACACAAACATTGAGTGGAAACAAAAAAACAGTAACACGTATTCTCATATTTGTAAACAGTAAAAATATTTATTTACAGTAGAAGTGGTGCATTGAGAATTTTGTATACATAGTTCTGAAAAACAATCTACAAGCACAGGAGCAAAAGTGAACATTTTAAAAAGATACATAAGCATATGGATATACTAGACTTGTTAGTACTTACACAACATAGTACTTTTGACACAAACACACACACACAGCTGTGGACTATGTAGACTTAGGTGTGGTTCCTATTTTGGTGTTAACATCATCTCAAAACACTCCAACACTCTCATGAGGAGTCAAGTAACCTGAATTACCAGCACACATAACCCATAAACTCTGCTGCATCTGTCCCAGTAAATATTTCAGACGTAGCCTTTCCCAGATATTGGTGCTGAGGCATCAGACCTAGTGGCAGCTGTGTACCTTGCATTGTGGGGTACTTTTTCTTTTTTGGGGCAGCTGGCACAGAGTAATCCCCCTCCAATAAGCATCAAAGCAGAAGCACCCCATCCGATATACAGCGAGGCACCCATCTCTCTCTTCTGGGCCGCGTTCAGAAGAGGGCTGTAGAACTCCTGGATAATAGTGTTGGCTGTCCAGCAGACAGGGACAAGGCAGAGGACCGCAGCGATGATGAACATAACCCCAGCTGCGACAGCCACTTTATCTTTTTGCTGTTGATCCTCCACACAGTTGGTGCATCTTCCTCCAGCTACAGCAAGCAGAATAGCCATGACGCCTACCACAATGGAAATGATAGTCAGGGCCCGAGCACCCTGGAGGTCTCCGGTGAGGGCGAGCATGGAGTCGTAGACCTTGCATTGCATCTGGCCTGTGCTCTGGACCACACAGCTCATCCAGATACCTTCCCAGATGACCTGTGAGGTGACAATGTTGCTGCCAATAAAAGCAGTGACCCTCCACATGGGAACAGCGCACACAACGATGACTCCAATCCAGCCAATGATCCCCAAGGCTGCACCCAGCATTTGGAAGCCAGCAGACACCATTTTGGTCAGATTTGTTCTTCAAGCTGCTTCAAATTAAAGTCCTTTCTCTTTTCAGAGGTTGCTGGTAAAGCTCTGAGTGCGTATCGACGTTCTCACTGTGGAGTGATACAGGCTGTTGAATATTTGTTTCTTCCTTGCGATGAAGTCGAGTTTTCTGCCGGTCAGACGAGTCTGCTGAATGGGTGAGGAGTGGAGCAGGTACAAATGCCTGATGGAGGAGGGGCAATGGAGAAACAGCAAACCGTCATCAGCACCTGCTCTTCAGGTCCACTCCCTAAATATAAAGTTTCACCTGAACAGGTGAGCAGGTGAGCAGGTGGGTGGAGTGATGTCCTGAATGTCTGGTGACTCAGTCAGTCTGAAATGACAACACCTCTGACCAAAACTTCCGACTAACCAAAAATGGTCATGTGTTCAGTGTTTTTGTTGTGTTACACCTGCGCTGATAATGGATGGCATCCCGCTGGAGTTCTCTCTCAAGTAAATGCACATAAATGGCCTTGCAAAAGACTCTCTGGAGGAACTGTATCTTTCACTTTACAGCATGTCAGGAGGTTGAGGAGGGTGGACACAGCTCAGGACTGAGGGGAATATTATTCTTTCACTTAAAGTTAATTTGAATACTTTAATTGGTTTTAATATTAAAAGTGAAGTTAAGAGTACAATCATTTGCTTGATTAGGCTTTGACTATGTCCCTAAAAACAATAATGATCAGTTTTAATCTGATATGAGTATTAATAATCTTTGACAGGAAATTATCTTCATCTGCTTTTCCCAAAGTCCCAAAGAGAGAGTGATATATTTCCTTATAATTAGTTTTTTAAGAAATCATAAATAACACAAACAGTTTTTTTATAAAATGCCAATACTATCCAGTCATATGCAAGTTGGAGTAACAAGTAATATCACAAACTGCCCACCTCCTATTACCAGTTTTAATTTGCTTTTTATATAAAAGAATATATTTATATAAATATCTACTTGTACATACTTGAGAGTAAATTTATACAGAATTTCTCTTACTACTATGGCCCACCTGCAGTACCTTTGCAGCCCACCAGGGGGCCCCAGCCCACACTTCGGTAATCCCTGACCTATTTTATTAGATAACTGCATCCAGTGTAAAATACAAAGGTTCAGATTTAAGTAAATTAAGAACAGTAAAATAATTAAATCATAAATTGAAATGAAAAGAACAAAGTACACCTAAATGTTTGCTCTACATTTGTGTTTGACGTCGAATGAAAAAGTAGCAGAAATAACATGTAAGCGTAGTAGTGTAAATCTTTCAAGCACTTACTCTTCACCAAATTCATGAATTACTGGTGTGTGGGTTTTTTTCAAAGAAGTGCACGTAGTGTAGGGTGTCACTTACAGTCAGCATGAAGGAAAACAGGAGATGAACCAGCTCCGGATGTCACTCTTCCACTCTGTTTGCTTTACAAATTGTGAGATTGTTGCCTCTCCCAGTAGCTCAATACTGACGAACTTATATTATCCTATAACATTCTTGTGTGTGATGTGTGATATCTAATCAACCTATGCTTCCATATGCACTTCACAAGACACACCTGTTGTCCTGTCACTTCTGTTTTCTCAAACTGTTCCTGGAGAAAGAAAAAATAATATACAATCTTATTTCTGAACATGTTTGGACACTGTCTAAAATGTCAATAAAACAGATAATGTGATTTGCAAATCTCCCAAACTCCTATTTTATTCTCTATAGAACATGGAAAACATGTCAAAAGAAAAATAGGGTCATCCAGCTTGTCAACAGCTCTCAGTGTAAAAGCCAGCATCTCTGAAGGTATGGCAGTGTCTTTGGATATAGTAGCTTCCAGGTGGCATCTTTTTCAGAAAAGGCCTTGCATATTTAACAAAGACAATTTTAAAACACATATTGCATCTATTACAGCAAAATGGCTTCATAGTAGAAGAGTTTTGAACTGACCTGCCTGCAGTCCAGATTTTTTACCAGTTAAAAAGATCCAGAATGAATGAGCGGTTAGTCCTACATCAGACAAAGATGGTTCCCATCTTTGTCTGAATTACTTTTTTCAAATATACAGATTTTTCAAGTTTCCAGCAAACTGCCAATCCCATTTCATTTCAAGCAGTTCAGTGCACAGAGAGATGGTGATTTCCACAGGCAGCCTTTGTTGTGTGTTCTTCTGTTCTAGAAGCAGAACGTTGGTTACAAAGCCATAAACCGCTCAGAATGAATGAGCGGTTAGTCCTACATCAGACAAAGATGGTTCCCATCTTTGTCTCCCAAAAAGTTCAGCAGGTGCTTACCTTATTTCCAGATGTTTACACACTGCTGTTAAAAGAAGAGGCAATCCTACAAAGTGAGATATGTTGCTTCAAAATCAGCAAATATTTTAAAATAGTGCATTTCCTTAAACAACTGATATGTTTTTCATGTTCTATTTGGGGGTTTATGAGATTTACAAATCATTTCAGTCTGTTTTTATTTAAATTTTACACAGCGTCCAAACTTTATTTTTCAAATAAATATGTGATTTATGAAGTGGGAAAAATATTAAGAAGGCGTGCAAACTGCAGGCTGAGGTTGGAGGTGAGAGAAGCTCTGTGAGTGTTCTGAAGCTCAGACTAAAGGCCAATTGTAAATGTGAACATACAAGAGCTTTTTGTTTGCTGAAGGTTACAAGAAAAGAGCTTTTGTTGTGTATGAAGCTCATTTAGGGTGAGTGGATGAAGGCATCAAAGAGTAGTCAGTGAGGTGATGTACAACATATTTGGCATGTCTGGATTTTGCAGCTATTGCAGCAAATCAAAGGATCGAAATCAAAGGACAATGATAAACTCTGTTTTATCTGCTATGTCTCCCCTTTTATCTGTCATTCCCCATTGTGCCCAATAGGTGACAGCAGTGTCTATTTTTGTGCTTGTGCATGTATGGCATGTGCACACGCATGTATGCAGTTGGTGATGTGAACTCTTTTTCTGCGTAACCAGAATCTGAGGTTGCAGTTAGTAGAAGCAGCCTATTAATTTTAAACTTTGCATTTACAGAAAATGATATCTACTTTAACCTTTTTTGCGATGCAGTACATGTACTAAGAGATATATGTCTGGAAGATTGTGAAAGTGTGCTATCACCTGTGCTCAAACATCCTTTATTTCCATTTCTTATGTGACCATAACTCTCTAAGCACCCATTAAATGAAAGGCTCCACCCTCCTTTAAAGCATTTATGGCTTTGTAACCAACGTTCTGCTTCTAGAACAGAAGAACAGACAACAAAGGCTGCCTGTGGAAATCACCATCTCTCTGTGCACTGAACTGCTTGAAATGAAATGGGATTGGCAGTTTGCTGGAAACTTGAAAAATCAGTATATTTGAAAAAAGAAATTTTTTAAATCTCCTAAACATACAAACTGTAAAAATAAAGTAAATGAAGCAAAAACTGTGTTTGTACAGTTCTAACTAGCTTGAAAGTCAATATTTAGTATGTCCACCTTCATTCTTCAGCACAGCCTGAACTCTCTTGGGAAAAGTTCCTTTTAATTTCTTTAGTCTTCAAAAATAATTTCCCAGGCTTCATGAAGGACATTTAAAGCTCTCAATGTTGGCAAACTTTTCTTCCCATTCAAGCTCTGGAGAGGCCAAAATGGCTAATAGTGTGTTTGGAATCGCTGTTGTGCTTAAAAATGAAGCTGCTATCAATCAGACGCTTTCCAAGTAGTACTGCGTGATGGATCACAATCTGACATTTTTCTGCTTTCATGATTGAAGAAATGACTTTCAGATACTGTAACTTTTGTTAACCACTTGTTCAATTTTCTCATTTCCTCATGCTAACATAAGCCAAATTTCCAGTTAATAGGTCTTTGGGGATGTAAATCTTTTAGATGTAAATTTGGTTCTTATTTGAGTTAGGGGCCTGTTTTTATCCTTCAATGATTCATTTGTAGATATAAAGTGGCTTTACAAACAAAAACAATAAAACATTACTGAAATGTTTTTGTTGTTGAAAATGAGTGAAAAAGCAAACACTGTCCAAAGAAAAACTTGAGAAAGACCTTAGGAAAGTCCAGAGAACTTTTGATCAAGACCATTTTAAAGCATTCGAAGAAATCTGGAAGCAAAACGAGTGGATGAAGAAATGGCATTAGACTTTTGCAGAGTACTGTATCTCAGTGAGAGCTTGTGATTAATATCTTAATATGAAAAAAGCTTTTTAATGTCTTATATGAAGTAGCGCTGCAGACAGTTCAATCTGTAATCTGGAAAGAGATAAATACTCAGTTAAATATGTTAAATATAAAGTTTTTATCTATTATTTGAAAACTGACTAACAGTTTAAGTGTTACTGTAGGTGAAAGAGGAAAAAGTGCTTCTCATGTTTTCTATCTATCTATCTATCTGGATTTCCTCTGGTAGTTAACCAAATGATACGGTTGCTGTTTACGCTTGAAATCCCTGTTTACACCCCCTTTAGATATGATGAAGGATCTCAGAAGGATCTCAAACACACACACACAGAGGTGGAAAACACAAAATGGGTAATCCCTCTGTAAACTGAAACTAATTCATCAACTGACAAAACAATCCATTGAAATTGTCCACACAATGTAAATCTGCTTCAGTGAAAATGATATTAAAAAATATCACTATTAATAATCATAGACCATTCTCAATAACATATTCAAATTATTTTCAGTTGAGATCCAGCTCTCTGAGACCATTTTATGGCAAAATAATATCTAAACTTTCCAGTAGTCATAGTCTTCCTGTTGCTTCTTGGTGAATAATTCTCAACAGGCAGTTCCAGGAACTGGGTTGCATAACTGGTCGATCAAAACACTTGAGTCAGCATTCATGCTTCTAGTTTTTGTTTTGCATCTCTTATCCTGTTGAGTACATTGCACTTGAAGTTGTAGTGTACTGAGTTTAATTAGTAACACAACACAGGTACAGTATTGATATGATCTCTCTATTTCCCACAAAGGCACAAGCTGGGGTATTACTAGTATTTACAATTCATTCAACAGAAACAAGTTAGCAGAGAAGGATGAAAAAACATTACTGTCACACCAAAATTAGATTTATAATTTTATCTAAAACTACTCCATGTGTATTTAAAGCTTCATATATTCATATATTAACTAATATCTTTACCAACCTCCAGGAAGACATTTAGATGCTTCTATGTTCAAAAAACAAATTCATTTTTATAACTAATTCTAATGTGCAGTAACCGGCTTTAGCGATATTGCTTAGTGCACTCGCAAGATAGTTCTCAATGAATTAGAGTAAATAAAGCTAAATGTCAAAGAAAAAAATGTATGTACCCCACCTTCTACACCAAAAAATAGATACTTTACTAGTATTATTATTATTATTTTAGTAGCCACAAGGGGTTACCAGATGGTCACTGACTGATCATTATTCACCAAATGGTTTGAATGTGTGATTAAATTAGAAGTATGCTGTAATGTCTGTCGAGGCAGATGGTGTTGAGAGGAGATAAGGTAGACCCACATGCAGACACAGAGATGCTGGTGAATGTTTAACAAAAATCAAGCCTTTATTTTGGGATGCAAAAAAGGCAGAAAAAAGAACAAAAACTTAAATTCGAAAAAACTAGAAACAAGGATGAACAAACGAAGAACCTGAGACAAGAGCCTGAACATGAAACATAAAAATTAGAGACAAGGACAATGGAACCTGGAAGACAGAAAATGCAGAGGATGAAACAGACAAACCAGCAACAAACAGGGGAAGATACAGGGCTTAAGTACACAGAATGATGACGAGGGAATGAGACACAGGAGGAGAGCACAGCTGGGAATAAGCACACATAATGAGACAAAGGGGAAGCAAAACTCAGTATACCGAACACGGGAAAAGGACTATCAAAATCCAACAGGAAGTAGATGAAGACAAGACACGCGAGTTTAACACCGAGACTGGGGGCATGAAAAGAGAGACGAGACTAGACTCTGAGACATGGAGACAAGAGTAACTAAACGCGGAACCACAGGGAATGCACAGAAACCAAGAGACTAGAAATTATAAATAATAATGAAAGCATTAATTAATAAAACACAAAACATTGGATCACCGACCCAGGACCATGACAACATCAACTCTCCTTTTATGCAACTTACTTTATGTCTGCCAACCCCAAAGAAAACTTGTGATGCAAGAATATTCAGAGTAAGTCACATACTGCCCAGTGCTGCAGGACCATGACATAAGCTGCTTATACCTAAATGGCTAACCACCCCTGAGGAAGAACATTCCTAGTTACGGCAAAGTCACCAGATCACCCCAAAATTATGGATGAATCGGCTTACAGTGCTGTCTAAGAAACTTGGAAAGAAAAGCGCCTGGAATTCTTTAAGTTTCTTGAAAACTGAGTGTTTTACTCAGTTTCTTGCAAGTTACTAATAATATCGTACTAATAATAAAGCTGATATTATCTTACAGTTCAAGGTCCAATATGATACTCAAAATAAAACAAGGTCTCACCATAAAGCAAATGAGATACTGGTCCTATGATCAATAATGAACCTTTTTTTTTTCACTCCTGCCTTTATCTAATGCCAGCAATCATTGTCCAGTGTTCCTAATCATTTGCTTCTTTTGGCTCTTCCCTGTTGATGGTTGTGTATTTTAGCTAACGTTAAAACATTACCAGATAAGGAAGCTAAGTATAAAAATGATAACATGAAATACATTATTGAAATATATTAATTTCTCTTTTATCCTTCAGCTGGGATCTGTCCAAAATTGCCACGGCAAGTGCAAGTTGTAGAGACTATAGCAGTAGCCACCACAAATGTTTGAGTATATTGATTATAATGGTATCAGTGAGAAAGCAGCAAAAGTGAGTAAGATGCATTCATTAACCTGCACAAATTAATTTTAAAGCCAGCTGATGCTCCAGAAGCTGCAGATGGTCTCTAGTTTGGTGGATTGTTCAGGCAAGTTTGCTTAATGTTAGGTCCGACTACTATCATGCATTATTAGCAGCTACAGTGATGCCAAAAATTTGCCTAGTGGCTTGTGTACACAAAGGATAGATTTGGAGCAAAAGCAAAGGAAGGAAGGAAGCAAGAATAATAACTGCACTATCATATATTTCTTGTTTAAACACGCAAATAAAGACATGCAATTGACAATCAGATTTGAGTTGTTGGTTCACTGTATTGTTTCCTTCCCAAATACAACATTATCTTAATAATTGCCTTTTATTACGCTTTATCTTATCGTGGTTTCTGGGTTACCTTTTTTTCACATATTACAGTTTGATAAAGTGTACACGTATGCAAGACAAAGTGTGATCAGGTAGGCAAAAGTATTGAGACACTTTCATAGAAATACAGACTCAGTGACTGATACTAAGAACACAGTAGGTTTCTTCACAATACTTTACTGCTCTGTACTTTTGTATAAGTCCTTATTTTCATGTTTTGAAACAAGTACATTTTTGTCACACTTAAATGTTTCGAATCGTCAAACACATTTTAACATTAGGCAAAGGCGTTAAAGGTCATGTCAAAGCATCTCAATCTGATGTAAGCCCGGACTTTGACTGCGCCACTCCGCCGCAGATTATTATACTTGCAATGGGGATATCAGCAATGAGTTTGACAAAGGTATCGAGACACGGGTCAGTAAGTCCATTAGGTCTTGTTGTAAAGAAGTCTTCTTCCTCATTATGTAGTTTTTCTGGGTCATCAAAGATTAGAGAAATCCTTATTTCACGTTAAGCACGACTCAGAAGTAATTTACCTCAGTCTGTCTGCCTCACTCCGTTTAAAAGCACAGCACAGTGTAGTATGCTAATAAAAAGAGAGACACTGTGCTTACATGTGAACTGTATAACTAAAATTATTTTTCTGCATGACGCCACTGTTACTTGTGTTACGTGTGATGTTACTGTGAAAAACTTGTTGAAGGTAACACATTAAGAAAAAGAGTTCCTCCCTAATTATTAGCTCTCTGATCAGAACTGATGTAAGTTAAAGATTTTTCTGTGCTGCAGTGTCTATCTGCTTTAACAAATCACTTCTATCTGAAGATGACTTTATTCATTTACCTAGGTTTGTGTGTCCAAGCCCAGTGAATAACAAGTTTACTTAGGACTCAGTAAATTAACTCTACCTGAAATACAGTAAAGACGGTTTATGTTAGAACTTTATCTGCTATATGATGACTTTGATTTGCTAGTTATTGGATGGATTATGATGAATGTGGTCCAGATACTCATGTTCCCCTCAGAATGATTTGTAAAACTACAGCAATATATACATCATCAATTTTTCACTTTAGCTTAGTTAATGATGAGATAACTGTAGATATTAAGTCAGATATAAGCTATAGATATAAGCCTATGTTTGCTCATGACCTCTTTTTACAAAATCAGGTCAGCAAGCAAAACTGGCACACAGACATATCTTCAGCCCCAACCACACCTTATGCACAATATTCAAACCTATAGCCACAAAACTTGGATTACACGTCATGTTATCTAGCAACCACCCGATTAAAATCAGACCAAACACTGCAGCATCAAACATAGCAGTTGCATGTCAGATGGGCCAGATGGATTTTTAGCTTATTTTGTACCACTGCTTTTTTTTCCTCTCTTCAAATACAACATCAATTCAAGTGCACCTCATGAATTTAACACATTGCGTTTTTGCCGCTTCTGGTTTGGCATTTTTGTTGCCTTTTAATTTTAACCATAATGGTTAAAGTATATACACACTTGTAATTTGTGCTTTCAACAATTAAAATTCATTTTAGGCATTCACGACTAATTTTCTGAGGGGATGGGGGTTAGATGTGATTAACAGTGCTCAACTGTCTTGACAGTTTTGACAAACTATGTTAATCCTGTAACATTACAAAATAACCACATTAACAGTGCAATAATTTAAAATACAGTAAAATAAAATAGAAAAATAAAATACTATAAATGAATACATGCTGCAAATACTGTACATACAAATGCAGTAAAAAAAAAATTACTGCAAATTAGATTACAGTAAATAACCATTAATTAAATTTACAATAACTACTGTAAGCCTTCAGTCAATCCAAAATGCTGCAGCAAGAGTACTGACAGGGACTAGAAGAGAGAGCATATTTCTCCTATATTGGCTTCCCTTCATTGGCTCCCATACACAATAAAGTGCCTTGAGGCAACTGTTGTGATTTGGCACTGTATAAATCGTGTCCTTTAAAAAAATGTTTCTGTAACTTTAATTACTGTGACTATAATTACAGCCGGACAATTTTTTTCTATGTATAGTACTAGTATTAACTTGTTGGTAGAAACGGACTAGCATTCAGTAGTAGAATTTACAGCAACCTATTAGGTTCACACAAGGCATAGTAACACAGCAACACATTCTTTCTGCTTCTAGTTTGACATTAACTCAGTTTTACTGCGAAACTAGTTATGAATTTCTAACCCTGCGGGAACTACTGTGGTACGCGTTACTGGTGTTAAAACTGTAATAATGTGTGTCAGCTGCGGCTATAAAAATGTGACACAGAAAACTGGAAATGGAAAGAAAAAAAAAACATCAAGTCAAATATAATAATCTGTGCAGATTCTTTTTATTCCTCTGTCTCTCCCACTCTGTGTACACACACACACTTTATGTATGCTAACGCTTACATGCATGCAGCATGCGTTCCTGTGTGGTCACTTATCAACTGCATAACAAGGTCTGTCCTGGCCACTCATTATCTATTAACAGCAATAAAACAGGCACACCTAGAGCTACCAGGGGCAAAAGGTTAAACCATGAAAACACTCTTCATTTGAAAAAACACACAAACGAGTGCCAACACACCCAGGCGATAAATGAGGCCGATGCACAGGACTCACCTGATTGGCTTAGTTTGGCGAGTGATGTCATCCCCTAGGTGGGTCACACCAGTTTATAATAAAAAGGTACACAGATAAGGGTCAACGGCTGCTCAAGAACGGACAAATACATGGTGCAGAAAGTCCCTGGAGGAAGTACACTGAGTGGATTCAGCAGGAGCTACAGTGGCTACAGCTTCAGAAAAGGGCGTACCTTTTGGAGAAAGGTGCAGAAAAGAGGAAATTAAAGGACCAAATAACAAAGGCTTGTGACAGTCACTGAAGCAAACACAAGGAAAAGGAACTTAAGAAAATAAGAAGGGAGAAAAAACTTTATCTTGTCTTGAAACAAAGGGAGAGAAAATATAAAAAAGGACTGCGTGGTTGCACCATGGCATCTTTTGGACTTGAGCTGGCAGGCATCACCCTGGCAGTGTTGGGGTGGGCTCTCACTGTGACCAGCTGTGCCCTTCCAATGTGGAGGGTCTCGGCCTTTATTGGCGCCAACATCGTCACTGCTCAGGTGTACTGGGAGGGTCTGTGGATGAGTTGTGTGGTCCAGAGCACGGGCCAGATGCAATGTAAAATCTACGACTCGATGCTGGCTTTACCTCAGGACCTCCAGGCTGCCAGGGCACTCACAGTTGTTGCCATCCTAGTGGGGTTGATTGCTCTCCTCATTGCCATGGTGGGAGCCAAGTGCACCAACTGCATCGAGGAGGATGGGGTTAAAGCCAAGGTGATGATCTCTTCTGGAGTGGCGTTCATCATAGCAGGTCTGGCTCAACTAGTGCCTGTTTCCTGGTCAGCAAACACCATTGTCATCGAGTTCTACAGTCCAATCGTCCCTGCTGGGCAGAAGATGGAGATCGGGGCATCACTGTATGTGGGATGGGCTGCCTCAGCCCTGCTGGTGACTGGGGGAGCTATCCTCTGCTGCAGTTGCCCTCCAAAGGAAGACAAACCACTGAAGTATAACATACAGCCCCAGAGTCGTGCAGCATACTCAGCCGCTCCGATGTCGGCAGCTCAAAGCTCCTATACTAGAAGGGACTATGTGTGAGTGGAAAAGGACAAAAACTAAAGAGGATTGGAGGGGATTTCATGCTATTTTTATAAAAATGTAGTTAAACAGATACAAATGTTATGGTGTACGTAAATCTATCGATATTTAGGATGACAAGAATGTCTATATAGTCTTGACACTGAATTTGCAGTTTCTTTAGGACAATGTTTACATATTCTCTATATTTAGTCTAACTGAGCAGATTGAAATTGTGATCATGATCATGATCAGTTATGGCAAACGATGTGATTCTTTGTCACAGCACAGTGAAGAAACATTTGCAGAGAAAAAAATATTATATATATTTATTCATAATATAACATTCATAGCATTAGTGTCTGTTGTGGATGGTCGTTATTCTAATGATCAATGTACTGATGACTTTGTATATACAAACTATCATAGATTCAAAGCAGACAGACACCGTAACTGGAATAAGTTTCATGTGATGATTTTTTGGACGTTCTTACAAAACAGACATGCTGAGTTACAGATGTGAAACAGCATGCAGCTGAGCAAAGTGGAACTCACCCTCGGCTTCAAACGAAGGTCAAAAGGGTGGCAAATGTATGATTTATTAGAATGATACGTAAGTAATTTTATTTGTTCATTCTTCCGTATTTTATCATTTGATGTTTCTGTATTCCTACCATTTTTAAATCTGACAAACTTTCATGTATTGTACTTTACTTAATGTCCTTCATTTCTATGTATTCACCTTTGTGTGTTTGACAAAAAATCTTAATATTATCTGATTTTTGATACAACTTTTATAATGCATTTGATCCATAAATACAAATATTTTATTTTGGAATCTGACTTGATTAAAATACTTTAGGTTAATAAAGTAATTACAAGTAACTACTGGTTTAACGTTGATTGACTGTTTAATGTTCTACAAGAGTGCATGTAAACAGGTTTCTAAATTCTGTAGAAAGAAGAAGAAACTAAGAATAATACGTAATACGTCCACTGGACAACATTTTAACAACATTTTTTAAGTAAAGCACAACAGGTCACATAAATAAATATACCAAGTTCATTACACATTCATCAGAGTCTCTTCTGAAACTCACGCATGAAATCTGATGTCATTTGGGAAAAAGTCCCTTCTGTTTATTGTCTGATTCAGTGCCTTCACAGATACCAACTTTTTCCTGGTTTGAATAGTCAAATTATCCTGACCTTTAGCATGTGAGCAGCCACCCTGTGCTGCGCCATTACAGCACATGACTGACTCCGCTCATCAGCACACTGAGTAAACTTTCAACATCCAGGAAAGGCTTTTATTGGAACTACTGAAACTCCTTGGTAATGAGACATAAAGGCCATAGATAAAATAATCTATTCCCATTAAATAAGTATTAAAGAAAATACCGACGTTAATCTGAATCTGCAAACTTGTGAGGAGAATAAATGTGGTTCATCTAAGGTGTAATGCAGTAATAGAAACACCATCAGCATGTATTTTTCTATTTGTTTGGTGGATATCTTTATCTTAAATTACTGGGGGGAAAAACAGCTGCAGTTCTGCTTATGCTCATGCATTTGTTTTTGGTAACACAGGTGTTAGCTGTTATAATAGCAGTTGTCATCCATGAAAGGATGATGTAATACATAAACATCTGATCCCGATGTTCATGATGAAACTGCAAACAGGCTCCCTTATGTTTTTCAGTCTTGTTTTTATATGTTTGAGCCCTATTTTGGTTTATGACAGCATATTGTTGACATGCAGTTGTGTGTACAGCAGAAACGTTAAGTCACTGAGGTTATTATCACGAGCTGTGCATTTGAAAGAAAAGTTTTAGTTTCCATAACCAGGATAAATTATTATGTGAACTGTGTTTTTACATATGTAATAAAATCTCTCTTTTTTACAGGTTATTAGAAAATCACTACCAAAATTTTTTTAATTCTTAAAAAAATGTAATGAGTCTACTTTCCTAACACGCA
This sequence comes from Neolamprologus multifasciatus, assembly GCF_963576455.1. Lineage (NCBI taxonomy): Eukaryota > Metazoa > Chordata > Actinopteri > Cichliformes > Cichlidae > Neolamprologus > Neolamprologus multifasciatus. The sequence continues at coordinate 18,706,408 of NC_140448.1, forward strand.
TTAAAACCCATATAGATCGCATTACAGCACATAGTTCCACTCTAAAGTTTGGGGTCAGCTAAAATTTCAATCATAGGGCGGTTCATTTCATTATCTTTTTTTTTTTTTTTTTAAATAATACTTTTTCAGAACTCATTCTATAAATTGTTTTCTGAATTACAAAGTGATAGGGAGCTTTTGTAGCTCGCTTTTTCTTGGGTGGACATGTGTGTGTTTCAGGGAAATGATTGGTCAGAGTCTAACCGATACTGAGAAGGTCACGCTCTCTCTGTATGCTTAGGGTGTCAGACAACAGCACTGTTATGTTTTCTCTCTCTTCATATTTGTTCTTGATGCAGTTATTCCGGTTCTCAGAAGAGCTCTGGGATTGTTTTCCAGACACTAAATCCTGACTGTCGTTAAACGTCTGAATGAATGAAACCAGGGAGTAACAAAATAATTACCTGAGGGTTATTTTTCACCATGGTTACGTTTCTGATTCACAACAAAGCTTTTGAAGTAGCCTGAGGTCAAAGGATTTTTTTTTTTTGCCCCGTAATGTTAATCACTTAATGCAAAGTAGCATTTACAGTTAGCCAGTAACTTTTTTATGCTCTTTTTTTTTCATTCATTCATATGCAGTGAATTAGAAGGTCAAGTGCCTCGTTTTGGTGTCTTCTTCATTTTTACTTTGTACAGTCACAGTTTAATCACCCACATCAAGTCAAGTCAAGTGGCTTTATTTTCATTCCAACCATGTGCAGCCGTACAATACACAGTGAAAGGCGACAACATACCTCCACGACGATGGTGCTACATATATATTTATAACATATAAAAGACAATCAACACAGGAGTAGATTAAGTACAAGTGTGCAAAAACTGGAACAACACATAAAAAAACAATGTAACACCAGACAGAACAGAACTATACAGACATAAGACAGTGCTATAGAAAAGTGCAACAACGACAGTGGTTTGTACAAAAGACTGAGCATTTTGCAAAAGTAACTTGATGTATGAAGTGTAATGTGTTTGTGTATAAGATTGTGACGTGTATGAAGGGATGTGTGAGTCCACCCATGTGATGGTGAAATCAGTTCCTGGGAGAAAACAGGTGAAATGTTTTACATAGTTCTTGGAATTTAAGAGAGAACTACCTTTGCCCATCCCCCACAAACCACAGCCACACCTTGCCTCCATCACATCACTGCTCTCTTGCTCTGCCTCAAGCTCCCCTCCTCCACTGTATGTTCACATGTGTGTATTTGTTCTGTGTATATGTGAAGACAGCCTCTCGCTGACATCAACACCAGAGGACTCCTCCTTGTTCTCTCGAGGTATAAAGATATCTTGTTTCTGTAGCAGCATCCTAAAGCTACGCCACACCCTCATACAGCTGCTCACACTTCAATAAGCACCTGACAGTAAAGCAGAATCCTTTTCACCAAAGACTCACCTGAGGGACTCAGTTTGTTGGACACTGTGGACTCGCTTTTTGGATTTCGTTCTGTCACCACACACGAGAGCGAACATGTCGATGGGTATGGAGATCGTGGGCATTGCCTTTGGAGTCATTGGTTTTCTCATAGCCATATTAACATGTGCCCTACCAATGTGGAAGGTGAGTGCATTTGTCGGAGCTAACATTGTCACTGCTCAGATCATCCAGGAGGGTTTGTGGATGAGCTGTGTTGTCCAGAGCACAGGTCAAATGCAGTGCAAGGTCTACGACTCGCTGCTGGCCTTGACTCCGGAACTGCAGGCGTCCAGAGCAATGATGGTTATTGCCATTATACTCGGAGTGCTGGGTATCATGATCTCCATAGTCGGCGCCAAGTGCACCAACTGCATTGAAGAGGAAGGAAGCAAAGCCAAAGTGATGATCATTGCAGGAGTCTTCTTCATCCTCAGTGGCCTCTTGGTTCTCATCCCTGTTTCTTGGACTGCCCAAGTTATCATCACTGATTTTTACAACCCTCTTGTGATCAGCGCTCAAAGGAGGGAGATAGGGGCGTCGCTCTACATAGGCTGGGCTGCAGCCGGAGTGTTCCTGATCGGAGGGGCGATGTTGTGCACTAGCTGCCCACCGAAAGAAAAGAAATATCTGCCACCCAGGATGGGGTACTCGGCCCCACGCAGCATTAATGCAGGTGCAGGATATGACAAGAAAGACTACGTCTGAATTAATGCTGAAGGATGAAAGGAAAATGATTTTTGTGTGTGAGTTTTTGTCTGTATGCGTGTTACTTTTTTTTACCGGAAACCACAGCGTGAATCCGACTGAAAGACTCCGAGATGAAGATGCTGTACAAATATTAATCTTTTGCTTTGCTTTTAGCTGATATGTTTATTCACATCCTTTTGTTTTGCTTAAAAAAATAGACTAAACAAATAACTTTATTCTTTTAAGATTTTTACTGGGAAAATATTTCTACTAAATTCTTGGCATTATGTGAATTTGAAAACACCTGTGTGTCGTCCTCTTATTAGCTCTTGGCTGGTTGCGTGGTGTTGTGTTTCACTGAAACCTGCTGTTAAAATGTGGTCTGTCATTTCACTGACAATGACCAGGAAGAGTCAGCTCTCATTTTACATGCATTTGGTTGGTGTGATTGTTCAGTGTGTTCGTGTGTGCGTGTGTTTTGCATGACCTGTAATATTTGCTTAAGAGAGTTTCTGCTGAGACTGAAACTACAGATAGATCCAATACTGCCCCAGGTGAAACTTTGTCTTCCTTTTCACAGTTTCACTGTGTGTGCAAATAGAAAAGAGTTTTTCATGTGAGGATAACTTTATTTCAAATGTCTGTATATTCATGTGTTTAAAATGTATTTCAAAATGTTAAAATATTCAAATATGTTCTACACTATGCTCCTTTCTTTTATTTTTTTATTTTCTGGAAGTTGATAATGAGCGTTTGTCACAAATTTTTCTCAATGATTTTTTTAAGTTTTTGAATAGATTATAGCCCATGTTTGGTCCATTTTTTGTTAAGCATATAACCAAGGACCTCTTTAGTGTATATTTATGTGTGCGTGATGCTCCAAGGATCCCATGTCTAGACCCTTTTAAAAAGTATGTAACCAAGGTCCTCTTAGTATATTTATGTTTGTAACACCACAGCAGTTTGCAAAGTACATATGTGTTTGTATTTCACAGATACTGGTTGGTTTTCTTTGTGTATTTGCTTGGTTGGTTTGTGCAGTTCGTGTGTGTGTGTGTGTGTGTGTTTTAAAAATAAGTTTATCATTTCTTTATTTCTTAAGTGAGTGAAATTGTTCAAATATGTGTCTATGCTTAATTTGCTGTTCTATATTGCCATTGTAAATTCAAATGTGTTGGAAATTAACAAAATAATAGTAATACTACTGCTAATAATAATAGTTTTAATAAAATTCTTCTTAGCTAAATCAACAACCTTGACTCCTTTATTTAAAATATATATATATACATATGTGTATATATATATAAAACAAAAAAATTCCCCACTCGCCCCTGTGGGCGGTCAATCCTTCAAGCTCAGGTCCTTTACCAGGTGCCTGGGAGCTTGAGGGTCCTGCGCAGTATCTTAGCTGTTCCCAGGACTGCGCTCTTCTGGACAGAGATCTCCGCTGTTGTTCCTGGGATCTGCTGGAGCCACTCGCCTAGCTTGGGAGTCACTGCACCTAGTGCTCCGATTACCACTGGGACCACCATCACTCTCCACATCTTCTCGAGCTCTTCTCTGAGCCCTTGGTATTTCTCGAGCTTCTCGTGTTCCTTCTTCCTGATGTTGCTGTCATTCGGAACCGCTACATCAATCACTACGACCGTCTTCTCATGTTTGTCTACCACCACTATGTCCGGTTGGTAAGCCACCACCATTTTGTCCGTCTGTCTCAGCTCGGTCATTCTCCATCACCCTTGGGGGCATCTCCCATTTTGACCTCGGGACTTCCAGGTTATACTCGGCACAGATGTTCCTGTACACTATGCCGGCCACTTGGTTATGGCGTTCCATGTATGCCTTGCCTGCTAGCATCTTACACCCTGCTGTTATGTGCTGCATTGTCTCTGGAGCATCTTTACACAGCTTGCACCTGGGGTATGAGTGAGTGAGTGCTTATCAGTGTAAGTGTATGTGTGTGTGTCCAGAGTTCAGCTGAGACAGTGTCCTTCGCCCTACCAGGCTAAGTAAACAGTCTTCCAGCCAACCCAGGTGGCCTTGCATAGAGTGGGAAGAACAGTCAAAAACACAGTCGTTATCAGGGTGTTGTTGTTCGGCTCCAGCCTTGAGCCCACAGCTGGCGCCGAAGGGATAGCCGCAATAAAATGGTGATTTTTCTTTTGTGCGAACAACTCATGAGAATTTCAAAGCTGCTCTTTAACACGCCGACACCGACACTGGTCTCTCAATCTCCTGTTGGAGAGCCGCAAGCTTCTCCATGATGTTATCAAACTTGCGTTCCGTGGTCTTGTCATTCTTGTGCTCAGAGAGCCGATTCTGAGAACTCACGACTGCAGTGAGCTGCTCCACGATGTAATCCAACTTTCTCTCAGAGATGTTATTCTGAGTCGATTTCTCCTTGATGTAATCCAATGTACGCTCAGAGGTCTTATTCTGAGTATTCACGGCAGCCGTAAGCTTCTCCAAGATCTAACCATGCTGCACTCAGTGAGCCCATTCTGAGAAGTCGCACCTCGTCCCATCGTTTCAATCCCAGCGGGCAGCCTTGGGGGGGTTTGAACAGCCGGTTCCGCTTTCTTAATTCTCCGATAAGCCAGGGCCAAGCCAGCTCCGATCAGCAAGAACCCTGTTATCAGGGTTCCGAATAGGTATATATCTTCAGCGTCCTCGATCGACAGTCCCGCCAGGCACACGATCCTCCATTTCTGCCACCCGTCTATCGTGTATCCGGCAGGGAAAGTACCTCCAGGACACTCGGGCTCTCCCGAGCCCAGACATCTCGTTGAAAAGAGGGTGTCAATAGCATTCAGAGACCAGTTGATCAAATCCATAATTCTCTTTAGGTTTTAGAGAACAGACTGTGAGAGAGTGTTCCAGGGAACGTAATACACACGAGACAAGACAAGGACACAAGAGGCTAAGCAGGGAAGATAAGGGGAAGGAGGAGAGGAGAAAAGTGCGACTGCCTTCGCCGAAAGCCAAACGAGAAAAAGAATTTAAAAACTCTCATGTATTGACCCATGTGCCTGTTTATCTTAGCCGCTATGATGCCTGACAGGAGCTTCCACATGGTGCTGAGGCAGGTTATTGGTCGGTAGTTGGAGGGGACCGGTCCCTTCTGCGGATCCTTGAGGATCACGACTGTCTGGCCTTCGGTTAGCCATTCCGGGTGTCTCTCATCAACTAGCAGCTGGTTCATTTGTGCTGCCAGGTGCTCGTGGATATATATATATATATATATATATATATATATACATATATATATATATACATAGATAGATAGATAGATAGATAGATAGATAGATAGATAGATAGATAGATAGATAGATAGATAGATATCACAAAGCATGTGTCACCAAAGCAAACGATGGCTGAAGATCAGGCTTCCATTTGGCTACTTTGTTTAGCCAGCAGCTGTGTTGGATCTCTCTTTTGGTTTATTGGGAGACCTTTGTAACACTTGGGTGTGGCAGGGTTCAGAGAGGAACAGAAAGAGAGAATAAAACACAGGCACCTGGCCTGTGACCTTTACACAGTAGGATATTGGCGCTAAGCCTGGTTTTAACTTTTATTTATTTAAAGTAGAACACTGTGATTAGCAGTGGCTGTTCACTCTGTGAAGCTTGAAAGAATACACAAAATAAAGTTTTTTACTGAATGTGTCAGTGCAATCAGTGCAATTTCAGCGTTTCTTTGCATTTTAATTTCACATATTGTTTTTCTTTTGTTCAGCGTCAGTAAATGCTGGAGGGTCATTTTTGAGCATCACATCTTTGAACCACTAAGTCATGTTCCATAGTTTTTACACATTCTACATCTGAAATAAAAGGAACAAACGTACTTTAACAGTTAACAGTTATTGAGCTTTTACTCACAAGCCACACACGTTCTTTATACTGGTCCATTAATCTTAAAGGATATGAGCTGGGTCAATAACTGGATTTTTCAGAAAAAAAAAGAAGAAGGAGAAAAGAGGAGAAAAAACATCTGCAACAATTCTGCTAATAAGTGGTAATCTTTTTTTTTGTTGTTGATAAAACAAGATAATAAATCAACATTCCAATTTCAATATCAAAATCCAGGCTTAAAAAAGAAAACATCTGACTGTGATTAAAACCAGTTTACCTTATATTTTCAGCTCTTATGAATTAATGCTTATTCTTATTGACTGCTTTACACAGACTACAATCCCTTGTGTCAGAGAATTGTTGTTTTTTTTCCAAAGATGTTTCACTAATTATCTGATAACAATCAATGTAAGAATGTCATTTATTGGGCAAGCATCTCATCAGAATTAGTGCATGCTAATCATGTGAAATCTCTTTCATTTGCTCTATATTAGGGCTTAAAGTTCAGCAATATTTGTGGTCTGGATGTTTGCCCCCTTCATCTATCTACATGGCACAGAACCCCATGTTGTCACTCAACATTCAACAATGCAGAACTGTTCTCAAACCACTCCTACCTCTGACACACACTTTGTAAGAACAGAGGTCTGCTGCGCTTCAATTTTGTTAGATCTAATCGCTAAATTGAATCTGACAGTTTTTCACTTTTTAGACCGTTTTAAATGCAATCTGTCTGATATAATGTGGCTTATGTGATTTATATATGGATTCTGTAAATAATTTAAGTAACACCCCATTCATAGTTTCTTTTTCTAATTTTGGTGAATGAAATCATGCTATTTTATTTGTATGTTAACTAGCACAAATTGGCAGGTGTTAGTGTCTGTGGAAAGCAGTCCACAGCTTCCACTTCTCATTCAGTCTTTTTTCACTCAGAGATATCATAGGGTGCTGTGCTGGCTGATGCCTTATAACCATCCTTGCATACACAAATGGTGACTTCAGGCATCACAAAACACTACATAGCCTATGATGCTAAATCCAGGCCTTTACACTTTTTTCTATTCAATCTATTTATCTATTTATCCATCTATTTCCATACGTAAAGAAAGCTTTAAAAACAAGTGGATTGAAAGTTGTTGCTTTTCACATGTAGGTTTGTTTCTTTTTTAAGATAATACCTAAACCTATTTTATATACTCTAAAGGTTTAATGTATACAAAAATGAGAAATAAGAAATAGAGAAGTATGACAGGGCAAAAAAACAGAAGAGAGAGAAGATGGAGTAATTCAATATTGTGACAACAAATATAAAGAGGATGTGCCATTGTTTTTTCCGTCAGCTAATATCACTGCTTACATAATTGAATGTCAGGTTCCCTTTATAGCAGAAACACATGAAACTGACAGGTAGTTAATTTCTTACAAACAGAACAATAATCATAAGGTCCAACTCAAACACACTCTAGGAAACACAGGCTCAGGTTATCGCTGATTTCTTTAACCTCTTATTAGATGGAATGTAAAGTTGCATGAAGCAGATAAAGTATAATCTGCATCTATAATTGTGTCCCAGAGATGAAGGCAAGATCTTGGCCCAAGTCCCCACCCTTATCAAATGTTCTAGTTGAGCTTTTGCTGTCTATTGAATGTTTTGCTGCTCAAATGAAGGAGACTTTGATCCTAGATGTTGACAGCAATGAGTGATTGTCCGGATGTTATATATTACCATTCCTTTCCTCTCCAAAGCCATCAAGATAGTTCCCTTATCTGGATTTTAACTTTTATGACTTTGGGAGTTAATAAACCTTTTATATTTGTCATGCATCCTGTGAATCATTGTAGTAAAAGACTAAAATAGCAACTTATTTCATGGCTTTTTGTTAGTGTTGATTTTTTGTAATCTCTTGTCTTGTTTTCATACCCTTCCACCTTGTATCTTATCTATGTCAAGTTTAAATGCATTTGTCTCTGCTTTGAGTCAATCGCTTCCTCTTTTATTTTTGTGCTCACTTGTCTTTTCATATTTCTTGTTTATAGTTTCTCCAGTTTCCCAATACAAACCTGTTCCCGATTCTTCGAAATAGCTCTTAGTATGTCCACCTATCCATTTTCTTACAGGCCAGATAGTTCACTGCACTGCCCTCTTATGATCTCATCTTGTATGTGCTGTCGTCCACCTTGCCTCAGTTTTTGTAAACCTGCACTTTATGTTCTTTGTTTGCTCGCAAGTCAGTTCGCCTTTTACTTTTTGGACTTTGAATTTCTTGGACTGCTTCAACAGCTTTTGAGTCAACTCCTATCTGTTTTGTGTCCTGCATTTGGGTTCCTGACAGATTTGTTTGGCATTAAGTGTAACATTAAGTTCCAAAAAATACATTATAGGTTGCTTCACATCAGCAACGTGTCACAGAAATTCTTAGCAGGTTTATTTCCCTGCGCTAAAGCCCCATCCTGCAATTTTAAACATTTTAAAGGTTGCTCTGTGACCTAGACAGCACACCTCACTGATGCGTTTGATGAAATTCAGCTTATGGAAACCAGCTAAAAAGTCTTCCAGGAGCTAAATGTTCAACTATTTCTATTTTATTACCTTTTTGTCAGTAAAACACTTGCCGAATGTAATATCACAATTTAAGCAGTAAGAGAACTATTGTTTCAACTAATAACTCTTTAGAACATTAGTTCTTTAGGTTTTCTGCTCCGGGATCGGAAAATAGAAAACATATTGTGCCATGTGGGAAGTGAAGTGACATGCTTGTCGAAGATTAAAATCATTCATTTGGTTATCAAAGTAGGGAAGTACTCTTACATTTACTTCCATCACAAGACTGAATGTTTCCATTTCATCGTTTCTGTGACAGCTGAAAAAGTAGAACAAAGAAATGTCACTAGTTATATAAACTTTATGTGTTTATGTGCAGGAACTATAAAGAAAGAAGTTGAGAATAAACGAAAATGCTTTAACTATTCATTTAGTAATTATTACCCTAAGTTTGGTTGTTTTCCATTTTTTCTGTGTGAAAACACAGTGTCATGACGATGGTGAAAAGATGCACGTCTGCCACTTCCCTTTTCTTCTCTCCCTCAGGGTGCACCACATGCTCTCCCAGGGCCTCGCTCTCACACCATCACTACGGCGACAGCTGGCGGCATGCTTTATCCCACAAGACACAGCTCCCATAGCAATCAATGTTTATAGATGCAGCCAGGCTCTAAGAGCTCTCGTGGTTTGTTTTTGTGTCCCTGAACATGATGTAGACGCATAAAGACAAAACCTAATTTCACTAATGAAAAACTAAACCAGATTGAAAAAGAAGGACACGACAAAGACAATATGACACAAATCAAAGACCCAAACCAAAGATCCAATAACTTTCAGAACTAAAAAATCCACAAACTGCTCTTTTGGCTCTGGCGAAAACATCCTTACAATCCATTGCATTGACTATCACAACAATATAAAGTCACACATGATGTTGGAGCAGTCTGCTAAGAGATATGTCCACAAACAAGAAAGTCACCTCTTTGATCTCTACAGATTTACTTGTCTTCAGTAAATGTTCCTCCTAAGACAACTCAACAATGACTTGTTGATTTGCACTCACCGATTGGATTTTAAGCAATTCTTCAATAAAATCATTAAGTTGGCGATGAGCCACTGTAGCCCAATGTATGAACTCTGGCGTCACCTAGTGGCTTAACGACGCATTGTGTGTATATGTGTGTCGATTGTTGCATTAGTGGTTTGCTTTTCTGTAATTTAATGCTTTTTCAATTTTATTTCTGGTCAACCTGTTGTGGTGAAGAGAGAGTTGAGTGTAAAAGCGAAGCTCTCAATTTACCAGTCGATCTACGTCCTTACCCTCTCCTATGGTCATGGGCTGTGGAGAGTGACTGAAAGAACGAGACTGCGGATACAAGTGGCAGAAATGGGCTTTCTCCGAAGGGTGGTGGCTGCTCCTCTACATCCAAAGGAGCCAGTTGAGGTGGTTCGGGCATCTGACAAGGATGCCCCCTGGCGCCTCGTGGGTGAGGTGTTCCGGCATGTCCCACCAGGAGGAGGCCCCGGGGCAGACCCAGGACACACTAGAGATGGCTGGGGAGAGGGAGGTGTGGGCTTCTTTGCTTAGGCTGCTGCCCCCGCGACCTGGCCTCAGACAAGCGGAAGAGGATGGATGGATGGATTTTTTTCCAGAAACTATCCAACGTACTGTTTTACAAAAAAAAATCTGGAAAAAAAAAAAAGTAAAGCCCATTATTCTTTTATTTAGATTATTTTATCGGATTCCTGAACGTGAAAAAATATTTTAGGACACTTTATTATTGTCTGACTTCTCAGAAGTCAGAAGTTCAGTGGGCTGAAATTTGTGTAAAAAAAAGTGAAATCGGTTTATTTGCCTGATAAATAACAATATAATTTTTGATTTTCAGATGGTTTAGTAAATTTGTTAAGCATTGTATATACATACAGTAACCTGTAGCTATATATGTACCTACTTTTCGACCTGGGTCGAAACAGACCCCCCGAAAATACTGTACATGGTAGAATGTGAAAATTAACTAAATAGCGCTTTTCATACTGATAGCCTGATAGTCTAATTTCAGGGGAAAGAACCGCTACGTCCTACGTCATTACGCACAGCACAGCCAGGCCCTCTCCCTGTAGTTTCAACCTCCGGCCGCTCGTGCATGCCCGCTCATCAGCTGTCACTGTGGCCGTGTGGAGACGCACATGCTGTTTTTCGACTACCTGGTAACGGAGCATATGCTGCCATGAGTGCTTTGTGTCGCCTGCTTCAGAGAGGACTGCTGAGCGGCCGGCCTCTGTGTCGTTTATTCCCCGGACAGCAGGATGTTAGCGGGGTGGCTCCCGCGGTCCGGTCAGCCAGCTCATCCAGGTATCCGTGCTAGCTTTCCCGGCTAACAGATGCCCTCTGCCTGTCACGTCTGTGACATGGTTCTGGGTAGATATGACAGCCCGGTGTTTCTGCTATAAAATAAAAACTGTTTAAAACAGTTATATAACCAAAGGAATCTCTGGCCATGTCATATAATTTTTTGTCTTTAAACGTTACTTTCACAGTTTTACGTAAATGACATTCAGATGTTAGCTGCATGGATAACGGGCAGCTCAACTATCATCACAACCACAAACAGGATTTTAGATCTGAGCTTTTATTATTTTATATTTTATATTGTCGGGATAAATAAAACAGTCTTTGCTGTTATCTAGTTCGATTATTATATGCTACATACCTTCTGAATTGCCAGCAGTTTAGCAATCATGCTAAGTCTGATTAAAATAAATGCTAACGTCGTTGTAATAAGCCCTTAATATTACCTTTGTTTTGTTACTTATTTACATACATACAAATGATTTTACCTTAATTACTTTAATATTATATGAATATTGAGAGGTACTAAGAGGTTTATTATTATTTAAGCAAGGTGTGCCCGGTAAACAGGTAACTGCCTGCAGATATGGTAAATTTCCATTTCAGATATATTTTCAATATAAAAATAAATAAAAACACATTGAAAACCTCAGCTTAATTAGCTTTAACTGTGTGATATTTTCCTAGCAAGCATGACAAATATTTGCTGTTTCCAGCTCGTCGACTTAAAATATTTAGTGCCTATCTTTGATTTATGTCGATGTGAATCGATTATCTCTGGACGATGACTTCCTGTTTAACGAAATAAATGTATTAAAGCTGTCGCCTGGCACTGAGCGGCTTTAAAGTGTGTCGTTTTCATGTTTTATAGACTGAATAAATGAATAATCAAGCAAACAACCACAGGATGAGTCAGTTATGGAATAACTCACAAACACCTTGTCTCATTGTCCAATTAAAACTTGAATGTATTATTTTTTCTCACAGTTTTCTGTCAGTGTTTTAATCTATTAACTCTTTGTACATGTTGTCATGTAATTAGTCATCTTCCCCTTATTAACATTGTAATGACAATAATTTAAAGTCACGGTGAAATAAATAAGAACACGTTTAACATTGATATCCTATGTTTGCATGTAAGAGTAAATGTATTAAATTTATTTGTACATGTGTGTGGTTGCCTGTGTTGTACCAGTAGGTGACAGGAAAATAATTCCCATCAAATAAATTATTTTAACAGGGCAGTTTGAATGGGATTTAATATTAGAGAAGAAAAATGCCCTGTAAGTGACTTTAAGCATTTCTACTCCCTAAAAGTTGAATAAGAGTTTTATTTGTTGGACTTATTGCAGTTCCTGTCTAAGTAGTAACACAAATCTTAGCACAGCTGGAACCATAGAGGGTCTTTCTAATAAACATGAATGTTTTTTTCTTTCCCAGCCTCCTCAGTCCTGTCAACTTGACCTACGACGTCTTCGATGGGAAGGGAGAGAGCACTCCCCTGGTGTTTCTGCACGGCCTCTTTGGCAGTAAATCTAACTTCCACTCAATAGCGAAGTCCTTGGTGCAGCGCACAGGCAGAAAGGTAATGCAGTGATGAAGACAACAGACCTGTCAGTTTTTACATCAAAAACATTCCCACTTATGTGTTCACTTTAAGCACCCTGTTAATAGTCTTCATACAAAAGCAGGTGTGGGAACGTACAGTTGACAGTGTGTTGTGTGTAATTTGATACAGCTTCCCAACAGTCTGTGCTGTTGCGAAACTGCCCTGACAGATAATCTCTCATGTGTTTCCTTGATGAAACTCGTGTTCACAACACATTCTTTGTTCGTGCTGGGCCCAAGACAGACACAGCTGACATAAGAGCCGATTCTGCGTGTCCGCTCTCTCGCCTCCTCTTCTCCAGTCCAAGTGTCCTAACTGTCCTTTGTCCAGTTAGGTGCTGACAGTAGATGCCCGTAACCATGGCAACAGCCCTCACAACCCCGTGCTGACCTACGAGGCGATGGCGAATGATTTGAACCACCTCCTCGCCCAGCTCCGTATCGACAAGTGCATCCTGATCGGCCACAGCATGGGTGGGAAAACGGCCATGACGACCGCTCTGACACAGGTCAGCAGTCACAAAATGTCACCATGAATTTATCATGATAGTACAATTCCCTCACTGGATGTCACCTGACCTTTTTCATTGTACATTCCTATGAACTATGAACTTAATAATCCTCCTGTCCTAGCAATTTCCATTTTCTTACTGGTTTTCCCACAGTGGCATTTTTTACTTCCATTGTCCTGCTTGTTTACCTCAGTCTGTCTGTCTCTGTAGCCTGCTTTAGTGGAGAGGCTGGTGGTCGTTGACATCAGTCCTGCTCAAAGCAGCACACGGTCCAACTTCCGGTATTACATCCAAGCAATGCAGGAGATGAAGATCTCCACAGACATCCCTCGTTCCACTGCAAGGCGGATGGCTGAGGATCAACTGCGCAGTTTAGTGAAGGTCAGGATCATCCATTACACTTCTATAATTTAATTTCTTATATTGTTGTTATTAAATGTTATTGCATTTCTATTATTATGTTAGTATTCAGAGATGTTTTTTCTAAGTCTGTGTTATTATTTTATTTCATTTACTAAATGTTTTTTTTGTTTTTCCCACCTAGACTAGTTGTAGGTAATTATCTTCATTGTGAGTGCTTTTTGATATGATACCACTTAGTATTTTAAATAAACAAACCAATAAAACCAACCTTTTCCCCAAAAACCATTGTTAGTTTGTCAGAAGTGTCATTTATCTGTTTTGTTAAGGGTTTTTGTATAGATAATAAATCTGTAAAAGCTGATCTGCTGGACCACTTGAGGTCAGCATTGTTCCATAACAATGCCACTTACCATTTTAGAGTCTTGGAGAGACACAATAATGGCATTGATTATGATGACATAAGACCAGTATACTGTGTTCTAGTCACAAAGGCAGGCCTAAGTCTTTGTTTGTGTTAATGTTGAGCAAGAAGGCTCCAGAAGGTTTTTAAGAGCTTTTCTTCTTAAGAAAAGTTCCCTGTCACATCTGAGAAGGATGTTAGTGAGGAATGTGAGTAAAGTAAGAGGAAAGCTGTTTTCCATAAAACTATAAACTAATAATTTACATCTGTAAAATGTTAATATATTTCAATAAATCTATGTAGATTCACTACATACCAGCCCCTTCGCAAAAAAAGGTGTTTATGCAGTTAACAGTTAAGCTCGTTATTCAATAAACTGCTGTTTCCTTCCGCAGGAACATTCAGTGCGTCAGTTCCTTCTCACTAACCTGGTGGAGCAGAACGGACACTACGCCTGGAGAGTCAACTTGGAGGCCATCTCAGCGCACCTTGATGACATCATGAGTTTCCCCAACTTTGACACCGGCTATGAGGGACCTACTCTGTTTTTGGGTGGAGCTAGCTCTGCTTATATCAGGTATAAAACACAGATTGTGAACTTTTTTTGAACAGGTAAAATATTTCCTCAAAAAGGTTCATATTAGAGATTTAAATTATAACATTTAAAGCTAAAGTATTTAGATTTTATATATTTATGAAAATAGGAAAATATTTTACAAAAAAAAAAATGCAAGTGGACACAAAATCATTCTGGGATGCTTGGACTGACCATTTAGTCAGTTTCTCTGATTACAAAAATGTAAACAATCCAATTAAAAATGATAGAGGTTACCTTGAGCTTATCGTAAATACCTAAACTTTAACAGTTTTGCACTGTGTGTAAAGGTAATGCGACATCTATTATATGCTGGATTAATCTCTCAATGATCACAACAAGAGTCCACAGACTCAATAACAGAATGTTTTTTCCTTTCTCCTGCTCTGTTGAGTGTTTCTGTTTATTATATCTCCTTTAGTCTTAAGCTGTACATGAGACATAAGAGACGTTGAACTTTCTGCAACAGCAAAGACGTTTGTAGAAATACAACTTCCAGAGAGAAGAGAGCTTTTATAATTTTTTATTGGTTTTTTTTATCCAGTTTAACTATTAATTCTAATGTTGTAAATGCAGTTTTTAATGTACAGGTGACCATTAAATTTTAATTTAAATAATTAAACTAATTCAGATATACTTCAAAGTAAGTGCCTGAGAGTGACTGCAGAGTGATGAGACTTAGTATTAAAAGGACTTTGGCTATACTAGCTAACATGCATAATCTGTAACCGGTAAGTGAATTTGAAAGCCACTGGCTGTGAGCACATGTGTGGCTCAAGAAAATACTAATGAACTCAGGTTTAAACAACTGGAATGCAAAATGTTGTCGTAATTATTCAGACAGAAGAAGGCACAGTAATGGATACAAGAGAAATAAAATAACACATGATTATACCTGAGAGGGTTTGCTTCAGGAAAGGCATCCAGAATGAAAAACAAATCTAAATTTGCGAGCAGCAGAAAGACTTTAGCTTAGAAGTAAGCACATCACACCAAAAAATATTCAAATATATTAAGACTGTCCTTTTATATACAGAGGAGAATGGCTAGACTGCTTTGAGCTGATAGTAAGGCAACAGTAACTCAAACAACCAGTTTTTACAACCAAGTTATGCAGAAGAACATCTCGTATTGTTTAACATGTCAAACTTTATAGCGATAGGCTGTAATTCACACAGGCTCACCAAAATTGGGCAACAGATGATTTGAAAAAACGTTGCCTGGTCTGACCTTGGATAGTAGGTCCAGAATTTGGCGTAACAACATGAAAGCATGGATCCATTCTGCCTGGTTGCCGGTGGTGTAATGGTGTGGGGGATTATTTCTTGTACATGTCACAGCCCACCAGAGTATTGTTGCTGTCCACGGTCATCCCTTTATAACCACAATGTATCCATGTTCTGATGTCTGCTTCCAGCAGGATAATGCATCATATCACAAAGCTCTGACACAGGTTTCTTGAACATGGCAGTGAGTTCACTGTACTATACTTAAAGTTTCAAGCACTTGTTGAGTCTATGCTATGATGAATTATAATATTTCTAAAACCAAAGAGAGGTCTGCCCTCTACGAGCAGGACTTAGAAATCTATTGTGACTGATATAAATTCTTATATATATTTATATATGTATTATATATGTAAATATACATGAAATAAAAGACTGTATAGTGTAAAATAAACATACCATTTAACAATATATAACCCCAAAACACGAACCCAAATACCAGTGATTAACAGGTTTCATTTATATTCCTTTAGCACTTTTTCAGTTGCATATTCATGACTTTTACCACCGCCTGTCTTCCTTATAACACCCTCCTCTTCCTCCTCCTCCTCCTGTTCACTCCTGATCCAGCTCCGACGATTACCCAGAAATCCAGAGGCTGTTCCCCAACGCAGATATCCAGTACATCCCAGATGCCAGCCACTGGATTCACGCAGACAAACCCTTAGATTTCATCAGCTCCATCATCTCCTTCCTTCAATCCTAGCTGCCTCCAGCGTACGCCTCTGAACTTTTTTTATGCTCGACACCGTGAGCGTCCGCCCGTCAAAAACTGAGGGTGCCGAATCAGCAGCTTCAGCAGGAGCAAGTGTAACTATTAACGATGCTTGTATTTGCCAACACTGGACCAAACTCACCCTTATACAACAGTCAGATCATACCTTTTAACAATATAGCACTTAGTGTAATGTACTGTAGGTGAACTTTTATTTTGTTTAGCCTCTCTGCCAGACAGGTAGTGTTATTAGATTGGCTGGTTTCTAGATGTGTGTTTGTTTTTTTGTTGATTTTTAGATAATAGAAACAAAAGAATCTCCAGTTTAACATAATGGGGCAGTTTTTGGAGGCGGTATACTAATCCAAAGAAATTCTCATTTGCACAGTGCTTCGTTTGTTTCCAGTGGCTTTAGGCCGAGGACAATCTGGGACCGCTGAAGTGTAGAAAGTCGTGACAGCACTGCAATGAAACAAATACTGTAAATCTTAGAAGTGATGAATGTGTTAAGCAAAAAAGGTATCAGGAAGTTCGAGCTTGGCGCAGAGGACGTGGTACAGGATTTATGTGGTCAGTTGGTTTGTCATAGGAATTTATTTTACTGTTGATAATAGTGATATATTCAGCTTTTGGTGCAGAACGCGTCTCTTCGTTTGTGTATCTGCTGTGTGTCGGACACGAGGATTTACAGGTCAGTTGCATTTTGCAAAACTCAAGGTCACGGAGAGCGATGGTTGTGTTTTTTAGGCCAACTCATGCATCTATGAAAGGTGAGCAGAAACTACACATACAGTATTATCGCACTGTTTCCTGAGTGTCTCAGGTTATAACTGGATATACTACTTATTACACACTTATGCTATTGTTTTGTCTGTCTGGGGATAAGCATCGGTAACGTCGTCGTGTCTTTGTATGTGGTCAGTCCAAATAGTGTTTTGATGAAACAATGTTTTCCCAGTCTGTATCTCATTTATCTCTACAAATAAGGCGCGTATGGGTATCTCACAAATATATGCTGCAACGAGGTACAACTGTACCTTGTTATGTGATCGTAATAGTAGTGAAACTGCCATTGTGTGAATAAGCAGGGTGTTGTTAATTTGTATACGTGCCTCTTTTATCCAGAGCTCCTTTTACATTTCTGTAAAACTTTATTAAGAAAAAACAACTTTTATTCTTCAATAATAATCTAGTAGAGTTTAGATTGGCAGCTGGGTTGCCAGTTCTGTGTGAATTTTCTCACAAGGAAAAGTTCAAGCACTTAGATGTTTACCAGAGTCAATGTTTTATGTTCTTTTATTGTCATTACGGGCGTCTAAAAAGGTTTAAATGGTCAGAATTAAGTTGAGTGAAACTCTTCTTAAGTAGTTAGTTGTTTTTTTTGTGAAGCTCCAGCTAGTAGAGACTCACCCTTTCTTCCTCTTTTAACCCACAAGACAGATTTTGTCTTGTTGCACAATATTAATAGTTGGTTAGCACTTCCACTTAAATGCAGATCTTGCTAAAGCTTCTGGACTGTTGCAGTGGGATGAGTGGATGACAAAGCAGAGCTCTCCATCAGCAACAGTATAAAAAATATTGTCAAGTTGTTCAGTAACATTACAAGTTGTTTGAAGACTGTAACCATCTGTTCAGGATTGTATAGAGTTTCACTTTGAGCATGCCTTCTCTGTGCTATATACATCCCTGTTTGTTGAATATGTTGCCATTATGATGGCATTCATTCTACATAATGACATATATGTATATAAATTTTAAATGTGTGGAAGATGCATATATATGTGGAATATATATTGTTGAAAATATATTATACAATAAAATGACCAGAAAAAAAAGTTGGTCATTTTTCTTTCTTTTTCATATTGCAAAAAGCAAACATGCTGACAGTGAACAGAAGTATAGACTGTAAATGATGGATGTCGCTCAAAGGTTTGTGTCGAGCCTCAAAGCTGAGCCAGTTCACTGTTGCTGTCTTGGCGTTTTGCAACTTGAAAATAACTTCACTGAGAAATCAAGGGGCAGTACATGTTCATACAGCGCTGTGAAACAGTATTTGTCCACTTCCCAATTCTTGTCACACTTACCATATTTTCCATACCATAAGGCGCGGAGTAATCCGGGTCCAAAACTCCGTCCGCTTCAGGTCCCAAAGTTAAACGAACACTGCGGCATCACTGAGAGTTAAAAACTGTCTAAATTCCTTCATTTTTAATATTTTTAATAAGCATTTTTAATAAAATGTTTAATAATGTTGCTGCTTTACTAGATGTAAGAATTAAGTTTAACATCCAGGCATCCATGAAAATAGAATTTATTAAATTTAACAGAGTTAGAAGTTAGCGGGCAGTTAGCTCACTAGTTTCCACCTAAACATGACAGCATGTCCTGAGTGAGAGATTTCTGAAAAAATTAAAAAGTACAGCTCTGCTACCACTTCCAACATAAAGACAGAACACTAAAAAGCAGTGACGTTTGTAGGGTTACTGAAGTTGGGCTAGCTGGTATAGAATGATGTGCTACGTGAACGCTAGTGACACAACTATGTTAGCATAACACTAGCACAGTGAAGCTGAAGGATGAACGCTAAGTTTTTTTCACTCGATAAAGGTTAATGTGAGGGTTTCCAATGGTTAGGGACAAATGCAATCGCATGGCATGATGCTGTAAACGGACAAAACTTTAGTCAGGAGAACAACAGAGATAATCCATCCACAATATGAGTCATTAATATACTACAACAACATGGGAATAGAGCAGCTGCAAGAGAATTCAACATTAATGAATCAATGGTACAGAAGTGGGGGAAGCAAGAAAAATGAGTAAAGTTTTACTTATCTGACTGTTTTGTTTTGCTTAATGTGCCTTATGTATGAAAACAAACCCGTTCATCGACAGTGCGCCTTATAATGTGGTACACTGTATGGTCCGAAAAATAGGGTACGTGTTACAGATCATTAAAAAAATTTAATTTTAGAAAAGATCATCTGAGTAGATGCAAAATGCAGTTTTTTAAAAGATGATCTCACTGACTAAGGAAAACGGTTAAACCTAACTACCAAACCTTCCTGGTCCTGTGTAAGAAAGTAATTGCCCCCAAAACCTACTAACTGATAGGTTCACCCTTGGCACCAAGAAATGCAATCAGAGTGTTTGCTGTAACCACTTGATTGCATTTCTTTTGTTTTGGCCTAATCTTATTTGCAGAATTGTTTTCATTCAGCCAAATCGGAAGGTTTTCGATTATGGAAGTTTAAGGTGATGCCAAAACATCTCAATCTGATTCACGTCCAGACTTGAATCAATTCAAAACTTTCATTTTGCAGGTTTTTGGGGGTTTTTTGAGCCATTGAAAGGTGGACTTGCTGATGTGTTTTGCATCGTCGTACTGCTGCATAACCAAGTTGAGCTTCAGGGCACGTCCTGATGTTCAGACATTCTCATTTAGGACTTTCTGGTAGAGAGCAGAATTCATGGTTCCATCAATTACAGCAAATTGTTGTGGTCCTAAGGCAGCAATACCACACTATCACCATCACGTCTGATTGTTGGTGTGGTCTGGTTTTATGTCATATGTAACGGAACTCAGACCTTCCACAAAGTTCAGCTTTTGTCTCACCAGTCCACTGAATATTTTCCAAAAACGTTAAGATGCTTCTTGGAAAATGTGAGATAAGCCTTTGCGTTCTTTTTGGTCATGGATGCACTTTTTACCCGTACTCTTTCCTAATGCTGACTCATCTTGATGCATTCTCAATCATCCAGGTAAGTAAAACCCCAAAAACCTTCCAGATGAACCTTCATCTACGTCCAGATGAACAGAATCAACTTTTTGGGGGTTAATGCTGACTCGTGAATGCTGACCTCAACTGAGGCATGTGAGTCCTGCAGTTCTTTACATGTTCTGGATTGTTTTGTGACCTTTAAGTGATTTTTTGACTCACCAGGTCTGACAGTAAACAGGCCCGGGTGTGGCTAGTAAACCTGAACTCAGCTTTCCAAAAAATATGGTTAAGCACAGTTAATTCATAACTTTACAAGGAAGGCAATTACTTAAACCTACATCACAGATTGTGTAGGTTTTTCCTTAAAGGTACGGTGTGTAAAATCTGACCATTAAATGTCAGTAGCTTGCACAGTTTTGTTTTCTTACCTCTCCCAGTTCAAGCACAAAATCCTGACTCCAGTGGCCGTTTTGTAGGACAAACAACTCTTGAGTGTCGTTCGTCTGTAGTGAGTGTAGGCTGTCAGTATGCTGTTTACCTCGGTTTGTCCACATCTACTTACTCTGTAAGAGGCTGTAAAAGTTCATAAAAGGAGTCTAGTATGAGTCAGAGAAGCTCGCTGTCCGATGACAATGATAAAAAGGTAAAATGTTAAGGAAATGCTACGCGGTAATCGCTGCTTATTTTTTTAACACTCACGTGTTAGAGCCTTGACTTCAGCTCAGGAGCTGAGGCTTGCGGTAAGGAGGAGGAAGAGGATAACATTTTATTAAGATGTTTTTATTTCTTTGGTAAAAGGTTCCTCTTCTCAGAAATATAAAGATAAAGAATAGATATTAAGTTTTATATCTTGAAGGTGCAGGCATGAATTAAAATTTGCATCCGCAAATGGCTACGAGTTCTTGTTTCCTCTGCTTTTGGCATACTGCATATATGACACATATATTAGGCAGGATGACAATGTCCATTCAGATACTGGATTCAACATGGCAGCTTCCACAAACAGGCGCCTGTTTCTGTGCATTTCTAATGGATTAATTCTAAGTTTAGGAGACCATAATTTACCAAATCAGCATCATGTTGCCTTGGTAAGACTTAAAAGTAATGACAGAGCACCCCATCCCCCACCACCCCTGCCAAAAAAATATCAGGAAATATTAAAGGTAGCTGAGATTTAATTGTCCCTCAGATTTTTACAGTCACAGCCTTTTGATTCAAAATCTAGAGGAGTGGACCCTTGCTGTTCAAAACACTAATTCACTTTTCAGGCCTTGAAGCAAAACCCACATATAAAGTTGATTATTTAAAGGGACTTAAAATAAACTGAAGCTGGACACCAAGAGTGCTTTTTATACAGCATAAGAACTGAATAGGATTTTAATTAATTTACAACAACAGCATTTGTAAAACCGAATAAGATTAACAGTATTTAATAAGTACATGTCTTCATATTATGTTTCGTACATAAATTGCACTAGATTCAAGATCCAAAATATGTTTCCCAAGAATATTGAAACATCTCCTCCAGGTATGTTGAGATATTTAAAAAAATACATGATGGTTCTTGCACAGAAAAAGTTCAGTGACTTTATAAAAACTCCTTAAACAGAATTTGCAATATGCAATATTATTGTTCTTTGCAGAAGTGTAACAGACATGTCCCTTTATTCAATCCAGCTCTCTGGAGCGTTTTCGCATCACACTTGTTTCAGCTGTTTATGGCTGCCTTCCTGACAAGCTGTCACATCATCCTGTCCAAACAACTAAGACTGTAAGTAAGAGCAGAGAAGGAGATTAATGTGAAAACAGTCTTTTAGTTTCAAACGGCACAGTGAGGCTCAAACGACAACGAGAAGCAGCGTGTTTTTCACTGTGGAGGAACTCTAAAGAGCTACACGTCAGAGTTTTGCAGCAGAACGAGTGTTTGAAGTCATTCGAAGTCATCACTACTTCAGTCGAGCGATACGACCTGAAAGCCATCGTCTTCTTCCCTTCCTCTCGCTAAATCCTGGTCTCCTTGACGACTGCTCTTGCCCATCCTGAGCTTGTCCCTCCAGTTGCTACTTCTGCCAATGGTAGGGGGCGTTTTGGGAGCCGGAGCAGCAGATGCTGCAGACTTTTGGTGGGGTTTTTGGTTTGAGCTGTTTGCGGGGGTGGCGGCTCCAGCCACAGGGAAGGTGGTCGGCCGCTGCATGGGTGCTCTGTTCGTCCTCCTCAGGAGGCCCATGCGAGAGGGCTTCTTCTGGTTCTGCTCTGCCTGCTGCTGACTCTTCACCTGCTGTTGGAGGATCAGCTGAAAGTCCTCCTGAGGTAAGTCAAGGAAAAAACAATGTCAGCACATCTTTACAGCACATCCATCCATTTTCTTCTGCGTACTTGTATAATCATGGAGAGACTGGAGCCTATCCCAGCTGTTATAACAGTGGCAGGTAAAGTAGACACTGGACAAGTCGCCAGTGTGACACAGTGCTAACACATAGAGGCAGTTCACTCTGACATTCACAGCTGTGGTCATATTAGAATCATTCAAGCACATCTACAGACTGGTCTCTAAGCAAAGGTAGGAAAAAAGTGAGAAAATATGCTGATTGGCCCAGTTTTATAACATTAGAGTGTGACATCTGTGTCACACATGCCTTTTCTGCAGCTGCTTTCAGAGCGATGCATGTAGGCTGTACCGAAATGTATTAAGGGAAGGCCGTAGAGACAGATTCAGGGCTTTTCATGTTTTTATATCACAATTACCCCACTAATAAGTGCTCACACATAATGCATGCGTACTGGGAATCTGTCTAATAAAGCAAAAAACATAACTACATTAAATTTGGCCTTTATCCACCCCTGGATCACCCACAGAGTTGCTGTTACTGCTTTTTAGATTCCTCCAAGGAAGTCCTGTTCTGAGCAACCATCACTAAAGCTGATGGTTGCTCCTTGACCTTACCTTATCTGTAATGACTATTAGACCAATCTGAATATTGTATTAGCGTTGAGTCCAAAGACGACCAAACCAAAGACGGCATATCTGGTCAGGAACTCAATAACAATTGAATTTGTCCTGCAGGTACAAACTATCTACTTGGAGTTTAATGGAAATTTGATGATGCCCCTAATAGTCATCATGATGAGTTTTTACATCTCCACACACACATCATATATATCGACCGCCCTCACTAACTTCTGATGCAAACCCAGTCATTTTGTTGCATAAGCTGGCCTGAACTATGACAGAAACACCTCAGAGCTTCAAGGTCGACTCCAAGTAGGATTTCAGGTGTAACAAGTTAAGTCACGAGTCACTTGAGGAACAACATTCAGCAGAAATGTCTTCTACTGTGATGCGTAAGTTCAATAAGACAGGTCTATAATCACTTGTTTGCCTGCTTTCCTGGGTTTTTGGCTACAAGTCTACGCTTTACAATATTTCCTCTTTCCCACACTGTAAAACTCAATGCTGACATCATCGCTCTAGTCCAATCATTTATCTTTTATGTTTTATCTTTTATCTTTTATCTTTTATCTTTTGTCTTTTATCTTTTATCTTTCTCCGAGCTGCTCGTGTCATTCTATCATTCAAACTTTATTTCATTTTTTTTAAAACACAGATACCACTATACTCTGTTATGAGGGGTCATCAAAGTCTAATCACCAAACATCATGTTGAGTTCTTCCCAATAATCTCTCCTTAAACAGTGAATGTGCAAAATTTGTGTGTAAAAATATTTTTTGGACACTTCTCTTAAAGCAGCCATTCACACCGGCAGTTTTGTGGCATTTATTTCTTTTTGTCATAAACTTAAATTTTCCAATTGTTTTTCCGACAGGGATGAAACACATCTGACCAATCAGACCATTGGATTTGCCTACAAGTGCACCTCAGAACGCGCACCAATAAGGAATATAGATTATATAGAATATTTTACCTCAGACACACAGCTAGACAGCTCCAAGCAAATGAGCTCCCTGAAATTATTTGATCCCAACTCTGCCAACAAAGCTCAAACTGCCACACTGACATACTGAAATATGTACGAAAGCAGCCGCGATCCAGTTTCAGCACCACAGCTCTTCCTTTTCTTGTTTAGAAACATCAAGACCAGCTCTACATTGCCTGATGTTGACCTCTGTTTTTTCAAGGTGCATCTTTTAAGGACGAATTTTTCACAAAATTGCAACGTGTTCGGTGTGCGTGTTGTTGTTTTGGATGACAGTATTTTTATTCCAGCGTTGATTCCACGTTCATCTTTATCTTGTAAAAAGGTTGTAACATTAAAAACATTTACTGTATGGTCCTTAGGATTAACCCAAAATAAACAGTGGAGTCCCACTGTGTGACTTAGCAGACTGCATAAATACATATAGATAAAAGGATCACTAAAACTACACAAATAAAAGCAAACAATTAAGAAATTCTAGGAAAATGGCGCTAATGAAGGTCTAAACACAAAGAAATCTAAGATATAATAAATGGGTAGGCTTTTGATATTTTACAAAAAGCCAGAAACACACATAAATGAGATTCACATCCTATCCTGAGATGCATCCGAGATGAACACTGACAGTGACAGTAAGGTTTTGATGTTTTGTATCAATTACTCACAGATGTGCGATGCATTAAAACCACACGTTTTCTTCTAAACTATGCAAACATAAGTCTTCCATCTTTCATGCAGTTTAAGTGAAATGACTTGAGGTTTCAGGTACACCCGAAACAGATGCTGCTGCTCTCAACATTAAAGAGCATGCCGTGTAGTTTCAGTTTAACGCTGCAGCAGTCAGGTGCTCGGAAGATGAAGATGTGGGCCATAAGCCAAAGTGCTAGAACAGCCGCTGGCATTAACCCCTGCACGTGATGACGTGCTCAATTCTTTACAAGAGAGTTTTAATTGCAGTCTGGTGTGTGTTTTATTGGCTGAACATGGAACCAGGTTGCAAAAGTATGTGTGCGTGCGTGTGTCCTACTTTCCCCCACTCCTTTGAGTGTCTTATGTTTACACCTTCCCACCAGCTCTCTTTTCCTCAGTAAAGCCCAGTGTGCTCAGATTATAGATCTCGGTTGAGTGTTTGCCCAGAGAAGCACACCCTTGTGTTGTCTCTGTTAAACATTAAACTCATCTCAGGTTTACCTTCCAGGCCTCGAGCTCCAGCGACAGTTCCAGACGTTTCTGTGCAGCTTCCAGCAGGTGGTTGTTCAGCGTCATCATCTCCGTCTTACTCCGCAGCAGCTCGGCCTCCATCGCCTTTTTCCTGCACAGAGGAACAGAAAGAATGACACACTGCACAAAAATAGATGCAGTACAGTCAGCTTCCCTCTTTTTTTCCCCCTCTTACATTTTGATTATTTTGCTCTTTAGAGGAGTGTGACTGTGTATGTGCTCACTTTTCTATGGCCTCATCTCTGTCCCGCAGCGCCTGCTGGAGAATTGCACTGTCTTCTGCCACCTTTCCTCCAGGTTTGGACTCCTGGATGGACAAACAGGCAAACATGGCAGCGTTATCTTTCTTTCCATTACCTAACATTTTCCACATTTAATCTCACTAACTTTAGTCTCTCTTATCAGCTGAAATCTGGCCTCTACCTTAGTTCCACACCTTGAAAGTTTCTGTAAACATCTCACAAAGCAAACTCCGGAAAGACTTGCTGATGGTGTTACTTGTAAACTTGTTCGACTGCATACCTGAGCTTAGCACATGAGTGGAGGAATTAATGATGTTTTTTTCTGAGGCAAACAATGACGATGTTTCATCAGGAGGAGACAAAGATGCCCTCAGCGTGAGCGTTAGTATCTGTGTACAAGCCTCGGGGCTAATGCTTAGAGGATTTTTGTGGTGTTAGTCAAAGACAAATTACTCGTGTTAGGATGGGGTTTTTTTTATTTACTGTGGCCCATTTTCTTAAGTGTAATACACAATTTTGTTTCCCAAACAATGAAAAAATATGTATTGATTTCTACAAATGATGTAACAAAGATTCATGGCCTTTACTCTATAATTTCCTGCTTACTGACTCCCCAAAAGGCCCATTGTTAGCCAAAAACTAACAAAAGCACTACAAAAATGTATTAATGCTTCTTTTGAAGTCACGTTAATACCAGGAGTGCCCAGTGGTCTAAAGACTATATAATCACTAATGTTTAAGGTTATACAATGGGGCAAATAAATATTTGATATCTTGCTGAATTTTTTAGTTTGCTCACGTACAAAGAAATGAGCAATCACTAATTTTTATAGTAATTTCATTTTAATGGTGAGAGACAGAGAAGCATCCCAAAAAACACATTACATAAACGTTATAAATTGATTTGACTAACGAATTCAGCGAGGGATCAAATAATAATTTTGCTCACTGAAACTAAAATTTCCATTTCAATCATTTGTCACCTTTGATCTTCTGCTGGCATAAAAACACTCGTCTGAGTAACGTGTCCAAAAACCAGCTCAAACAAAGACGTCAGAGAAGTAGAAGTGCTGACGAGCTTTATTTACTCTGACCTGTTTGGTGTGGCTGATTGCCAGTTTGCGGGCCACGTTCTGCAGCTGGCCCAGAGCGGCGTCCAGGCGGTTTTCCCCATCGGACGGCTCGATCTGGCTGGACTCTGGCTCTGTCAGCGGGTGCAGCAGCCTCAGAATAGACAAAACTTCCTCTGTGACCTGGAATAAAAATCAACGGAAAGGAATTTTTTTTTAAACCTCCAGAGCTCTGCGGATGTATACCATGGTACTGTGTTGTGGTAAACTGTACCCGATCTTTGTGTTGACTCCAGCCCTCTCCTTCTCTGCTTTCCTGCAGTTTGTCCACCTGGGCCTTCAGCTTGATACTTCGTCTGCGGGACAGCTCCACTTCTCGCCGTACTTCTTTAAGCTACAAACACCATAATTTAATATCCCATCAGAAGGTTTTTTTGTTTCTTTTGCTGTGAAAGTAAATCAAAGCCCGCACCCAAAAACTCCTACTTCATGACATTTTTTACACAATCTGAACAGAAACTGCTAATCTACAATCTCGAGTGAAACAACAGATAAAAAATCCAGTCATACTAGTTGAGAGGTCATCCAACACTAAACTGTTTGATAACGTTCACGTCTTCACACATGAATGTAATCCTGGAAGTGTGCGTACACACAGATATCAGAGATATAGGACTAATAAACGCTGTTAACATGTGTCCAAAATCATTCATTGTTACTGGAAACTGAGGTTTACTGCACTCTGACAGCAGAGCACCAAACGTGTTTTTATTCTACTTCATTATGTTTGCATGGCAGGACTCTGTGCCCTTTGTGTGTTTGTACCCTTTGATACACTGCTAAGCAACAGTTCAATCAGCCTCCTCCCTGTTTTACAGGTTTCATGTTTGACAATCCTCTTCAAACAGATCTCAGTTCAAGCGCTGGTGCTTTAAAATATTTGTGTTTTTTACACACGTGAATATTAAAAAGACTATCTTGGCGTTACCGTGTCTGAGTAGTGTCCCAGTGTTCTGCGTCTGCTGAGCGGCTTGCCACTGTTTAGCAGGTCTGGTAGGGTCCCATCTAGGTAGTCTTTCTGGAAAGAGTTTGTATTTTCATTGGATCCTGACCCTTCAGAGTCCCTTGCTTCCTCTGAGGCCACCTCACCCATGCTGTCTTTCTCGTCAGACTGTGAGGTGCTTTCGTCATCACCCAGCTCATCTTCGCTGATATCGTTCAAATTCAATTCGTTAATGAGGCATGTGTTTTTACCAGCCAGCAGACTGGCAGTGTTTCCTTTAGAGTAATCTTTCTGTGTCTCGTCTACAGACTCTTCTGGATCGTCTGTCTTTGTTGTGGCATTTGGTTCAGGTTCTCTTGGCAAAACCGTTGCTCGGTAATAAGTATATTTGTTCCTGAGCGGGCCCAGCTGTCTGCCCTCCAACCTGGTCAGAGAGGAGTAGAGTTGCTCGCTGGTGGTGACTCGAGGTCTCAGCTTCTCATTGAGGACTGAAAAAGGCTGACTGAAATCCATGGCCGGCTCTGTAGAAGTCACAGGCAGAAGTGGGCTCAGTTAAACCATCTGCAGACAGCGCCAGGTAAAAACAAACTCAGGAAAGCAAGAGGAAGTCCATAAAACAAGGTGGAGTGAGGATGACAAATAGAATGTCATTAAACTTGTTTTACCTGAACTGTGTGCGTCTTCACTGGGGCATGATATGACACGATGTGATGTCAACGGAGGCTGTGGCTGCAAGTGGCCCGTCTGAGCTTTCTTCCTCCTTTTTCTGCCGCTACAAAAACATGACGTGCAAACATACCACAGCAGCAGGGAGACAAATGGGAGGAGGGCTTCTGATACAATCTAGTTATTCAAACCTGACGCATGAAACTTTCTTTAAACTCTTCCTTTATCAAGAAAGTCACACATACATAGAACATAGCTACTAGGAGTAGGCCAGTAAACAGAGATGAAAATAAATTACACAACAGCATCAGCGGAAGTGAATGTTTGCTTGTGAAAAATCACACTTCTGATAAGTCCCTGATTTATTTTTGGTACTGAAAGACTTTGGGGAAAACACCAGTTAGAGTCATTCCTGATATCTGAGGTAAAACGGTTTCTGTGACAAACCTCCCACATGCCTGTGCAAAGATGAATCAGTAAGTGACTGAAGGAAAAAAATGATCATCGTCAGTTATGTGCATTTAAAAAAGCTGTTTCCATTACAGTTCACATGGTTCTGCGATTCACCAAGATGCAGCAAGGAAGTGGTTCTTGATTGTGTTTTTCCCACTAAGCCAAGGCTGTTTTGAGCAAGAAGTAGGTCGCCTCTAAATTAAATATTCAGCCAGATAGGCCCACTTTTTAAAAAAATAAATTCTCTTAAATATGGAATCAGACATCTCTATTTCACTGTTTTTAAATGAGGTGCTTCTGCTTTTTTACCCGTCAGTGCCACAATTAATCTTGTAATTTGCCTTAATTACCTTTTTCTTTTTTTGCAGTATACAACTACCTTATTGTGGCTAATCAAAGTCAGTAGAATGACAGACTGAGGCACATACCTATCTGAACAAATGTTAGAAATTGTTTAACTTTATTTATGCCTCAGAGTTTTAATCAGATATATGTGACACAGAAAGTTTTCACAGGACTGCATTCAGTCATGCTAGAAACTAAATACACCCTATTATCTACAATCCTGTAGAACCACATCTAACGATGTGGAGGAATTTTGGCTCACTTTTTTACTAATGTTGTTTCAATTCATTGAGGTTTGTGGGCATTTCGTTATGCACAGCATTTCAATCATGTGCTTCCAACACTTCCTCCTTTCTTTTTCAGTCATTCTGGTGTAGATTTGTTACCGTGTTTGGGATCAATGTCCTGTTGCATGACCATACAACCTAGCTTTAGCTGTTGGATGGACGGCCTCACATTTGAATCTTTGGTATATAGAGGACTAGCCCGTGGCTGCAAAACAAGCCCAAACCATCACCCCTCCTCCACTGTGCTTGACAGCTTTTACTAGATGTTTCTACTAATGTGCTGTGTTTGTCCATTACGTTACATATCTCCAGTTTCACCTTGTCTGTTCAAAGGACATTTTTCCTTTTGTTCATATGCAACAATGCAAACCTAAGCTGTGTTCCCATCTTCTATTTGGTTGGAAACCCTTCCAAACAGGCCAGTATTTTTCTTATTGTACTGTCTTGGACTTAACATTTAACATGCTGAGGCCTGTAGAGTCTGAGATGAGAGCACTTTGTTTTTGCGTATCATCTCGGAGTATTGCATTGTCTGACCTTGTGGTCAATTTGCTAGGAATTCTATTCCTAAGAAGATTGTAGCATTAAGCTAACACACACCTACTTAGTTAATCGAGTAAATTTGATAAGCAGCACCTGGCTGCTACTTATCCACTTGCTTCCCGTAGAAGCTGTAAGGCCATCTGCATATAGTCCTGTCTATGAGCCTGTTGCAGGTAGCGATTGGTTATCGTAGCTTAGCATTTTTGATTTCCAGATCAAAAGCACCTCAGCACATTTAAAGCTTTCTAATTAACTCTTTATGTGGCTTAATTCTCACAAACAGAAACAAAAAGAGTAAAGAATTAAGAACAGCTTATTATTATTCAATAATAATAATAATACATTTTAATTATAAAGTTGCCTTTCAAGACACAAGATAAAATGAACAAACAGTGGGTTCACAGTGAATATGCACATTTGAACAGATGGGTTTTGAGTTGAGATTTAAACTGGGGGTAAAGAGTTCCACAGCCTGGGAGCAGAGCAGCTAAAAGCTCTGCTTCCCATCGTGCTGAGGCGGAAAGAGGGCACAGCGAGCTGGATAGAAGAAGAAGATTGAAGTGAGTGGGCAGAAGAGATAGTGCTTAACAGGTCAGAAAGGTAAGGAGGTGCAAGGTTATGAATGGCCTTGAAGGTGAGCAGAAGAAGTTTGTATATTATCCAGAATTTTACTGGGAGCCTCTGAAGTTCCTGAAGAAAAGGGGTGATGTGCTGGTAGGAGGGGGTTATGGTGATAACGCGAGCAGCAGAGTCCTGAACCAGTTGAAGCTTATGGAGGGATTTATGGGAGAGACCATGCAAAAGAGAATTGCAGTAGTCAATAAGGGAGGTAACGAGACTGTGGACAAGAATGAACGTAGACTGGGTGGAAAGAGAAGGATGTAATCTGTTTATGTTGGGTAGATGGAAATAGGCAGAACGGGTGAGATTATTGATGTGAGATTTATAGGAAAGTGAACTGTCTAGGATGACACCAAGGCTCTTAACCTGAGGAGAAGGGAAAACTGTGGAGTTATCGATAGTGAGTGAGAAATGGTTCAACTTCAAAAGGTTGGATTTGGTGCCAATAAGGAGGATTTCAGTTTTATCCTCATTGAGCTTTAGAAAATTAGAGCTATTTACTAAGTTTTGAATGCTTTCTGCTGTTTGTAACTGATGTAATAACTGAACAGTCTGGCAACACATAAGATGAAAAAATATATATTTATGATTAAACAAGATTTTTTTTTTAAAGACAGACATAGTAGGTGTTAAAGGTTTGTTACCATTTGGGTGTGAATACTTGAGGTGAAATGTGGTTTTGACCAAAGAAATTGTGGGGGAATATTTGGGTTGGAAGCTGATATCTACAAACAGTTCAATTCACAAATGTAAATCTCACACTAGTATTAGATTGTTATACATATTGCTTAAAATGTTCAATTAGTCAACATAGTTATTAGGTATTGTGAGCTCAATAATAATTATAATAAGCTGCAAAGTGAACTTGGCAACGTCCCAAAGAAATACTTGTTTCACATTCTTTCTCAGTGCTGCTACAGATAGTTTTGTCACCACATTTATTAATGAAGTCCTCCTGTGCCCTGATACATATGTCAGATTTAGATTTTTCTATTCTATTTTTTAATATTATGTATTTAATGTGTATGAAATAATCCCATGACTTTGCTTTCTGATGTCAAAGCAAAAATATTCAATAAAACTTCACCGTGCTCCAGAAATATTTGTGCACAATTGCTTCACATTATAACGCATTCCAAGAAGCTGCATCGTCAGACAATACCTGTGGAGGTGCTCTGTGACAATGGGAGGCTATTCATATGCATTTATTTGCAGGGCGGTCCCTGTTGTATTTCCAGTGAATCAATTTTAAAATGTCAGCAGTGTTGCGCGTTTAATTTTTGTCTTGTGTAATTATGTTCCAATCAGAAAGAAAGTTTGGAGTTATTCTCACTGTTTTGGTAAGGTTCAATAAAGGGGGTGGAGCCTTGTGGAGCACAAATACCAGACTGCACAGCACCATTTGTTTTTCCTTGTTTTTAACCAGGAAGATTAAAAAAAAAAAAAAAAAAACTTTCTGCAAAGTCATTCAGAATTTGGTAACAAGACATCCTAACATCTGCCTCTAACTTTGCTCTCCTCCTCAAGAAATGCAGCTTAAAACAACCTCTGCACAAGCTGTTTGATAACAGTTTGTCCATTTTATATCATTAGAATAACCAGGACTCAAACTGATTCTTTGGTCAGGGCTAAGACACTGCATCACAAAGTCAGAGGTCTTGGCTTTATACTGTTACTGTATTTAACCAAACTGGAGTTTTTCAAAATATTTCTGGTCTGTTTAGCAGAATGAACCCAATCAGTCAGACCCTCACTATGGGAAAGTAAACAGAAAGCCAAGGACAGGATTAGAGAAGCCTAGACTGAACAAACGGACCAATTTACTACCCAGTCACATAGAAACGCTCAACAAAAGACACATCCCACCACATGGAAGGAAGACTACCAATGCTGGCAAAGAGTGCCCCACTTGTTCATTTCACTGGATATGTTCAGAGGCATGTAAGCAAGTCTCTTTAGTTAAGCCTGTGAATCGTTCTCATTCAGTTCACAACAGCAGCCAACTCACAGAGCTTTGTATCACAAGGTAAAGACCCCACAATATTAGAGATAGAAACCCAACAATCAAGCACTAGCACTATGCAGCAGAAACAGCTCAGGGATGTGCAGCCATGTGCTGTGACCAGTGAGGAGAAAGAGAAAAGAGGGGCACAGAGGGAGCACAAACAGCAGTACTCTGCGGGGATTATATAGTACAATGAGGTCTTTTGAGAATAAATGTTGGATAAATTCAGGAATTCACAGGGATCCACTGAAGAGAAGGTAACGGGGGAGAAACATGATCTCGCAGTACTCACGCTGCAAGGTTGCAAAACGAGGAATTTCAACAGTCCAGCCTAGAAAGAAGGAAGTAGTTTGGAGAGAGCTGAAGAATTTTAGATTGATGTTGGAAGTGTCCAGAATCGACAAGATTAGAAATGTGAACACCAGAGCTCAGGTTGAGTGTCTTGGGAGCCAAAGGTTTGAGAGGCAAGGATAACAAGCTTGGACATTTACAGAAGAGAAATAGTGGATATACTGGACAAAGAATGTTGAAGATGGAGGTGCCGGAAGAAAAGAGGAAGACCAGACGGGAGATTCATAGATTTAGAGAGATGTGAGGGATAGGGTGAGATGGAGGCAGATTGTCTCCTGTGGCGACCTCTAAAGGCGAAGTAGCAAATGCATGGTGTAATCATTTAGCATCTGGCATGATGTTACTGTTACAGGTAAACAGAAAGTTCTTGGAAAATAGCAATAAATTCTTTTTTTCATCATTTTAAAAAGTATTTTTTATTAAATGTTTCATAATGGTAGATTTCCCTTTATTCTTTATAAAATTCTCCACAGGAGAAATATAGTTAGCTTCACGTTTAATGTGAATTTCTTCCTCATTTTTATTTAGTCCTTTGCTTCCATCTTGTTGTAAACTTTAAAGTCATCACATTTATTATTAAAGGCTGTTCACTGCTGGCTCAAATCCACACTGCTGTCCTCTGAGGCTATAGTTCTGCCTTTTCTTTTTTCTTCCTGCCCTTCTGTCCATCACTGGCAGCACATCTGAATCCAAGGTTGTCAGAAGCAGAGTCGGGAGTGTTGCCCATCCTGCAGGATGCACAGTTGTAAGCATTACTCAAGATTAAATCGGTGGCTCTGGGTCTGAACATACGTCATCTTTTTTTTTTTTTTTTTTTTACCTCAGAAACTCACCTGGTTGTGATTCGAGCCTTGTGATTAGCTGAACCGTCCACTGTGTCGATCCAGGAGGCACCGCGCAGCACGTACATAGGCCTCGCTGCTGAAAAGCGTGTGGATGTCCACTCCCATGTATTTCCCATCATGTCATACAGTCCTGGAGGAAGAATGGGCATTATGTGTTAATGTTTACAACAAAAAATGTGAGAAGAAAAATCAAATGTTTCCAAAAGCTCAAAACACAAATGTAAAGTCTTAATGCACAGTTAATATTCCTCTTAAACATCTTAGCTACCAATCAGCTCTTTCATCATGCTGATAACATGTGTGTTAAAACAAGATTACCATAGCTATTCTGGGGAGGGTATGCTGTAACAGGAGAGATGCCGTGGTATCCATCCTCTGCAGTGTCTCCATCTGGGAAAGACCCCTAAAATACACGAAAGCTAGAATTACCACAATACCATGTTACACTTTAAATCCATATTTGTCCAGACTCACAACACAGTAAGTGAAGAATTAAATGAGTCTTGGTCACAGATGGGCAGTAAAGCGTAATCCGATTACTTTTTTCAAGTAATGAGTAAAGGGATTACTATTGCAAAAAAGTAATACGTTACTGCGTTACTAAACCATTATTTTGTTTGTGAGAGTGTCTCATGACAATGACGTAGGAGCGTGCGACGTCCATGGCAGCAATAGACGTGTGTCGATCAACAACAGATAATATGGACTGCGTCTGAGTACTGAGTACAACCATGTGGCGTTTAAAGCTTTGAAGTACTGACATTACTTTGAGCTTGATTCTGTAAAAAGTGACAAAAACAAACGTCTTTCTACAGCAAAAACTTTAACTTTAAATCTGAGCAAGCACCAGGCAAGCTGCCACAGGAATGTTGAATTCACAGAGAAACCCCCGGATCCTATATAGGTTTATAACGTATTTAAAACGTATTCAAGTTGTGTATCATGTTTTTTAAAGTAACTTAAGTAACAAAGTAACTAACTACTTTTGAAAAGAAGTAATCAGTAAATTTAACAAGATTACTTTCTTGGAGAAGTAATCAGTAATTAGTAACTAATTACTATTTTCAAGAAGCTTGACCAACACTGGTCTTAGCAACAAAGATTAATCTTCCCAACTCTGGATCCATACAAATTTAAAATATAGTCGCATGTTTTGTTCCTCAATAACAAAACATGCGAGTGTAAAACATTGTTTTACATAAACACAGAGGGTTTTTTCTGTATTCATAGATATACAATATATATTTACTTAATAACAAAGACAAAAACATAATGTCAGTGGCGAAAGAAGCATTAGTGAAAACCTAATCAGAGCCTCCCATGAGAACAATACTAATGACCTGATGATGACCTAACCATGACTGCAACATGCTGACCTGCCACAGGTTGGTTCTGTTGGCCTGGAACTTGTTTCCCCATGGGTAGGTCCGACCTGCAGCATAACAGCCAGGAAAGAGATTAGATGAACAATAAAATTATATTTTAATTATATTTCAGTTTTGTGAAAAAGTCCATTATTCAAACTAGTTTCCTGATTTTTCACAAAGACTTGACTGTATCTGAAACACAAAAGCAGTTTTGGGTTCCTCTGTCGAGACAATAACAAAGGAGCTGCTGAGCAGAAACATCACTGTGTGTGACTTAAATGTTGTCAGCTGGAAGTGAAAGTCAAAAACTCTACTATAATAGCAGTAAACATTATACCTTGCAGCCCCCCACGTGCAGCCCACTCCCACTCCTCCTCCGTGGGCAGTCTCTTGCTTTTCCAGCTGCAGAAGGCCTGGGCGTCATTCCAGCTCACCTGAACAACCGGAAAGTCCAGACGATCTCGAATCCCCGAACCAGGCCCTGAAGGCTGAACAGTAGAGGGTCAATGTGCGTGGCAAAAAAGTAGGCATGTCCAGAGGTATAACTTATTAGACTCTTTGTTAGGTACCTGCTCATTAACATAAATATCTAATCAGCCAATCATATGTCAAAGGCTCATGATCAACACAACCTGCTGAAGTTCGAACTGAGTATCAGAATGATGAAGTAAGGTGATTTCACAATCTGCTGATGTTCTGGGATTTTCCAGCACAAACATTTTAGGGTTTACAGAGAATGGTATGTAAGAAAAATATACAGCAGCTCTCTGTGTTAAAATGTCTTGTTTATACCAGAAGTCAAAGAAGAATGCTGGCAGGAAGGCAACAATAATTCTAACAACCACTTGTTACAACAAATGTATAAAGAAAAACACCTCTGAATACTGAAACTGAGACTACAATTTGGTCGGGCTCACCAAAGCAAAAGTTAGACAACAGAAGACTGGAAAAACGCGGTCTGGTTTGATAAGTGTCGATTTACGATAAAGCACATTTGGGATGTGGACGCAACAGAAGAGTTGCATTGTGGATGTGCAGCTGATGATCTGCAGCAGCTGTGTGATGCTGTCCTGTCAACATGGACCGAAGTATCTAGGAATGTTTCCAGCACCTTCTTGAATCTGTGCTACAAAGAATTCAGCAGTGCTTAAGGAATAGGGGTCTGACTC
Organism: Neolamprologus multifasciatus; assembly: GCF_963576455.1. Taxonomy (NCBI): domain Eukaryota; kingdom Metazoa; phylum Chordata; class Actinopteri; order Cichliformes; family Cichlidae; genus Neolamprologus; species Neolamprologus multifasciatus. Next base: position 18,742,627 of record NC_140448.1, read on the forward strand.
AGTACTCGCATGGTACCTAATAAAATGTAATAAGTGAGTGTAAACAAAAGCTGGAGAAAACAGGAACAAACTCACAATGTGCAACTCACCTGTCTCCAAAACACACGCTCTATAGGCAGCCACCACGGAGCAGACTGATGGAAAAGATGAGGAAATAAGTCAGAAGCTGTTTACAACAGTAAGAAGCTCTACATTATATATTTTATTTATTGTGGAGAATCTCTATAAATGCTGAGATGCCTACAAATTGTTTCATTAATTATTATGAACAACACTAATGTTAGACATATAAAAACAGCAAATCTTCAGATCTGAGAGGCTGCAAACAGGAAACTGTATGCTTAAAATTGTGAAATAAGGGTATTAATCTAACTGGTAATCTGATCTATTAATCAGAGATCAATAACCCGGCACCTCAATTCTCTGAGTGACTTTGCTCTTCAGCTCTTCTGACACAAAGTCCTGAAACACGAAACTCCAGCCAAACGTCTCGGCTTCACTTTTGTACTTCTGGGCTCTGACAAAGTCTCTGTGGCAAATAAATGAACAAGTCACCGACTTCACTGCATTAGTTCTGCCTTAACTCGTTTTAATGTCGATCTTATTTACCTGAAATCGGCGTTTGTGACGGGGTGTCTGTCTATTTTAAAAGGCTGAAGCTCGACCTCCTTGGTGGGAGACTCTCCGTCTCTCCCATCGGTTGCACTGGTTCCCATTAACATCTTTCCTCCCGGGATGTTCACCATTTCCTCCGCGGCTGCCAGGAACAAACATGCCTCGATGGGTATTTATTTAAGTGTTAATGTTTTTGTTAAATTCAGAAATGAAAGAAAGAGTCCTCTTACCGGCCCCTGTCAGTAAAAACACAGCAAACATCCAGGATACCATCGTCTTTGCTAAAACTGGTTTGAACATAAATATACAAGTTAAACATTTAACCACGTTCAAATGGAGAACTTCTCAAAGTTCAATTTCATTTTTTTAGTCGTTTCTGTCGGACAGATTTCACCGTTGCACCTCAAAATTGGTTCCGTCCGTTTTTTCAAATTCACGCGATACTTCTTCTTTCTCAAAGCTTTGTAGTTTAATAATATTGAGAATAATATTAATATTGTTAATAATAATAATAATAATAATAATAATAATAATAATAATAATAATAATAATAATAATAATAACAGGAAGAGTATTACATTGGAAAATATTACGAGTAAGACGTAAACACCGGTGCTCTGCGCTGGTGTAATATAAATCGTACTCAACCCTATCTGACTGATTCAGCTTCTCAATTATAGTTACAGGTTATCTTTTACTCCCATGCAGCACATTTGTGTAGCCCTTTCTCAATTCTCAAGTACATCTGCTCTCCGGTGTTAATAGGCTATTTCAGCCCAGCACCCCAAGTACACATTACGCCACTTTTAATGCGCTGCACTGTCCACTTGACTTCTGTTATACTGAACCACTAATATATCTGATATTTGCTATTTTTTAATGTGAATTTGAGAACTGCTGCTTTGTTAAGCATATTTACTTTTTATTTAAAATGTCTTAATAAGAACTCAGGGATCTCCCAATGTTTGTGATCAATAACGTTTTACTCATTGGGGTCTTTTGCTGGGATGCATTTATTGTGAAGCCTTCATTTTGATGCCAGCAGGCAGGTGTATACAGAAAGTTCAGAAGTGTTTGTGTTTTGATTTGGTGTGTCGTAAAAACTCTTTAGAAACTAGAGCTTATTTACAGCAGTAGAAAAGTGCAAGAGGAAGCACACAAAGGAGGACACGTGCAGAGGATCAGTGTGACAGGAAGGATGCTAAGGAGAGAGATAAGAGGAGATGGAGGCTGATGACCTGCTTAATTTCTTATGCTCCAGTCCAACACTGGTTGTGCATTACAGATCACATTTTTCCTGATGAGCTTCCAAAGCATTCATGGACTCAGAGCAGAAAAAACACAGATGTTCCCTTTTATATGTTTGACTGATTAATTCTTCAACAACAAACAACCACATTTTTACAGAGCCAGGAAAACCTTTAATGGGTAGAAACAAAACTGAGGCAGAGGTCAGTGCTTTTAACAAAATCTCATAAATAAACCAATCATTTTAGAGGGAGGCGATGACAAATCCATGGAAAACAAAAAGAACCTCATGACTAGCATGACAATGATGTCTGACAGGCGCTGCAATGGGTGCCGTGGATGTTTACAGCGGGCTGTCCATCAGACTGGGGGTGCTTCAGAGTGCCTACAGCGGGAACACGTTGACTGAACCTTTAGGTAAACAACTATCCCTGTGAGTATAACAGCTGCAGCTTCTTTAGGTGACTTTAACCTTTGAGAGAAGACATTCCAGCTCGCATGATCTCATCCACCAACAAGATGTTGCTTGCGATCACCGTGCTGTGAACAGAGACCCGTGTTAGTGACCCATGTGGGCGATACATTGGGGTAATTTAAAACATTCCTTCGTCTCACCATGAGTGAAGAAGCTGTTTCTTGACACTGTAATTATCCCATACGCCTGCTTCTCCTGCCACCATTGGTTCCCCTGCAAAGCAAAAGGTTAAAAGTAAAAAAAAAAAGTTTTAAATTCTGCCAAATTGTTACTGTTTAATAACTTCACATAGTTTAGAGTCAACGATTATAGAGTTTGACTCTTAACTTTAAAATGCAATCACTTCAGGATTGACTGATCGCTGCTGTGGTTCTCACCTGTGCCGAGGTCTACTCCAACTAGCTGGCCAGACTCTTTGTACTCTGTCTGCAGCTTCAGCAGGGTCTCCTGTGGGTCGTAGCCAGAGTTCTGGGCCAGAACCTAAGAACAGAAAGATAGCATTTTAAAAACATCAGTAAATTTTGATACAGGATGGACTGTAAGAAGGTGACAAATAATAGTGCAGCAAGAAACAAACAAGGTTTCTGTTAATAAAAATGACAGAGAAAATGAATTATTCTTTACCTTAGGGATGACTAGGAGAGCATCTGCAAATGCCTGGACTCCCAGCTGGGCTCTGCCTTTCACATTGGGCTTGTGTTTTACCAGAGCGTCTGCCACAGCAACCTCAAAGGCACCTGCACCAGAGACTACACTACCTGAAGACACAGAAAATAAAGAGAGATTTAGGAAAGCAAACAAATGTGTCATATAAATTAACCCACTCAGGGAGGGAACAGCTCTAATATTTAAAACAATTAGTGGAGTTTGTTCTGATCAGCTGAATACATGTAGGAGAGACTAAACTCTCCTAATGCAGAGGATAAGATCAGAGTCATTGTAGCACAGACACTGGAGACCAGGGAGAGCCACACTAGCATCCCTGGGTGTTCGCTGTGCAAATGAGACCTGTTCTGTTTTCCTTCAAGGACAAATTAACCACCTTCAATTTCAGCTTGTTAACAACATAAAGAGAAAATGGATATTTTGACCTACAGTTTATCCACACAATATTTGGAAAAAGCCTAAAAAGACTTCAGAGTGTCGTTTCAAAAATGAATTTCTGCTTAAAGAATTCTAAAAACGCTCATTTGTCTGCACACAGACATTCAAAAAAGTGTTAATCTGTTTAAAAAGGTAGCATTTTATAAGCCATACTAATGGTCAAGCAGAACATCCAGTAGGATTCAGATGGAACAAAACTGCAGAAATTCATCATCAACAAAAGTTTATGTTAATAATTTTTTAGTAAAAGGATTTTAAAAAGTAAAATAAGCATAGAGGAAATGTTCAGCTCTTACCATCTTCAATAGCGTTCTTTACTGCCCGCAGACCGTCCCTTACGGCATCTTTGATCTGCGTGAGGGTGTGTTTGTTGGGTCCCTTCACCAGCAGGGTAACTGAGCGAGGGTTTCCACACTTCTCGATGAACGTGTACTTCTCCTCTCCCTGCAAGCAAGGTTGCAGCATTAATATCATTTTAATTTTAAAAAGTTTAAATTTCACAGTTTTGTGGACTGAAAAGTAAAAAATAGATTCCCCCAAAAAAGTCTCACCAGTGTGTGTTCATAAACCAGGCCAGCATGTCCCAAGCATTCAGGTGTGAGGTCATCAACTGAGTTCATGGCGATGCCACCGCAAGCGAGGGTGAGCCTGTCACAGGAACGACACACTGAGTGTAATTCAGCTTCTTAATATATGACTGACTGACACCGGCTGGTAGTGTAAAGCACCTGTACAGGTGTGTCTGTGCCAATTTCACAACATAAAGCATGAGCTCATCTCAGCATGTTAAATCAAACAATTCAAAAATCTTCTATGAACTTTTATCTAAGTAATGTAATGTTTTGCTCATCTCAACTATAAAACACCAACATTTATAACACTGACAATATTTTTCTCACCTCTCCATGTTCCTCCTCTTTGCCCTCCGCAACCCAACAATGCCCTCTTTGGCTAGGGCGTCCAGGGAGAATGGGTCAATACCCTAAACACACACACACACACACACATACACACACAAAATAAGACATGCTTGAGACTCCAATTTACACTAAATAGTTCAGTAAATGTAAGCGATGTAAAGATTATCCTGATCCGCTGAATACATGTAGGGGAGGAAGAGACTCTCCTAATGCAGAGGTACAGATCAGAGTTACTGTAGCACAGACACAAAAACCAGGGGGAGCCATGATAGCATCCTTGGGTGTTCGCTGTGCATGTAGCCAGATTGGCTGGGCCAGTCTCAGACAAAAGGCTTAGTGTTCATGTGAAAACACAAAGTCAAATTACGAGCCTGTATCTTTAGTAGTACAAGCCAGACTGAACTGAGTTTGACAGAATTCTTTTTCTTTTTTAAACTTTAGCCTTTGAACTATGTTAACATCCGCATTTTCTAGCATACCTTCTGGTTAATGACGACAAAGCCCTTGTCCCCATTGGGACACACTTTGTTTTTCAAGGCGATAATCTTCTGCACGCGGTCCTCGATGAACTTCCTTTCTGCAGCCACGAGCTTCTCCCTCTCATCAGCGCTCTTGTAGAAGAAGCCAGAGTTGACCTCGGTCTTCTCGTACTCCAAAGAGACGTTGCACGTCAGTATGTAAGCATTCTCCACCCTCTTCTTCATGTCTGGGTGCCGGGCGCCGTGGTCCAACACCAGACCTCTGATCAGCCTAAGAAATAACAGATCAGCATTTAGAATTCACAGTTAAGCACAGTCTTGTCTTATCCCCCTCTCCACCTCTGTATTTACACTTACTGTGTATCACAGTCGGTCTTGTGCTTCATCTCCATGATTTCCACCATATACAAGTCAGTGGGCTCATTGGGTTTAGCGATGGCAAGCACAGCATCTACTACAGCCTGCAAACAGACAAGGTTATCACAAGCTAAATAAGCGAAAGCTAAGATTAGAGAATAGAGAAGTGCACTCACAACAAGCTACAGACTGCCATAAAGGTTCAAGAATAAGTAAGCCCTTAGGTCTGTGGCAACTTTGAAATGTCAAAGTAAACTAACTAATTGGCTATAAGGTAAAAACATCTAACATCTATCACTGCTTTGTGCTCGATTCCCTCACGTCTCACCTCAGTGAGCAGGTCTGCCAGCTCTGCGTGGACCTTGGTCCTGAGGGAGGTGCGTGCGACATTAATGAGGGTCTCTCTATCCATTTCCCGAGTCACCTTTACTTCCTCAAGAACAGCCAAAGATTTCTCTTTTGCTGCCTCAAAGCCCTCGGCAATGATTCTTGGATGAAGACCCTGCAACAAGCCATTAAAATGGAGTTGTGGTTAAAAAAAGATACCTCAACAATTCATTCACTAGAGAGACTGACATGCCAAATACAAACACACACTGTGAACTATCTTGTACCTCTGAAATGTAAAGGTCAGCCTGCTTCAGCAGTTCACCAATGATGAGGACATTGGAGGTGGTACCATCTCCTGTGATGTCATCCTGTGCAGTGGCAACCTTGGCAATCAGCGATGCTGTAGGGTGCTGAATTTGCTGAAAGGGAAAAAGGTTGGGGAAAAATTTTATGGAAATCCTCATTCATTGGTAATTCATGGCAGCAGTGCTAAACCTACTGATCCATTATTAATTATTATAAATCCTCAGTTGCATTACAAGGTACTAAGTCTGCTTTGAAGTGCAAAAAAAGGTATTTCCAGCTGCTCCCTTGTTTCCCAAAGGGGTTGCCTCAACAGACAGATCTACAAGTTGAATAGGCACAGATTTTACACCGCATACCCTTCCATTAATCTGTACTTGGGATGGCATTAGGAGGATAGCAGGTCGTGTGGCCCGGTCAGCTGGTAAAGACTTCTGCATTCAATGTATTTTTTAGAATTTAGGTACGTTGTAATGGTTAACAAATATATCAAATTATTAATGTGCACTGTGAAAAATGTGAAAAAGTGCCATCATCATAAGTCCAAACCCTAAAGCACATCTATCCAGATATTTAAAGCTCAGTCAGATAACATGCTGCTGTTAAACTCATTGTTTGTGAGAACAAAGGCTTAAGACACATATACAAACATTTAGGGTGTGGTCACTCTCTGTGAAATAGGCAATACAGTACTAATATGACAGATCACTGACAGAAGATCCTTATTTTACAGCTCATCATGTCCCTTACCATCTCGTGTAGCAGGACGTTACCATCTTTGGTCAACTTTATGTCTCCTGCACCAGACACCAGCCTGCAGATCCACAGAGACAGAAGAGGGTTAATATGTTACCCTACCTACTAGCGGCTTATATTATGATAATGCAAACTTTCACCCTATTATTGTTTGCCTGCTGAAGAACTCGCAGATTATGGCTGTTAGCTTTTATTTATCCATTTCCTCACATCATCTACAAATCCCCAAACAAATCTCTACCTGTAACTGAGTTATTCAGTCGCTCATCAGTATCTTTAGTTAGCGTTAAGGCTAAACTTGTGGACACGTTATACTTAGTACTACGACTTTAACGTAAACTGGCATGATCTGCTAACCGACTGAAGCTAGCATGCTAACGTTAGCTTTATGGCTGTCAGAGCGGATCATGACGATGACTGGGCAGGGCAACGAGTGCCGGGAAAATCCGCTAACCGTTTAGCGATGGCAGGCCTCAATTTATTTTAAGTGTGTTTTTGACAGATACTCTGTAATAAAGAGTGGATGCTTTCTACTTTTCAGGCACAAAGACTTTGGTGGCGACATACCGCTATCGGCTGCAATGCTAAACTTGCTGCTAACGTTAGCGAGTTAGCATATCACGCGTGCTGCACAAAGAGCTCCGGCTACACTCACATTTTCATGGTCCCCTTCGGTCCCAGGTTGCTTCTCAGCACATCCTGCAGCCCCCGGGCGGCACTAATGTTAACAGCCAGGGCGGCCTGGGCTCTGGCCACCTCTGCTTTGGGGTTTAGAGCTTTTACGGCAGCCATAGCGCAGCACAACCAGCGAAGTACAAGTAAAAAGTATCGCCGGTTGGGAGTCCACGCTACTCTGGTTCAGAAGCTCTCGAAAGGGGAGTCGCTTTCCAGAAGGCTCCAACACGTGTTCTCGTGCTGGATTTAGGGGACAAGCCGACGCTGGGACATTCCGCTTTTACAGCTATTACAACTGGTCCACACCATGATTTATATCAGTGCAGAAAAGTCATTACATTTTTCAAACCCATGGAAATATCGTGTCAGGTTGACTCGGTTTCTCCAAAAGAAACGTTAGAACACCTTCAAGGCAACAAAGTAAGATCATTTGTTTTCCGACTGGCAATATCGGCAAGCAAATCACAGTGAAACTGTGAACAATGTCCTGAAAAGTTATAATTTTTTGCGTGAAACATATTTAAAATATATATTTAAAATTTCCGACAGAATCCATCCTCTCCTTACTTTGCAGCATTAGTGCCAAGCATTAACAATTAAGATTTCCATCACACCATGAAGGCAGCATAAGTCACACCCTAGACACCAATGTCTGGAAATAGAGCGCGCACACACACACACAGGAGTTATTTTAAACGATTAAGATTATTATTAAGCCTTACCATTTTATATAGTAGCATCACACTTTCTTCAGCATGCAAAATTAATATGTATATTTGATTTTTTTAATGCTGAAGAAAACAGAAAATTGTGGTCTGACAGTCAAAAATCAACTCATGTTCTATCATTTCAAACAACTCATGACAAAGAGCACTCTCAATTTTTTTATCAGAAGTTTAATTAAATATGTACAACTAATCTTATTAAAGCACTGCATTTTACAATTTATCACACAAGATACTACTCCTCTCCTGTTCACAGGTTTATCAACACCCGCTAAGTAATAGAAGACCCTGCACATTCAGATTCAGGAGGGTCTGCAACTATGGTTTGGCCAATAATCCCACTATGTATATCTACAATCTGCCCATTTAAAAAGAAAGAAAGAAACGAAAGAAAGAAAGAAAACATTGATCTTAGTCAGAGCATACAACCACCCAGACATTATCTACTTGATATAGGGAAAGGCCAAACTTGTCAGTAAGCGTACAGCAGGCTATACTGTAAATACAGATTAGTTCCGCTGGATTCAAAAACATGTCTTCTGTCTGGAAGAGCCACGTGTGTCATACGTTACAATTTGAACAATCAGGAGTTGTGGTCAGTTTAAAACAAACAAACAAACAAACAAAACAAAAACAGGGCAAATAATTCAAATTCAGTATTCATGATTCTGGTAAGACAAAAAACAAACAAACAAACAAATAAAACAAAAACAATGAGCTGGCAACTTGTGTGCATGCAGTATTGTTGACAGGAATTGGTTCATCCAGTCAAATGATTCTGAAAGGAGTAAACACCAAGTTGGCTGTATCAAAGCTATGCAACAAAAGAGGAGTGGACACACGATGAACTTGGAGTGAGACTGTGGCTCTGAAACAGACCAAAACCTGTAACTCTAAGCTTTAGTACTCATTTTATAACACTGAACTTTAAACTGCAGGTTTATCTCTGTGAAACTGACCACTCAATATGTATTTTAAGCCATGTAATTTTGACAGTGAGCTACTGTGAGCTCTTATTTTCTGTTGTAAGACACTGGTAATCGTCATTTTGTTTCCGGACTCAGAAATCATATTAAATTTTCTTGTACATTAAAAAGATACTTTTCAGGCCCTGTGACCAGCACACAAACAACAAAGAAAGAAAAAGAAAATGAAGACAGACAAAACATTTCAAACACCCTTTAAATGACAGAAGGTGAAGAGGAGTGTGCCCCAAATCATAAGCACACCACATTAATAGGTCAGTAACACAGTAGCTGCTGTAACAGGTACAGTTTTGGTAACAATCATTTTGACCTCATCATCCAAACAGAAAAAGGGGAGAAAAGAAACCAAATAAAAGGAAACAAGATTGTGTTGATGTTGAGCAGATTTCCCTGGCAGTGCACACTTTGACGGTTGGTTACACTCTCGACAGATCAGTGTAATAGTTGCAGTGGCGGCTGAGGATTCTCCTCAGGTGTTAGTAGTTACTTCAAGGGCGAAGTCTTCATGGGAATCATTATTCTAGACTCCATGTGCTGAATAAGAGGGACTGTGGGATGAAGAACAAACAACAGTCTTAACAACAGATTTCCAACAAGGAACACAACTTTATCTCATTTAAATTTGCTGATGTTTCATGAATTTATAGCTAGAGTTCTTAGTTTAGTTTCAATGTTAGGATCCCATTAAAAGCTCATTTTATTAAAGCCTGAGTTGTTGTAAGTTGTCCTTACACCAACACTGCTGAATGTCTTTGTAATCCCATTGAACATAACGATTCCCTGTTGCTAAATCAATCCTTCATAGATTTAGGCATCAGAGAGAATTGAAGTAGAATTTATTGTGTCACGTTTGCTTCCATTTGTGTAATTATGAACAAGTGGAGAATTATGAGTATGTAATCTACAGACATGCTTGTGTGCAGTTCTCCAAAAAAAAGGGAGGCACAAAGCCCAAAGGTGATGAAAATCAGGCTTGAACAGTCTTCTCTGCAGCACGAGCTAAAAGCTAAAAGCATGGACTAAAGCACAAACAAGAATAACTCAGAGCAGCTGTTTATTCCACATATTTTAAGCTGCTTTTATTTGTTTTTAAATGTTTGTCCAATGCTGCCTCTCTGTACCTCTCTGAGCTTCTTCATCCATACATACCTTCCCGGTCCCTCAGGTTGGCAGACCAGCTCCTGCTGAGTGTGCCTAGGACTAATCGTAAGCTCAGAGGGGATCGGCCGTTTGCTGTGGCAGCACCACAATTGTGGAATGAGTTGCCTTTACATGTTAGACAGGCACCTTCCTTATCCGTTTTTAAATCACGTCTTAAAACACATTTATTTACCTTGGCTTTCAGCACAGCAGGACTTGTTGATGTCTCTTAATATGTTTTCTTATTAATTATATTATTTTTAATTTTAAGATATTTTGTATGTAATTTAAACTGATTTCTCTTTGTTTTATATTTGTAGCACTTTGGCCAACATTGTTGGATGTAAAGTGTCTAATAAATAAAGATGATATGCTATGCTATATTTGTAACACAGCTCATTGGTGAAAGTCTGCAAAGCTCTATGTACAACCAACACACCGTAACCCTTCTGGTCACTTTAGAGCAGAAGTGGGCAATTAATTTTTCCAAGAACTTTTACAGCCATGACAAGTTTTAGTGGCTAAAATATCCAGTGAATGAACAAAAGTAACTCACTCAACACTATTGTTCCCGCCTCCTCAAGTAGACTTTGGCTGTAGCTGAATAGTCAGTTTTTCATTGGGAAGCTTCCTAACAGGGAGACTTCATTGCCGGCTAAGAGGTTACATTTTCTAAACACTAAAGAAAGATTATACAATGCTTCTACACCTCATGCAACTTACGACATACACTGGCATTAATGAGGTTTAACATAATTCAGTTTGCAGTTTTGCCAGCATTTAGGGTTAACATTAATTCACATAAAACATTATTAAAAGGTAGATGTCACACTGATCATCTCTTCAGCAGGAAGAGACGATGTGAGCAGAAAGCAGCTAAATAAAAAACTCATTTATCACAAAGTTGTCTTTGTTTATACGATCTGCAGCAACCACAGCAATGACACAACAGGATGAAGTATCAAAGTTGTGCATTTTGTTATTCACCTTTAGATTATAGCAGTTTCAACGCTGCAAAGCCAAGTCAACTGCATCTACTGACACACTGCAAGCACTTTAGTGCAATCTGAGTCTCTTTTCCTGTGTCCTGTGGTCTCCTTCACTGTTTTCCTTGATCTCATGATGCTTTTTCTCCCAGTAAAGCGATTATAAAAAAGACACTTTGTAAAAGGTCAGTTTCTTTTCTGTAGGATTGCACCTATTGTATCTTTTTAAAACACGCCATTTAGTTCTCAAAATTCATTATTACCAAGGTGTGTAAAAAAGTCAATACTTCCAGTCTTCATTGTTTTAATCTATTCTTGATCGACAATTTATATTAAGCTGTTGGCAGCTTGGGTTCATCTGAGCTTAAATGTTTGAAATTAATATTTTCATTTAACGTTAACATGACACAAATATGGATAATAGATATAAAATAGATTAATTTTAGTGTCTTATGCCCACAATAGAACAACAAGACTCAGCACTTACAGTAACTAAAACTTGCTTAAGTATAAAAGTATCAGACTGAATCCAACCTGTGTAATAAACAACCTCGTCCCAGCCATCACGCTGCCAGGCTGCATTTCTGGTATCTTCTCTGGACTGCAGGTCCTTGTAAGCTGAAAAGAAACACGTTCAAACTCACTGAGTAAAAGCTGTAGCCTTTTAAACCAAAGACGAATCATAACGTCAAACAGTCGTGTTCAGGAAAATTTAAATACTTGACAGCTTTTGCATTAAGTTCACTTCCAGAACCTAAAGGTGCACATCGTCAAGTGGAAAGAAAGAAGAGCAACACCAGGTAAACTGTTTAATGCTACAAGCAAAATGGGAGCTTCTTTCAGCAGCTCCCATATTTTCCCCAAGGGGAAAATATTTGGTTTAGTACACATTAGATGCCAGATGCACCCTCCGAGGGATTCGTCCCCTCTCCTGGTCCTGGACTCTTTTACATCAGCAGTCCCCAACCTTTGTTGCGCAACAGACCGGTGTAATGTCAGACAATATTTTCACAGACTGGCCTTTAAGGTGTCGTGGATAAATACAACAAAATAAAATAATACGGCCAAGACAAAAACTGTGGCAATTTGTAAATATAATAATAAACCCGAATTCACTGTGTAATTGTGTAACTTTATTAGCAGCGTCCTCCTGAAATGTACCAACAACATTGAGAGTAACGTCCTCCTCTCTGCCCCTTAATGCTCTCTGGTCACTATGGTAACGCGTAAATATTCATTTCAAAATAAGACACACAACTATAACACGGGAAAAGACCCAGGGAAACCGAGTTAGCGATAAAAACCCTGAAAACCATAAATTTCACACCCGAACCTAAACTCTGGCGGACCGTTACCGGTCTGTGGCCCGGCGTGGGGACTGCTGTTTTACATCTAAAAGGCATGTACCAAAAATACGCACATACATTTGCATTTGTAGGTGACCTAGACAATATTTGCAGCATTTTTCTTGAATGATCCTGGAAACTCATCTTACCCCATAAGTGGTGAACTGTGTACAGACTTCCAATCTGTGAGAAAAAGCCTCCCACCGCCTCTTGGTTCTGCTGGCGAATCTCAATAGCCCGAGCCCTGCACAGCACCAAAGACATTACACAACACAGCTTCTAAATAAAGTGGCAGTAATTAAAACACCACAACATCCACCAGTACTCCCCTCATTTCAAGTCAGTACATCAAATTTCAGTCTTAAACCATCAGCCTTGTTATAATCATCCCTGCATATTTGGTTTTTATAAAATTAACAAAAAAATTTCAGTCAAAATCAATTTAAATTCAACAGATGAATATATTGAAATATGTTAAATGAAGCCCAGGCAGTTAATGGATTATTATATGCGGTCATGCTCAGGAATCATGCATACATTTTGTAGTCAGAAAGTACCGCCGACTCATTTTCACCTGCAACAACGTGTGAAACTAACAAAATAGCAGTGAGGAACTTTTTAGATTGTAGCTACAAGACTAGTACAAAGGGAACTAAAGCTCGCAAAGTTATCCTCCATAAATGATCAAATTTGGTGGCTCAGATATTACATGAAAAAGGAAAGTTGTGGCTTACCAGTAATTTCCCCATTCAATCATTGTGCCTGGCTGAGAAAAAGAAGGTAAAGATCATGTTCACTACATGTACCGCAAAATACAAAACAAAAACACTCCCCCCAAAAACCCAGACTTACAGAGGGAGGAGGACTAATTCTGTGGTTCATAAAAAAAAAATTAAAAAAAAAGAGTTACCCTGAGTTGATACGATCGGAGCTCATAGATGTTGGGTCCTGGACGAGGGACGGGTTCGTTCCAGAAACTGAACTCCAGCAGCAGCTGGTTCCTACGAGACAGCAGCATCTTCCCCCTCTCATTCCTGTACTCCATAAACTTCTACAGCAATGACAAATAAAAGAAGCACAGCGCTCAGAAAATCTGACTCAGCTAAAATAACTGCCAAATATATTTGTATTCATGTTGTTTGACTGTGAAGTCTGATCAGGATCTAGACAATGAAAGTCAGCTAGTGTGCATTCAGACAATTTAAGTGAAAGAAAATATCTTTTTACCTGGACTCATAAAAATATATATATTTATATAAATCACCTTTTCTGAGAAGGTATGATAGAGGAGTAGTGATATGCAGAGAACATATATGGCATTTATGGTTATAAATATAGTGTATACACTTCTAAATTGCCATGTGCTACTTAATGTATACAGAGATCGATGTGTAAATTATCTGGGCAGATTAACAGTAGTATGTATTTACTGATTAAAGTTTGTGGAATTGTGCAAATTAAAGTCATGAGATTTGCCAAAGAACAGTTGATAAAGCAATAAAGGGACCGTCACAGATGTGCAGGACCAGTGCACAAAGCCTATGCACGGTTTTGTACCCTCTTGTTTACATGTGGTAGCTGTATTCTGTCACCAGGGGGCAGAGCCACAAATATGTGAAACAGGTTGATTTTCTTTGTAATTATCTGACCAATCAGTTCATGCTCTTCAATGTGGGAGGAACACATTATTACAAGCCACTTACTTTATTTTATCTGCAGGGTTTTCCAAAAACTAAGAAAAAAAAACACATTTCTGAAGATTAAACCTGCAGCATGAATCATCTGTTCATTAACACTTTCCTTCTTCAAAGCATTACTGTGTAAATAACCTTCAAAGATTACTGGAAACATTAAAGATAAAGATGGAAGGAAAATGTCACGTGGGTCTAGCTAGATGGGTGCACTGCTGGAAACATTGGCCTACAGATAACCAACGGCCAGTAGGCTTAACTAATCAGAGCACCCGTTACCTTATTCTGCCTGAGTTTGTTCATGACTTCGGTGAGAGCCGGGTATCCTCCCCGATATCTCCACAGGTGAACTAGAATAGAAGGAGCAGAAGAGCCAAAGATAACGTAGCTCTTAAATAGATCTTGTCTTTTTTGGGGGAGTAAGAGTTTTTCACAATAGCATCTGTGGTTAGACCTCCCTATGAACCACCCGTGATTGTGGAGCATGACGGGATTCAGTCTATACAGCATGAATTTCCAGTCAGTTTCTGTGTATGCATGTGAAAGGACATCATGTCATCTTACCACTACAATTACATCTCAGAAAAAAGAAAAATTCTTAATTTCATGAAGTGAAAAAATGAACATTGAGTGTATTTAATACATATAGTATCTCAGAAAATATTAAAAGAAAAAAAATTCTAATGTTTATTTCCACATTAAACTAAATGCCTTTAATCTGCTAGTTCAAGATTTAGCATCAAACTGCAAATCAGGAAAAAAAAATCTGAATTCAAAGATCAAATGTTCAAATCTGAAAACAAAACACAACCATGACAATAAGACGGAGCCAAAAAGGGACAGCGACAAGCTACAAACATAGCACCATATACTGTCTAAGTGTTCACATGCTGAAAGTGTACTGATGCAACCTTTCAGAAAACCTTTCCTGACACTGCCAACATTACAGCTCTGTAACACCAGAGAGGACCCACAGCTGTGGAACGACAAATGTCACCACTTGGACAAAATGGAGAGCAGCCAGGAAAAAGTTCAGTTCAGTCTCAGCTATAATTAACTGAAATAGAAAAGCTGAGAGAGGAGAAAAAACACAGTGGCTTTAAGTAACGTCTGTTTTTACACCAAGATAACGGCATAGTTTGAAAATTCTGCCACACCTCAGTGTAACTCATCTGCAGCAGGAAACAGAAAGCAGCAAGACTATCCCGCTGTACAACTTGATTTAGCTTAAACACGTACAGATTCTCATTAATCAATAGGACTCACAATCAAGAGGTCAAGTAGTTTGCATCTTGTAGAGCTAAAAGCAACAATATTTATTATAAAATGAGTCTGAGGATCGCATGAAATACGCTAGATTAAAAAGAAAATCCAGATCTCAAGTCTGTATCCATAAACTGCTTATTTTGAAGAACCAACGTGTGATTCAACTACAAGAAGCACATTCATAAGGCTAGAACAACAGTAGCAGCTGGTAAATAATATTCATGATGAACATTGTTCTCATTTTTACCTCGTAGTAATATGTTGTCTGCGAGCTTTCAATCTCATGTTTCCTCTTCTAAAAGAGAAGGTTGAGCTCTGACCAGATTGAATGGGCTCAAATAATTCACCTCACTGACATTCAACTACAAAGTCCGTTGTAACTCGGGTAGGGTGGATGTTCTTACCTGCCTGATCCTGCTCCCCATACCATGTGTTCCAGGTGCCTACAAGCGCACAGGGGTATTCAGGGTCAGCGTGAATGGAAGGCAAGACATCCTCACTGAAGACGCAGACAAAAAAAAAAAAAAAAAAAAAGTGTGAAAATGCAATATATCTGACATACTTTGCAAGCTCCTTTGAATCCGACATACTGGTTGCAAAAAAGTGCTCTAATGTGACATCTGAATTAAGATAACACAACAAAGACTCATACCAAAGTTCATTGTAAGCATCGAGGCACTCAGGTTTGACATTGTGAACTGCAACAAAAAAAGAATAAACAAAGCATGAGTAGATAACGTGATCAAACAGATTTCATGGGTTTATTAACTGTTGTGGTAATCATTAACTGTGTCCCACTGCGAGCAATACATACACTGTATTTTATACAGGTTGTTGTCTTCTTTTTTGGCAAGCACGTGAGAGTGAGCATCTTTTCTGGGGACGACTTTTCTAACAAAAAGGGATTTGAACCAGCTTTCATCACCAACATTTGAGAGGCTCCTGTGATGGGATTAAAACATTTTTTTAAAAGTTGGATACAATCAACATTTCTTTGGCTACACAATGCAGCATTTAAGTACCAACAACAAAGCTCCCCTAATAATCCAACCCTGTTTCCTTCTATTATGTGTTGTATTTCTCTGTGAACATCTGACATATATAGTTTCGTGTTAAACCTCTAACTGCTGCTTTATCAGTCCAAGTCTCAAAAATACAGATGTGGATGGGCTATATTCAATAATACCTTTACTATTGTTGTTATGAAATTTGTAATTTAAAAAGTGTCCTGGCTTCCTAATGTGAATGAGGTCAGTTTTACTGCAAGAGCCCGAGGTGTAAACTAGTAAATGTCGGCTGAAGAAAAGGTGCAAATCTTTTTTTTAGCCCAGCCAACCTATGCATTTCAGAGGTCAGCAGCTCAGAAGGCTGAGGGGTCCCTGAGATTAGTCTGCACTGACTTTAATCAGCCTTCCTACATTTTCTGTTAATGTACTCGATCTACAAGTGCCAACAGTCACCACGTGTAGCGGCTAAGCTTGTTTATGAGGAAACAGTCCACCGGTTTTCCTCATAATGCACCAAAAAAGGACACATTTTAGTGTCACTCTGTAGTCAGGTTTATACAAATATCTGCCTTTCAAAGGGAAATAACAGCTTATTTTAGGCCGCTCAGCTGCTGCAGCGAAGAAACTGAATCGTCCAGTGACCAAAACAAGCACAGCTGTGCAGCAATTCAATGCATTTTGACCTTGAAGTTGAATTCAGTTTAAGACTCGGAGTAACTCGGCGGTAAGTTTTTAATAATTTCTTCAACCCAAGTCTATAAAAGCACGCATGACATTATAAATCAGACACTGGCGATTGTTAGGACAAGTTGACTCACTGTTTATTTTAAAAATTGTGGGAGTAACAATCAATGTTAGCAGAAAGTTAGCAGGTTTACAGCTACATTGCTAATGCTAGCTACGTTGCACAGAGATGTAAACGTAGCGAACGTCCTTACGTTTCCTTTAGCATTAGCTTAACCGCCTAGCAGAGCCCGCACGTTGTCATTGGGCTACACGAGCAGAAGTTGAATTACTTTTAAGCAAGATTTATGCACCTGCACAGATAAACTGTGTATAGAAGAGTCTAACCTGAGGGCGACGTGCACCGGGCTGCTCGCATGAAGCCCGCTTCTCGTCTGTTTAAGGCCTCTACCCACTGTTTGAAGGACTCTGGTCGCCATCTTTCCTCGAAAGCCGTGTGGAGGTTGTTGGAGGCTACAGCCGCAGTCCGTTCCCGCAGGAGCTGACGTTACTCACGGGAGCGTGACCCCGAGTTAGAACCGACAGTACCGGAATCACTTGTGGAGCTGATTTAAAGCACAGATATTAACACAGCTTAATACAAAATACGCAAAGTTCGCTGTTGTTGGATTTATATAAAGTTTTCATAGTTTGGGGGGCTTTGATTGATCTGCCTGCTGAGCTTGCATTTATAACCTGCATATTCCCATTACTTAAAAGTGAACACAGTTTGTCCCTAACAATTTCATTCACTGCACCTTTGTGCAACAATAAACAGTAAGGACAGCTCCCTCAGTAATTAGACCAGACTCACTGACTGCATATTCATTATAGCAGTCCCACTTACAGAGCCACCACTGACTGGAATCACCCCACCATGTCCAGATCATCACTTTACACACCCCTGCATACAAATGTTGTTTTCAGATTATAAAGTGCATATTATTTATAAATGCAATTTGCACTATTCTCTTAAACAATCTAAATTTTTACTTTTTATTCTTCTTTAGCCTCAGTTTTATTTTTACTGGGGGGTTTTTAATCACCATGGTATACATAAAAATGTGCACTATCTCAGTTTAAGGCCTTCACTATGTACCTATTGTACTCTGACCATTATTTATTGTAAACTATACTATTATTTCTTCTTTATCCCACTGATGTAACATAATTTTCCTTGTTGGGTCAATAAACGTCATTACAACTTCACTTAAAGCTCCAAAGTACCTTATATTAACTGCAAAATGAAGCAGCCAAAGCTTCATGCATGTTCTATGATAATAACATGTCTAATGTACGTTTTTTTGTATTCACACACCTGATATCTACTTTCTTAGTTAAGTGAATACCATAATGGCATTTATTTTATCCTCCCTCCTCTCCTTTTCTCTTGGATGGGTCCTCATGGATGGGCCAATTAGATGATCCAGCCCAGGCCTTCACCTTTTGATTATAATATATTCCTAACCTGGATAACAGACACGAGTACCTTGCATGACATTGTTTTTTGCACTGTTGTTTTATTTTGCAAATTCCTCTGAAAGGTGTCCACTACCTGAGCAGGTAACAAGGAAGTGATATTTAGTCTCTTCACCCATACATGTACAGCAAAGGTTCTTAGTTTATAAACATAAATCCATATTAACACTTGAAACACAAGCATTGTAGAGTGACAAGTAAGCTGATATTACTGCATGAAATCACAGTTTTCTGTCATGAAGTGGGAGTTTGTGCCGGTGGGGAATCGGCTCCACTGGGGGCAGCAGAGATGTTGAGCTCCTGCAGTTTCTCTGACAGCGTTTTCTCCTCTTGAAGTGGAAGGTCTGTTAGAGGCTCCACAAATTCAGTTCCTGCAACCCTCTTTCCTGTTAAGGGGTCAACCACCCGGCCAACTTTATACACGATCTCTGACAGTTCATGCTTCACGTGTTTGCTTCTGGGCTCAGGCAGAGCCTTGAGGAGGACGATATCTCCCACAGTGCACTGTTGCAATGCATCATGGGCAAAGTACGTCTTCCTTTTGTTGTAGTACTACAGGAGAAGAAAAGACAATATCACAGTTATTCAAATATAAATTCATAAATGCTTGAACTTTTATGCCCAGAATTTCTAGTTTGAACCAAATGGCAGAAAGCTAAGACTTTTGTGGCCTGAGGCCCTCGTCTCTGCTTTTTGCAGATGATTTGGTCTTTTTGGTTTATCAGGTAGTCACCTTCAGCAGAAATGTGCAGAAAAATCACTGAAACATGGGACAGTGGGCCTCCCATCCATATAAAGGCATAAAAATAACATAATAACGCCCAATATAAACAAATAACCGTCACCACGTGTGCCTCTTGCCTCTACAGAATAAATTGCAAGGCTCACAGGTTTCTTACTGACAATAAACACAAACAGAAATCCTTGTTTGAACCTCGGACATAATTGTGTTTGATGTCATGAAAACTTCAAGCTCTCTTGAAACTTTTGCCAAATCATCAATCAGGAAAGTCAGTTGATGCCTATATTTTATTGTATTTAGATTACTTTAATTCATTGTTTATTTGTCTAAGCAAAGACTCGTGGGACTGATCAGAGGTTGTACAGAGTGCCACTGCAAGGCTTTTGACTAAGTGACACTGTTGCTAACCCAGCTGCACTGGTTCCCCATTAACTCCGGAGTTCACTTTAAGATTCTGGTTTTGAGTTTTAGAGCTCTGCATGGACAAACACCACTGTACACCAGATAGCTTTTACATCTGTACGTCCCCAGGAGGGCCCTGAGGTCATGTGACCAGGATGTGCCGGCTGTGTATCATGTAATGCTGAGAACAAGACGAGGGAGCTTTTGCAAAACTAGCCTGCACACTTTAGAGCTCTTTCCCTCTGAGCTTGAAATCTTTGGATTTGGTGATCTCTCTTAAAAAGCACCTAAAAAATCTTTTCAAACTTTTTTGGTAAACTTGTTTTTATGTTCAAGCACTTTTGTTTAGAAGCACTTTCTGACGATATCATGACAAGTCAAATTTTGGTTACTGACTCTATGTCTGTCCTCTGCATCCATGCTAGTTCTGACTCACATTAGCACTGTCATGCTCTTAACTCTGGTCACATGACCAATTACACTCAGTATACAACAAATCTTACATAATGGTCACAGCATTTTAATCAAAATGTCATTTTACAGAGGTATACTTAAATCACACTTTTATCAATGTTACAATTTTAATATTTTATTTAATCCACTCTCAATCTTTTTTAAACACTGTGTAAACTCAAATCAACATGAATTTATATCTGAAACATAATCACCTCTGAGAAAGTTACACTGCATTTCAGCATAGATAGACTACTTCTAATCTATCCAATCTCTAATTTCATTAGAAGCTTGCATTACAGCAACATTATACACTGGTGCAACGAGATGTACAACATATTTTGGTAAATGAGAAAAAAGAACTTTGTGAAATAAAATAAATAAATAAATATTAAAATACCTCTATGTTTAAAGCAATGAAAAAAATTGAATGTTGCACCATAGAAAACTCAATTTTGATGAAAACACTGACATTTTCTTAAATTAATTAAAAGAGACTACACTATGAAGTGAATAGAGCAAAGCCTCAGATCCTCAGCATTGCTCCTAAGTTCCAACTCGAGAGTAATGCCAGTGATCTACTCATTTCCCCTGATAGTATGCAATGAGTCTGACTTGCATAATGTCACCAGAACATGTATGTGAAGCCTTTTTAGGACATCCACGAGCCTTCGCTATATATGAAAATAACATCAACAGCACTGGCTCACTCCCACACACATCTGGTGTGCAAAACTGTCCGTTTACACACCTGCATGAGGGTATATTCTCTCCCTAAAGGTATCTGAGTCTTTTCTCTTCAGGACCTTTAGCCGTGGACACCATTCAAATATTTTTGTTTTTACTCTTCTCTCCAACAACCTGTAATAGTTTCCTTTGTATTTCATTTACGCTGTAGCTTTACCGGCCTATTTTAAAGCACTTAGACTCTTATTTTATAAAAGGTGCTTAATCCCCTAAAGGCTCACCTTGAGCAGGTAAGGGTCCAGCACCAGCCTGGTAACTCTCACTTTGGCCGTTTTGTGCATCTTGGTCCCGATGACTCTGCCGATGATCCATTTGGCATGGACTGATGCGTGCTGGACTGACATCCTGCAAAGCTTTACTCAACCTGCAGAAACAAAATATTATCAACCCTGACATCATTATATACTGATGAGCCTCAACTGAAATGTAATCAATCTGAAGACACGTTCAGTTACAGTTTCACCGGATAAAACTTCTGAGCCGACAACTGTACTAACAATGTGAGTCAACGTAAAACAGCCGCTATACGGTTAGCCTTGTTATGTTAGCATTAACTTAAACATACATTTAAAAAAAAAAAAAAAGGTCATAAAAATAAACTGATGTAATTCGGCAAGAATACAAAATAACATTGAAAGTAGAAAATACAAAACTAACTCACTAACCACGGGAAAATATCATCAGAAGGTCATACAAGCTCCTCCATGCTGTTCAGTTCTGCTTGCTTCGTGACGTAAACTACGGCTAGTAACGAGGGACATCGACAACAAGCGTATGCTTGTGTGTATGGAAGGTTGTTTCTGACACTTGAAAACGAATATTCTTTGCCACTAATAAGTAAAACCTCGATTTATCGACTCAAATTTCTGACCAAATATCTTGAAAAGAAAAAAAAAACTAACGTAAAATGTTGTTAAGGTCAAGACAGAAACTCAACCCAAACGTTATTTTCAGCTACGGAAACAAGCTTCCGCATTTACGTCCTTCACAATTAGTCACAATTTTCTGCTTTAATTTCATAATACTTTATTTATATGTAATTATTTTTATTATACGTCATCTAGGATTGAATGTGTTTACTTTCATATATTTCTGCAATTTTTAATGAATAAAATCGATTTTAAATTTATACTACTTACTTGAAGTGGGGTTGTTGTTTTTTTTTCACTTTTTTCAACTTAATCTGTAGTGACATGCTAAATACTGGATGCTACCGCCTATATTACCTTTCCTTTCTGTTTGATCAAAGTTAAAATCTGACTTCTGTTTGTCTGTTCGGTTGGTTGTAATTTTTATTCATTTATAACCTTTACTTGAATCTGAAATGATGACTACACTGCACTGTCTTTTGGACAATAATCATGTAAATATTTATTGGACATATTCTATATATGACGTCACTAGTGAAGGGCAGTACCTACTTCTTTATGCAATCTACGCAGCTCAAGAGTAGCTGGAGTTAAAAACTTGGAAACTATGAACATCAACAACATCAGAGAATGTTAAACCATTTTAGAGCCAAGCCAGCCAGTTGAATGTGTTCTTACCTACACTTCTGCTTTTCTTATGTGCAGAGCCACAGGTCTAACTTGGTGATATTCAAGTGTTTACAGATATGCAGTTGTGGTCAGAAGTTTATATCCACTCACCATGAGCGTGAAGATCATGGTAATTCTGGGCTTGTAATTATTTCCTTGATCTGTTCTTTTTTCCAAAGTGTAATGATTGCACAGTATATATTCAAAGAGTTCAAAGTATGCATAGAGGCCCAAATAATACACATACCCACTTAAAGCTTCACATTCTACAGTGTCTTTTAACTTGACAAAGCCTATTCCTATTAACTTCTCATTAGTGATTATGATTGACTTCTCGTTCAGTATAAAACGGATTTGTTTGACAGCACTCATTGGATTGACCAATACTCAGAACAATGGGAAGGTCAAAGGGACCCAGTGAATAGGAAATAAGGAGAATTGTAGATTTACACAATCTGGGAAAGTCTCCTGGGTCTTTTCCCAAATAGCTGCAGATTCCAAGATCATCAATTCAAATAATTTCACATTAAGTACAACTTAGTTGGATGTGCCACCTCTTTGCCAAGATCTGGAAGAAGATCCAAATTGTCACCATCAGACCAGAGGAAATTGATTTGAATGTTCTGGAACAATTCAGGATCCACACAGCCTCAAGCCTACCATGAACTGGAATCCACTGGAACAGCAGCATCACTGTCCACAGTTATGGGAGTTTTAAGTAACCATGGACTGAAAGTGTGCAGACCAATAAAGAAGCCCCTGCTCCAAAATCCACACCACGAGTTCAGCAGAAATTTGCAGCTGCTCACATGGACAAGCCAAATGTCCTCTGGAAAAATGTTTTTGGTCAGATGAGACAAACATTGACATATTTGGCCACAATTACAAGAGGCATGTTTGCAGTAAAGGTGAGGCTTTTAAAGAACACTGTAGCAGCTGTCAAGCATGGTGGTGATAGCATCATGCTTTGGGGTAGTTTTGCTGCCAATGGTACTGATAAATTGCAGAAAGTGAATGAAATAATGAAGAAGGAGGACTAGCTCCAAATTATTTATTTCAAATCAATTGTTAGATGGTTGAAACTTGAATACAATTAGTTGTTCCAACAAGACAATGACCTAAAACAAACATCAAAACTGGTTTTGGAATAAATAAAGCTGCCTAATACTAAACGTCTGAAATGACCTTCCCAAAGCTCCAGCCTCAACACTATTGAAAATATGTGGATGTGTGTCAGGAAACCAAGTAATTTAAATGAACTCCAGTAATTTAACCAAGAAGAGTGGTCAAATATCCAGCCACAATTCTAATTGCTGATGTCAACCAAAAGTGTCAGGTTAAAGTTCAACTTGCTGAGAAACATTAAATCAAATACTACTGGCGGTGTATGCATATAGTTGATCCTGGAGAAAGATGTAACTCTGTCTCTGTGGATTAGATAATAGTGCAAAGAAAAAATGAAAACCCCCAAATTACTAATAATGAATGTATATAAGCATCTGAACAGAAGTGGGTTTCCCTTTTCCAGTGTAAATAAAATATTAATTTTAACCACAAGATGGCAGCAGAAGAGAAGAGGTGTATTCTTACTGAAAAGGATATACTTTGAAATTATGGGAAAAAAAACAAAACAAATATTTCTATATTTATAGGCTCCAGCCTCCCCTAAATTGAAACTTTTATAACAAGTCGTGCAAAGGACGGATAGATGGATAGTTTTAATGCAACAACATGACAGATGTTAGGTAGTGTTGCTGTGCTGATGATTCAGTGAGTAACCAGGGCTGCAGAGGAAGAGTGAAAGAGGAAAGGGAGGAAGCGATCAACAGTATGAAACATCAAATATTTCCCACCTTCACGAGTGTGTTTACACTTGGTTTTAAAATGCATCTTGTGTGATCAGATCATAGCTTGACATTTAAGACACATAGTTTTTGTTGTTCTTGTTGCCACTCAAGGGTCAGCTTAGTGCAGGATAGCAAGAAATGAATAAATAAAATGATAACAGTAATGTAAAGAAAGACACAGTGGAAGAAAGACCTGTTGATTGAAACAACTGGAAATCCTGAAATAACAAAAAATCTTCATAATTATCACTTATGAATAGTCATTTTTATTTTCTTTAGCCTGAAATAGTGGTGTGAAATATAAGACCTCAGGGACCAAAATCACCACAGCAAAAACTCCAATCTGGCCCACTGGACTGCTTTGGAAAATGCGAAGGAGGACACAAATTTTAGACATTTAACTATATATTCACAGGTTTTAGAGCTTTTCTTACAGATAAAGACCTCCTGATGGCTATTCATACAGCATGAAAGTAATTAAGTTATAGATTTCTGTAATTTACTCATTTACTTCTTGTAATTGAAGCCCGAAGAGTCATGCTAAAAGATGCCTTTCCATTACTACAGCTGCATTTATTTTTTATAAATACATATTACTCTTCTTTTTCTTATGTTAAGATGTAATTAATTAAATATGCAATTACATCTCTGTACACTGACAGAAAGAGGAGTTTCACTGGTCTAGCCCATATAAGATCCAAGTGGGCTGTACGTGGCCCCCTGGCCTAGACTGTCAAAGGTCTGCAAAATGACCAACACACTAACCAGCCACACTGATGTGAGTGTTTTTTCATCACCGGTACAGCACATATAGCGTCTGAAAGAGCGAGGAGGTGGGGGGTTAACATTCATGCATTCATACCACATTGTTAGCAGCCTCGTCCCTGAGCATTGGCTGCAGCTCAGAACCAACCGCAGGCAGACCAATCTGGTCTTAATCAGAGCCATGTTGTAGTAAAGCACAGGTCTGGGTCTCTGTTTCCCATTTAAGGCAGTGCAGGATTGGTTTACTTCTGCCAGAATGACAGCATTAGCCAACTTTAGTCAGTTTCATACAAGAACACTGAGACAATTCAAATAATACCAACTGGTTTCATGCTTTTCCCTGCTGAACTCATTGTCTGCATGGGGCTAAACCCATGTAGGTCAAATTAAAGGTGTCACCACAATCAAAACAACATGAAGTGTGTTTTGGTGCACCTATAAAAAAAACAGTTCAAACCCGTATTAAAGTTTTGGGTGAGAATCATATGGTGAGGCTACAAGAGAAAATCACACGGTATCAATGGCCATATTAAAATATTTACCTAAAGATAATCACATACATAACTAAGTTAAAATGCAGTCAGTGTTTTCATACATGAGAGCTGACATGGTTGCTTTATCAGCTCTGAATCATGTGAAAGCTCTGCTGGTGTGATATAAGACAGAGGCCCGATAGCAAACCCACCGTGTGATTGCACATGTATGTTTTCTGTGATAACACGGTGACCCTCTTAATCAGCATGTTTTATATTTCCAGATTATCATGCTGGAATAATGCAAGCATCCTCCTGAGTAAGTTATTAGTCTCTAGATATAACATTTTTCTATAGATTAGACAATTTAGTCAGGGTGTTTGTTCATGACTTTGACTGACCCTATCACTGAATTAAGATCAGCCCTTAGGACCTGGACATGGGGTGGTTTTAAAGCTGAGTGAATGTACTACAGAAATAATCAGAATCTGTTGTTATTAGAGTCTATTTTATTGTTTCTCGAGTTTACAAAAAGTTCAAAACATCCCTTAAGCCCAGGGTGGGATATATATGTGGACTTTATCGTAAATTGAAAGAGAACTTTTCCCCAGTGTAGGGCCTGGGTAATGACAAAGAAGAAGAAGAAGCTTAATTTCTATAGCTATAGTCATATAGTCAGGTTATGAACTCAAAAACATTACTTTAAAAGATTAATAACATTTTTAAAAAATAAGACCAAAAAAAGATTTAACAATTTTTAAGGGCTTTAAAGCTGACAGACTCATTAACTTCTTACATATAAAAAAGGTTTGGCCCTAAATCAGTTATAAAAATGCTCCTTTGTTTTAAGCCTGGTTCACAGAAGCTTTAACCCACCTGAGGGGTCTGAGTTAAAAGTTATAAAACAGAAATCAGAGCAATACTATGTAGTTATAAAAAACAAACAAACAATCAAATATAAAACTGGATTTTGCAACAATGAGGAGCCATTGTTATTCTGCCAGGCCTAGAAGGCAACAGTTGCACATAATGACCCGATGCATTCGTTTGCATAATGTCACTGGGGAGTGCTGCCCTGAAGTTAGCAGTAATTATTTTCCACACACAGGAAAAAAAATCCTTACACACCAAGACTAAAATCTTGGCACACTGCTTTATGTTTACTTTTTAATTATATATATGATGTATTTTAAATAATTAAGGTTAAGGTCAGAGATATGAGTGACATAAAGGGTTAAGAAGACAAGTTTGCAACAAGGAATGTTGCATGTTGTGTCCTATAAATGTGTCTTTTCTGACTGGCAATAACCAAAGAGGTGGAAAGCATTAAACCATTGTCTGTCCCTGAGCCTCATCCATATCTCTCACCAACTCTGCACACCTTCAGTTCCTCATTGTTAGAATTCATGGTGTGAAACTCGCTTGTAAAGACAAATAGTAACACAAGAAGAGTTAAAAGAACTAAAAAGAGCTTTCGCTGCTGCCATTCACTTACATTTAAAGGATACCAGGGCATTCGGTTTAAGCATATTGTGGTCCAAAAAGGAAGGATTTCATACACAGAACTAAGGGCTACCCAGTCAGAAACTAACATGACTATAAATTACAATACCAAATGCTTTAACAGAAAAGGTCTCACAGACCATATACTGCTTGCTAGTTATCTCTATAAAATTGTGATTTATTGTGGCATATTGTGAAGTCTGCTAACACAGGTAGTCTCTACAGTGTAACACATAAATGGATGGTTTTTCACTTTTTGTTTTAACTAAATGTGTTGATTCCACCTCTGTTTCAGGTCAAAAGTTTAAGGTGCAGCAATGAGGAAGGGTGAGGCATGTCACACAGGAAAAAGCTTAGCGGTGCTAACGTTTGTGGTCAATGCAAAAGCGGCAGTGAGTCACACAAAGGCAGGTAATGTGTTTGTTTTCATGCTGGACTGACTGTAGCGTTCATGAAGGTGTTCCCCTTCAGTGTTTGCAGCTAAAATCTGAGCTGAAGTGGAGACGAGTAGATAGAGACGGTCTGTGTCTGGCAGTCTGCTTTACCATCCCAATGTTAGTTTAACCTTAAACACCAATATCATGTCCTCTTCATGCACCTGACTGCATTCAATGTTAAACAAAACAAAACAGAAGCTGTGGAGCTTTCTTAAATGCCAAAAGTGTATATCCTGACCGGGGTCTTTCGGTCTGGAGTTTTCATGTTCTCTCCAGGTACTCCTGCTTCCTGCCACATTACAGAGACATGCAGTTAGTGAGGTTAAATTAATTGGTGATTCTAAATTGCTCATAGGTGTGAGTATGAATGGTTGTCTGCCTTTCACCCTATAGTAGCTGCCCCCCTGCAACCCTGAATTGGATAAGCAGAAGAGAATGGATAGATTTAGATGGTACCATGTGGTGCTGATGTCTGAATTTGAGGCAAATCCTGTTTTCACAAAGAGAAAAGAATGATCACAAACTGTCAACAGTGGAAAAAAACAAAGATACTGATGAGCAGCAACACGTTTTTCAGATCTGGTTTGATGCTTCAGATTTGATTACACAGCTCCATCAGTCTGAGGCTTCATGCAGTATGCAGCGTTTATATTTCTGACCTGTAGAAATTATTTATCTGAATGATCAGATAACAATGGTACTTGGACACCAACAGCACCACAGTCTTTTCATACTTCAAGTTGTGATCCGCTGGTCCTGTTGCTAAATTCTGCTGAGCACCGAAATGAAAAAACGTTGTTGGATTGTGGGTAAAATAATATTGCTGTTTGTGTGGCAATGATTTTTCTAACTTTTAAATACATTAGAGCTGATTATAGCAATGTTTTAGGAGCGAAATACTTCAATGAAAAGGTTGTCTTGTGTAAAAAGTTTCCATGTTGTAAGATTTTAGTATTAACGGATTCTTAAAAAGTGTGACAACCACTTGATTCACATGTATGGTGATGTATAATACGTCTAAATCAGAGGTGAGAATTTTGTCGTGTGTTGTGACAGGCTGACACTGTCACAACACATGACACGCTCACTTTTCCTTCACACCCAACTTCTGTCATACACAGCAGCACAAACTGGTTGTTCTCATTCCCCTGCCTCTAACAGCATATGTTGTCACGGCTAATGATAATAATTGAAAGTGTCTGTTTATTTCAGAATTTGCATGCAAGCGAACATGTGACTGTGTTCTGTTTATGCTGGTGTGCACAGGCCTCTGTCTGTGTCCGGGCAGACGTGATTCTATTACATCAACATGAAGTTCTGGGTCCGCGGGGAGAGAGACATGAATCATTCAGTAGTAACAAAAAAACAAAAAAAAACATTTTTCTCTTTGTTTCCATCTCTACAGTAAACAGTCATGTGGCAAAAAGAGCATTTAATAGAATTTGTGTCTAATGCCACAGTTTCTTATCTGTTATTGTGCATTCATAGAAGAGTTTTGGTGCCCCAAAAAACAAAAAACGTGACTTCAGATCCTCTCGGCTTCCAAAACATTGCCTAATCAACTGTGAAGGAGAACTGATTTGCATTTACACCACGGACCATTATGGCTGTTTAGCAAAACAGTTAAATCAACTCCAGCACAGTCTCACTTATTTCTATATTATATATCTGATATCTATATTAAATGGCAAGTTTTGGTCCATCTGACCTTCACCAGCTACATCAGGTGAATCTTGCCTGTCCGTACTGAGATAGGGGAGTAGGTAGGGCGGGTCAGTAATCTGGGCTTTTTGTCATATTCCTGAGCCATTGTTAAGTTTTTGTTGTTTGGCAGGGTGGTGCCATCAAAGAGTCTTGTTACCATGTGTGTTTGGTTTGCAACAATGTTTAGGTGGGCAGCGTGTGTAAAAATTAACATCCACATGATTTCCAGGATCCACATTTTTCCCGCACATGTTGAATTGTCACGATAGGATTAGAGTTATTAACTTTAGCTGTTGCAGCTGACACGTATGCATGCATGACTTTGATTTGGAATTTAAGTCAGGTGGAGCATGGACACGCACACACATACATATACTGATACTGATAAGCACTCACTGACGCATCACCCTCCCTACCCCGGATCCAACGCCACCTCCAACGCTTACCTCCCCTCTGATGTGGACATCCGGTCAGTTGGAGGCGCAGTCGAAGATTGCAGCAGTCCCAGATCAGATGTACACACTGGAACACTTTCCCATGTTGCTTGTCTGTGTTTATTGTGCTATGGTGTGTTGATATCTGTGCATTCCTGTATTATCCTTTTGCTTTTTGTTTCTGGGTAGCTTTATTTACACTGCGTCATGTTATGAGACAGTCATATTTGGTGATTTTTTGGTGAGGCCGGTTTGGCCTTTTAAGATTAAAGCTCCCATCACTCCCATCCATGCTTGCATTGATTCTCTCTGGGTTCTCCAGCTTCCTCCCAGAGTCCAAAGATGGTGTTTCTCTGCATTAGTCCTGTGATAGACTGGCAGCCTGGACAGGGATTACCCCACCTGTTGTCCTATGACTGATGGGATAGGCTCCAGCACAACTGCTGAACTGATGGATGGATGGATGGATGGATGGATGGATGGATGGATGGATGGATGGATGGATGGATGGATGGATGGATGGATGGATGGATGGACGGATGGATGGATGAATGGATGGACGGATGGAAGGATGGATGGATGAATGGATGTATGGATGTATGGATGTATGTATGGATGGATGGATGGATGGATGGATGGATGGATGGATGGATGGACGGATGGATGGATGGATGGATGGATGGATGATGGATGGAAGGATGAATGGACGGATGGATGATGGACGGATGGATGGACGGATGGATGAATGCACGGATGGACGGATGGACGGATGGATGGATGAATGGACGGATGGATGAATGGACGGATGGATGGATGGATTGATTGATGGACGGATGGATGGATGGATGAATGGATGGATGGATGGATGGATGGAACAGTGATTGTGAAGATGAATAAACTGCTTAAAAAAATCAAGTATGATCAGTGAATAGTGTGTTTTAAAGACTTTATGGTTGAATGCTTAACAGTTGGAGTTGAGCTCTTGGGCTATGTCACCTTGCCGCTGGGGACATCCAAGCCATTTTCAGTGCCACATGTTGTACTCCAAACACACATTAAACATTAGAGTAGGTCATAGGTAACAATATGGTATCGGTTTGGCTAATATGCTTCAAATTAAACTTCCAGTCAGGGGGGATTTAGAGATATTCTCCAGCTTGTGACATCACCTCCTCCTGTCTCTGCTGCCAGCCCCCTGACCTTGTACATTGCTTGTAGTAAGGGGATACTCTCTTTAAACGGAGCATCAAACAGCTAACCTATCTGCATTTGATAACGGGGCTCTGAGGTTTAATGTAGGCAATATCCTTGTCAGTACCTGTGGCACAAACACAGGAGGTGTTCCTGCTCTGTGTCATACTCCTAAGAATAGCCGAGCATGTGAAGCAGGTATGTTATTGTAAACCCCTCAGCCATAAAATCTCATACTGGCAATATGGTTTGTATTCACAAGTCATAACTCTAGCTCTAACTCTTTTCCCACAAATTACTGTAAGCCAATGTTAGTTGATAGTAAAGATGTGCAGTTCAGTTTTGGATTATGCATTTGCAAGCGAACACTTGTGGTTCCATTCTAGGACAAGACACAAAAAGGCCCATTTGGAGGCATGTAAGGAAGGGAATCATTAAAAAAACAAACAAACAAAAAAAAAAACAAAGAAAGAAAATCTGCCAAATCAAACATGCAGCTGCCTGCTGTCGTGGCCTCTTATAAATAAGAGAGCAGCTGAAAGCAGCTCTAATTAAGTTTGAGGACTTGAGGATGTTGCTCAACAACAAGATTAGCTTGATGTTCTTTTCATGAAATGCTGTGTTAATTTTATTCCAGATTTAACGTGACTCCAACCTTTCAAAAGTTAAACTTGTTTCTCATCTGCCCTGGTTTTCCCCCAGAAGTCTTGGAGTTCTTTGTGGCCAGCAGTGGATTTCTCATTTGAAATCTCCCATGAATGCCATTTTTGCCCAATCTCTGTCTTATTATTGAATAATGAACTCTGAACCCTTCAAACCAGTTCTTTAGATGTTTTTCTGGGTTCTTTTGTGACCTTCTAGATGGGTCATTGATGCTCTCTTGGAACAATTTTGGAACAATTTTGGAACAATTTTGGAACAATTTTGGAACAATTTTGGCAGGCCGGTCACTCCTGGGAAGGTTCACCAATATTCCAAGTTTTCTCCATTTGTTGATAATTACTCTCACCGTGGTTCACTGGAGTCCCAAAGCCTCAGAAATAGCTTGTAACCTTTTCCAGACAGCTAGAGATCAATCATTTTGTTTCTCAGCTGTTTTTTGAGATCTTTGAGCTAATTTCTGTCATGGCACTGGGTCTGTGATCCAGTGTGTGTGTAGTTTCTGATGTAGTTTAATGTTATTCATGGTTATGTTTCATCATCCGCCCCTGTGTCCATGTTTCATGTGTAGTCGGTCATGTGTCTCATATACGTTAAGTTCTGTCCCCCTACTTATTCAGCTGTTTCCCAGTCGTGTCTCTTGCGCTCTTGCGCTCCTGCTCCCTGCGTTCAGTCAGTGTCTTAGTCCAGCGGTCTCCAACCTTTTTTGCGCCACGGACCGGTTTATGCCCGACAATATTTTCACGGACCGGCCTTTAAGGTGTCGTGGATAAATACAACAAAATAAAACTAGTACCGATACCGAAAAAAGAAGATTTATTCATAACACACGTGAAAAGACCAAGGAAAACCAAGTTAACGATAAAAACGATAACAAAATAACACTGAAAACCGATAAAAACCCTGAAAACCATACAGTTCACACCTAAGCCTCAACTCTCACGGACCGGTACCGGTCCAAGGCCCGGGGATTGGGGACTACTGTCTTAGTGTGTGTCTCTTGTTTCCTGTTTTACTTTGTGTAAAAGTCTTGTGTCCTGTTTAGTGTATTCGGTTTTGCTTCCTCCCAGTCTTGTTATGTCCGATTAGCTCCAGCTTGTTTCCCTACTGTTTCCCAACTCCTCGTTATCCTCTGTGTATTTAGTCCACTGTCTTTCGCTGCCTGTTGTCCTGCTGTCCCATGTTGCTGTGCAGTTTCCTTGTACGTGGCAGATCTATTACGAACCCCCGTTCTGAGTTCTTAGTTTCTAGTTTGTTACTACTCCTGCCTGCCCCTCATTGACACATGACAACTTCACTTTGTCAGACTGGTTCTATTTAAGCAATTTCTTGATTCAACAGGTCTGACAGTGATCAGGCCTGGGTGTGGATAGTGAAGCTGAAGTCAGCTTTCCAAACAAATGTGGTTAATCACAGTTAATTTTTTCACAAAGGGCCAGGTAGGTTTGATAGTGATTTTCCCTTAATAAATGAAATAATCATTTTAAAACGGCATTTTATATTTATTCAGGTTATCTTTGTCAAATGTCCAAATTAGTTTGATGAGCTGAAACATGTAAGTGCTCCAAATATGCCAACAAACAAACAAATAATAAAGCATTTTCATAGGACTGCAGATATGCCATTTGAGTCTCTTGCATATCTGTTTTTAGGGAAATATGTAGTTCAGCTTCTATATGCTTTAAAATCTAATTATTTAATGTGTGTGTTTGATGGTGATAGAGTTTTAGAGCTCTTGCGTTCCTGTGGAAACTGACGCCTGCTGTAGCTGTCCAAACTGATCAGTTTTGTCCTCCGCAAAAAGACCAACATTAAAAAGTTTCAGGCCACTTTTTAAAATTTAGTGGGAGTACGCCTTTAAGAGTCTGAAGGAATCCTATTGACCGCCTCATGATTTTCTATCTTTACACTGACAGAGGAAAAACATGAGTGGATTAAAGAGCGATGGCTGTAGTACACCGCACACATTTCCCACAGTACAGTGAGGTCATGTTTTTGGCTCGATGTCTGTGGAGACCTCCACAGATAATGAACCTCTATCTCTGAACACACAAAAAATGACAGCTTTAAGTCTCCGCTGATTTGTCTACTCTACAAATAACAGTGAAAATAATTACTCATAGAGTAAATATGGAGCACATTTACACAGACAGACCATTAGACCCTCATGATCAATGATTACTGCAGAAAAGTTTAGGTGTTTAATCAAGTACCACCAGCTGGGTTATATCAAGCTGCATAAATATTGCTGGACAGTGGTTAAACTTGTGGAAACTGCTGTGTAGATATATACTTATTATTTGCTGTACTAATTACCAATTCAACACTAACAAGTTCATCTGCCAACAATAAGCACAAGATAACAAAGGAGTGGCTTCAGGACTATTCTGAATGTCTTTGAGTGAAGCACAGGCGTGAACCCAATTAACATCCCTGGAGAGATCAGAAAGTGGCTGTGCAGCAATCCAAATTGAAGAAGCTTAAGATGATCTTAGATGTTAAAATTTCTTGAGGCTGTAATTGCTGTCAACAGTATTGAGCTGCAACTACAGTGTCCCAAAGATGGCCTACAAAAAGCTCATTTAGATATTTTCCCTGTCTATCTATCGCTTTCATGCCAGTGACATAAAAGTTAACCAATAGTGAAAAATAGCACCTTATTACAAAGTTTGTAATTTAAATAAATAAGAACAAATTTGCCTGTAAAGTGAAATGGAAACATTGTAACACTGAGATTAATTGGTTGCCATGTCAGTAATTGTAATATAACCTTTATCAAGGCTTTTAGTGCCTGAAGGCACATTATTAGACATGTAACAAATGCAAACTGAGTTGTGGTCAATTTTTTGATGATTTCATTACAGCTCATAACCTTTATTTATTTTGTTTCTCACACGAAGTATAACACCTCAATAAAAAGTGGATTTTATAGGAGTAGGGGGACGTTCATAATTAATCTGTTTATTGATTTTCAGTTAGTGTTTCACTTTAAATTATGGCACAGCATCTTTTCCTTTCATAAAGGATGGCATAGTGCAATCTGTGTTAAAGAGATTATTTTAGGAAGCACTGAAGCATCTTTCCTTAGTATTCAATGGATGATTCAAACAGCTCTAACTAAGGCTGGCACTCAAATACACTATGTGGACAAACGTATTGGAGCACCTAATCATTACACCCATGGGAGCTGTTAGGCCATCAAGCTTTTTCAATGAGCGTTTTTGTCCAGATGCTAATGTCAGAGGAGGTTTGGAGATATGCAGTTATTGAGTCAGCAGAGCTTTGGTGACTTTTACACACTATGCATCTCAGCTCTCAGAGACCATGCTGTGTAACTTTATGTGATTTGTCACATTGTGCCAAAGGTCCTGTGCTTTCTAAACACTTCCATTTTACATTTATACCACTTACAGCTGATCATGGAAAATCTAGGAGAGAAGAAAGTTCAGGCTGCAGCGTTAGCGTGCGATTACTGAAGCACACTTGAATTAAAATGAGCTCTTTAGAAACACCCATTCTACGATCGAACCATAGGTTCGATCGTAGAATGGGTTTGATCGTTTGATTGTAGCCTCTGTTTTTGTTTCTTGTCTCTTTTTTGCAGTTGCACGCTGTTTAATTTTAAGGATTACTTTTCCTGTGTGTCATGCTGTGTTTTTACTTCCTGCCCTTGTATTACTCTTCCCCACCCTTGCAAACTTCAGCGTGTGCACAAGAGTTTCACCTGTGTACAATTAAGGAATTAGCTCTGTGTGTTTAAAACCCACCCAGTCACCTTGTTGTTTTTGTCAGTCCATCTGTGTTCCCCGCATTCATTTACTAGACCGTCTAACCTCAATGACGGTAAGTCTTAGTAAGGTGTACCCAATAAAATGTCAGCTGGGCCACAGCTCAAGATCTTGTCCCATATGTCTGAACATTGGCTGTTTGTAAATGTGATACATCTATAAAATCTAGCCAAACCAACAAAGTATTTTTTTAAATACATGAAACAAAGTCAAAAGCTTCTAGAAGAAACCAAACAATAAAACTAACAACAGCAAAGCATGTCCATGGCCACAGCTCCCCATCAGAGCTGCCACAAAACAACATCCCAGAATTCAAGCGTAACGCTGAAAGTCAGACTAAAAAAACAAAGCCATTCTGTCACTGTTTGTGATTAATGGCCCAGCCGAGCAGACAGCTCAGATAGTCTATAAAAAGATTACACTAACTTCATTAGTTTTATTTTCCCTTTGTGCTTCTAAGAAACAGCCATCAGCACTGTTCATAGTTTCAGCATTTAGGTCACAGTCCAAGCTGCCAAAACGTCTCAACTCAATATTTATATCATAGCTGTCCGATTGCGCCTGATTCTATGTATGGTCAGGAGCAGAGGACATATTGCAGGTATGCACCACAAGCGGACCTCATAAATTCTGCTGCCAGGGTTTGAGTGGCAGCTCAGACCAGTTGTCTCATGTCTTTCTCTCCAATCGCTGACTTTTCCCCCCTTTCTCCCCCCTCCTTTCCCTCTTTCTGCAAAGTGGTTAAATTCTTTTGGATGCGATTCAAAAATCAGACTCCTCGCAGTCATGGGTCTGGCATGCGCCAGCAATGCACACATTTAACTTACATTGTACACACAGCACTGTGCTGGAGACAAGG
This sequence comes from Neolamprologus multifasciatus, assembly GCF_963576455.1. NCBI lineage: Eukaryota > Metazoa > Chordata > Actinopteri > Cichliformes > Cichlidae > Neolamprologus > Neolamprologus multifasciatus. Next base: position 18,778,781 of record NC_140448.1, read on the forward strand.
TTTTTATATGTTTACGTTCTCAATCAAGTATCGAGTGGGAAGAGATAACGGTCGTTGGACAAGCTATGAATCTAGACTGGGGAGCACCAATTTAACCCAGCTTCAACCTCCTAAGACCTGAACACTTCCATTGCAAGCATTTTTAATTTCTCTTTGCTATTTGGGCTGATTAGGACCTGATGAATGTAAAAACAAAGAATTGCGTGATTTTTTTTTTTTTTTTTTTACCTTATTTTTGTTTCTGAGAAAAATGAGATCCACATATGAGGATTTGCTTTAAATTTCGATAGAACAGTGGCAGCATAATGCCCCCATAAGTGGATATCACATCCTTGTAGAGCAAAATGTAGTATTTTGATCTAGACAACCCAAAATGTGATGTCCACATTTGTGGACGACAGGTCCTAGGAGGTTAATCACAACTGATCCAAAGGTAAAAAAAAAGTTTGCAAATCGCAGGTACAAGGACAAAACTCCTCTTTCACCCCACTGCCTGGCTACTTCTGCCAGCTAGATCTGTTACTAAACAACTATGTTCACTGTTAAACATTAAAATATTTTAAATGCTGATGCAATGTATGAGTGACGTACGCTTAAACAAGTTTAATTAACATTAACACAGGCGCTGACGAAATGTTTTAACAGCGCATTCGTATAATTTCCATAGCTTTACTTCAGCACTGAGTCTTGGCAGGACTAACAGATCTTTCCTCATTCATGCCATCATAGTGACACCCAATATTTGTTTCTCTAATATTTTTGGAGAAAATACCATTTTCTTTCTCACTTTGTTGGCCGATGCTTCGGGAAACCAAACATGGTGGGAGACAAAAACAGCCCCTCTCACAGGAATCAGTGCAATTAGTCATCGCACAGGTCGCTCACAGAAGCATCCTTTCACTCTGAGAACTATGAGAACAAAGGCATTTAAAAACATTTCTGTGATAAGTATAAAGCTACTTATCACACTCACTTATATCCATCCTTTCATTCTGTAGCTTTAACTCTGCGTACAAATGCAAAAAAAAACCTCATCATGTGTGGAAACAGGGATCAGTTTCAAATGTTGCGCTTACTCAGTGCCACAGAACAGAGTAAACACATGTTGTTTTGAGTTTCACAAGCATGGAAATCAGGCACAGCTTTTGCTAACAGCAAAAACCTTTAACTCTTCTACCAAAAGCATCAGCGTCACTTTCGAAATAAACCCCTCTAAGAAATTAGGCAATCTCAGTGGGCTGGGTCACGTGACGCAAATGGTGGAGCAATAGCTCGTTGTCTTTGTTCCTGCAGCTTGGTATCATTTCAGTGAAAGTGCAGTGACACCCATAGTGTAGTGCAAACCACTACAGTAAAAATGTGATGGAGGTGTTTAGGTGGAGATAATAATGTGACAGCAGTTATTAAGAAAAAGTGTGTGTGTGGTTGTCTGTGAAGGTTCTCAGTCATCCAGGTCATCGTAGTTTGAGGAGCCTGGAAAGAAACGCATCTGGACTTCTTTAAGTTGCTTGAAGACGTTTCACCTCTCATCAGAGAAGCTTCTTCAGTTCTAAGGTCAAATCGTGGAGAGTCCCAGATTGTGGGAGTGTCCCCCCCCAAGAGGGACAATGGACCCCCTAATAACCCTCCACCTAATCACACGAGCCAAGGTGTGAAAACGGGTGTAGGTCACAATCAGCCAAGGTTTCGGGTGTGTGTGGTTATTGCAGTGTGGAGGTTGGAGAATTACTAATATTCACTGAAAGCTCAACTTTAGTGTTTGATGTTGAGAGAGTTTCAGTCACCCCAGAGCAACCAAGCCAACGTGGTGGACAAAACGCCACCTTCTATGGGTCAAGACGACGCTGACAGCAGGTGGACTTTTATGATCTGGGCCTTGATACTCCCAAATAATTACATGAATTTGGGATCATGAGGGCAGCAGGTTGTTTATTTCCCAGCAAAGCCAGAGAGCTGCATTTGAGTTGCTTATGTTTTGTGCGTTAGGTTTCAAGTGACCTGTGACAAATGTTGTTCAACTGTTACTAATTAACTATAGTATAAAACTGCCAAAGGTTCATTTTTCATACTTCTGGATCAGTGTTTGTACAGAAATTAGTAAACCAGAAAAAGAGCTGTTCTTTGAACATATTGTTTGTATCCTTGGAGTCCAAACGGCAGCACTGATCTGCAGCCATGTTTCGCTGGAGCAACTTAATGCAAATGTATTTTCTTCAGCTGATTTCAGATATTGTCACTACAATTTCATCTTGATCTGGATCCTGAACTAGAGAACTCTTTGGAAGCTATAAGCGTTAGGCTCAAGGACATACCATTTAAGGGCCCCTTTTAAAACCATTTAAGGGACAGTGAGGGCCGGGCCCTCCGGAGTGGTTCAGACTGAAGTCTCAAGGTAATTTTCTACGTAGGTCTCGGTGTTTAAGATGACATTTGTGCTACATCAGGCACTAATGCAGCTAAATGCACGAATCTTTGATGTTTTCTTTGTCTATTTATTTTTGTTTCTCTGTTTTTACTTTTTTTTCTTTTCTTTTCTTTTTCTTTTTTTTTATCTCTGGCAAATCTATGTTCTGGCCTTAAACCTAAATGAAGGCTACATATTTTAACAGTAGCCTTTTTATATAATTTTTTGACCCTTTGGATTCAGTAAATATACTCTCAGAGGAAATGAATAATCATACTTGAGACTACTTGACTTCAAGGATGGGATAAATAAGGACAGATAATCTACTGACTGACACATAAAGCAATAAAAAGTATACCTTGTATACTGAGGCAGTTGGTATTTTGGAGAAAGTCAATTAAATTCAGAAAAGTTATATGACATTATCTTACATAAATATATCCAAATACAGTCATTTTGTAGCACTGCTCTCTATGCAGCAGATTAAACTTAGGGCTCTATAACAATGACACAGGTTCAACATAACTTGGCCTGCGCTGAAGTTTGCAGGTAGAAGTAAAATGTTACCTCGACACTCAACTTATCTGTAAAAGTAGGCATGCACAGTGCTACACATGCTGTACTTCCACCACAGAAGTAGCATGCGTTCTTCCTGTGTGAAGACATCCATCCACCAAGACTGGGCTTAAGCTGTGGTTGTCCCCCATCAGAGTCCTGGAGTTTCTCACTTCAGTCACATTTGAGTGTTTTTCTTTATCATATTTTTTAATGTGTTTTAATCGAGAGTAAAGTCAGATTATATCATTTCACCACAGTTAAGACAACAGTGAATGTCATGTGCATAAATAATTTTTGTACTATATGTAGGGAATGTGTTCAGTCGCGGCTCACTAGATGTGATATGCTAAGATGTTGTGTGGCTGTACAATATCATGTGACCTGCAGGCCCTGCCACCTCACTGCTGTAGCGGCATTTAGGCAGCATTCATTACAGCGATAAGAAGCTGACACATGCAGGGCACAGTAAGAAACACAATGGTGGTGGAAAGTGTGTTTAAAAAGTCTTTGCTCCCAGTTTAAAATGTTCTCAGGATGTCCTCATATAAGCCATTATCATTAAAAAAAAAAAAAAAAGTAGCTTGTGTGTATGGTGTTAAAGCGATTCAAAAACACAACAAAGTAGTTTTAAAGCAGTAAGTAGTAATGTGATGTGTTCAACATGGAGCACTTTACATGATGTTTGTGTGTGAAAGTAAATTAAAAGTTGAAAAGGCGTGAAAAAGGATAGAAAACCACATGTGAACACAGACAGCCATGCACAGCTTATCAGCTGCAGTCAGTGCTAATGCAACATATCAGTGATGAATTGTACAGTGTCCAACATTTTGATCAATCATGTAGTAACACCTAGAACCCACTGGACTGTCAACATCTTAATATTTCAGCATGACAATGACATGAAACACATTGCTAATGCAGTAAAAGCAATCCTGGATTGAGAAACATTAAATAGAAGATATTACCCTCCCCAGAGTCAATATTTTTAACCAGTGGGAAGATCATCTTGACAGAGCTTTAAACAAAATCCAGCAACATCCAAAGAAGTGCTTTGAATCTCTTTCAAGAACCCTAGAGAACGATTCCTGCAGGCTGCTTAATGAAATTATAGGAACATTTGCCTCAGAGAGTTCAAGCTGTGTTGAAGAATAAAGGTGGTTATTTCAAATATTGACTTTCAAACATGTTAGAAGTGTTCAAACTCTGTTTTGCCTTATATACTGGATCTTTCTTTGTGAGCTGGTTACAAAAGTCTTTGCGTATTTTTGATGCATGCAGGATTAAAAACAGTTTCTAGTGATGGTTTGTTTACCTGTATTTTCTAATCATACTGTTTGATATTTTCTCTTTATCCTGTTTTTCATACATTTCAGTCACTATGAAATACTGTTGTTCCACAAGCCTTAAGTACTATGTTACACACCATGGCTTGATGATGATGAGAGGAATAACTTATGATGTGATGACTGTTATTCTTATGACCTGAGTGTTGTGGTGACATGTATTCCTCGGGCTATAATCAATAAAAAAAAGCTTGTTGAAATAAGCATGTTAACACAGAAATCTGTGTAGTCTCATATTACGTATGCTGGGTTTCACCGTTAGGCCACAGCTTCATATTAAAATGGGGATTTAAGGTAGAAATACTTCTCACTAAAAATATTTCTGGGTCGATGTTTAAGTCTGCTATTGTGTCCTTGTAGGTTCGGTGAGTGTCTTGTTTCTTTGTGTTTTCTCCAGCAGCAGATTTTTTCGTTTTAGTCACACTTTAACAACCGGGGCTTCAAATGGACTCGTCATGAGACTGTTCAGGGTCCATTTGTCTCCCTCTGCTGATGACACGATCGCTATATTCCTGATGGGACTTTAGATACACAAATTCTTGTGATGTAAACCTACAATTATGGACAAAACTTAAATGAAACTGAGTAATAACTCATAGCCTAAACTTTAAAAAGCATGTGAGCCTATGTGCTTGTGACCCTGTAAAAGGCTACGTGGTGAGGTGGAAGTAGACATGTGAGGTACTGAGGTACCCCTTTCTATAAAAATGAGCATTCAAAGTCTGCAGAGACAAAGTGGGAATATTTTAGAACAAACAACCTACCAAGGCAAAGAAAAAAGGTCAGTGCAAAACACCAAGATACCAGAGGTGGTGGAACAGTGTTGCCTTGTCCAACCCTGTTTTTGTGAGTATCATGAATGTTATCACTTGGTCATCAATACTCCAGCAGGTGGTGCATGGAGTGAAATGTCATTATATTGCACAAGTGGTTGAGAACACATTTCCCGAATCTGAAGAAATGTTCAGTGGACTGATGATCAGATTAGAATAGATGAGGTTTGGTCTATAAAGACGTAACACAAACCCTGATAAAGTGAAACAGTTTTGCAGGAAGCACTGATTTGAAGTATGTTCCTTCTCATAAAGGTTCACTAAATTGCAAGACTCAAGAGTTCATTTTTAAAACCTTTCCACTAAAGTGAATACTGCATGGGTTCTTAAAAGAAAATGTAAGTGCATCCTTTTATAACTGTGGGTTAAAAGAAGATCAGACTGCATATTATGAGCAGAGAGGCTACAAACAAAACTAGACTCATATGTTTTTCCTCTCACACATTCGAGCCTTTCACCTTCTCGTGATATTTTGTGTTCGTATCCTGTAAAAACAAAAAAAGATTAATACAGAATCATGAAAAAGTGTCACCTTAGACTTTCTCCTATGAGTAATTTCTGGCTACTTCTTGTCAACGTTTGTCTTCTTACGCCTGTGCATTTGAGAGCAATTTCCTGTATCTGAGATGATTATATTCTCAGTCCTTATGCATTGCACCACAGTTTACTTGGAAAAGGGCCAAGAGCTACGTTTGCAGGTGGTGTGGTTACAGATTGATGGACATTTTTAGCACCTGAGCAAATATAAGGGGCCAAAGGAGAGACTAAGACAAACCACTCCACAGATGCTTCATTAAAAAAGCCCCTTCAGTCTCCTGTTTGCATGCTTACACACAGGAGAGACACAGTCGCTGACTGAATGAGCTAAACAAACCAAAGTAGACGTCACTGTTACATCACCAAACTCATCGCTCAGATTCTGACCAAGAGAAGAAAACCCTGTAAGATAACAGAAGTGAACTGTGAGGGCTTGCGTCTGCTTTCTAGTGTTAAACACTATTTTATTGGTTAAGATGGTTCATGAGGCTGATGTCTATTCAAAGACCTCTGATGATGTCAATATGTGAATGAGGTGATTTCCCCATTATAATCGCCTCCATCTGGTCACCTCAATCCTGACACTGTGGTGATGACAGAGATGGACTCATCATCATCAGGATGTCTGATTGGGTGTTTCTTTAACAACTCAGGGAGCTGAATGACTTCAGATTGCATGCTGGGACCTGATGACTCTACATGAATTACAGTACTAACGTTGGCTCTATCTCTGCTATATGAGCGTCTGCAAAAACTTCAGGTGAAACAAGGATGAGGAGACTGTGCTGAAAACCTAAAGCTAAGGAGCAAGAGAGAAAAGTCTGGCACCATGTAACAGACGTTTTGTGTTGATGTTTAGTCCAGATGATTAAATGTAATGAAGCTGAAACAAAATGAACTACAATATGTTTCCATGGAGGAACAATAAATCTGCTGTTTAACATTTCGCTCCCCTTACCCTATATCTCATAACATAGATGAATGGAACCATTCATCTATCTGGCAGTGTTAATGGGCTGTGTTAAATCAAATAAACAGATGCAGTTCAATGCATCAACAGCATCCCCTGCTTTGCTCTTTTCCTGTTTTCTATTTTCTCTTAAGGAAAAAGGCCTGTGCGATTTGTAGGCATTATCACTTTTGCCGCAGTGTCTCCAGACTCCTTCACTTTTTTCACATTTACTCAATGTGAACTTGCTATCACTAGAACAGGACGCCAGTGGCAGAACTGCCAGGTCTGGTGTCCCACTCAGGGATGCCCGGTCCTTATGCTACCCTTATCAGAGTCTGCTTCTGACATGTGGTCAGAAAAATACACACTCTAGGGTCTGGCAGTGCTCCACCTGCTCCTCTTTACAACAAGGAGCAGATTTGGGTCCTGCTGCTGTTGCTGCAGAAGTATATCTACTTCATTGGGTTTCTGTCTTCTTCCACTCATTAAATTGAATCTCTTTTTGGGGGCTCTCGTGTTGTTGCCTCTTCACAATGCATGTTCTCGCTTTCAGTGTAGATCAAAGCTTGCATGCTTTATGCTTCCCAACTGGACAGATTGATATCCCTGAAGTGTCACTTTTGTGTGGTGACAGTACAGGCTTTGGATTATTACGTGGAAAAAAGGTCAACGTGCAATGATAACCAACAGCAAAAACAGTGTGAAAGCTTTTTTGGATCCTGGCATTCATCTGAATGTTACTTTGGCACAAGAGCTGATCTGTTTAGGGGAATGACTAAGCACACTCTCCCACAGCAAAAGTACTGCACTACATTAGCAGCAGACTCCCCCAGTAAACTATTACAAAACTATTAAGCAACAGCTTAAGGAACAGGACAAAGATCCCAAGGTGCTGCCCTGGCTGTAAAACAAATCTGATCCATGGAGGCCCCTTGCTGCAATCCACAGGACACAAAAGAGAAAATGCCCACGTCTCAGTGCCAAACACTTCAAGGAGCCCCAGAGGTCCCATCTCAACGCCCCGACAGGTCAGAGCTGTTTTGGCGGCACAATATTTGGCAGGTGGTTTTAATGTCGTGGCGGATCAGTGTATATGTGTCATGTCAAAGTACGTCTGGCATGAACTGAAACACTGACCTCATCATTCCATTTACTTCAGTCTGCCTGACAAAGGTTCAACACAAACCATCTGACAGCGAGAGTGACACACAAGCACGCGCACACAAATACACACCATCCACTCAAAAGAAGAACATTATCAGGAAAAAAAGCCTGTCTCATTTTCACGTCCTGGTATCTGAAACCTGATCTGTGACTTAACAGAGAAATTACCCTCTGATTTATGCTGAGTTCACAGCCTCACTATAAGTGTGTGTAACTTTGACATTTGGCTACAATCAAAAGATTCTTGATCACACACAAGCACACGGTTTTCTTTTCATGGCCTCCTTCTACAAACTCTTTCCTGTTTCCTTCATGTCTTTCAGCCTCCTGATGGATAGCCCCTCCATATGTTATAGAGCTGCACTGTTTATGTAAGGCGCTGCTCTTGATTTGCTGTTGTTTCAACCCTCCAGAGAGGAGAAGCCTCTCCCCTCCGTGCCAAAGCGTTCTTTGTGAGTCATGGGAAGGGGCCTGCTGTTAATGTGCGACAATGCTCAGCATTAGTCATCTGATGTGACACTCCTCAGCTGCATTTTAGGATGTAAAACACCGTCTGTTTTGTATTTAAGGAATCTCTGTTTGTGTAACCAGACAAATAAACTATGCGTACGTTTCCTTTCGACTTTGTGTTTCTGTCTGTGAAAACAGAGGAGAAAAAAATCTCTTATGGGGATGGTAAGTGCTCCTATGCTATCATGATGTAATTCTGTCTCAATGGCTTAATTCAGCCACTTAAGCAAATGCTTACGATCATCAGTTTAAATGGCCTGACACATGTGGGACCACTAATAACTATAGGATGCCCCAGTTTCTTTTTCTATGTTGGTTCAAGTGGAGATAATCACGTGCAGTATCACCAGAGTATGAAAACTTTAGTCAAATGTTGCTTGTTCTGTGGCTAAACTTTCCTCATGGAGATGCTAACAGATAGACATGAGGACAAAGAGACAAAAGCTGCAAAAAGCATCATAAAGAAACCTCACCATCAATTTGAATTTGGCACAGAAGTTCATATCAGCATGTCAGAGATAACTGCTGAAAACTGTAACCAATGCCCCCCTGCAAAATGTTATTTATTTGCCAAAAATTGTAAAATAATGCAACATTTTTCCACTTTCTCATTTGCCAGATTTTTAAAAAAAAATATCAGATGACTTTCCTGACACAACCCCAAGGGTTTTGCGTCTCTTCCCAGATCAAACTGAGAGCTTGTCATGACTGTATACAACTACTCAATGGAGCAGAAACATGCAAGCACACCATGAAAGCAGTCAGCACTACGATTTGAACAAGCCCCTGTGCACTCATAGGTACCAGGACACATAACACATAGATTCATTTTCTATAAGATCTTTGGCGAGATTACACTGAGTCACTTTTACTACTGTGAAAAGAAATCTGAGACAACTATGTCCTCTTAAAGGTTTTGCAAATTTAAGAGCCTCAGAATCAAAATTTAAACATTGCAGTTATTTTTTAGGTGTTTTGAGAATTATTGGTTAAACATCAAAGGCCTAAACTACCCCAATCTGGAAATATTGGGATGAATTGCTACATTTCGCTGCTACATCTAAAGCAAACAAAGACACATCTGCTGTCTAAGACTAACAATTCACGGTGTTGCATTTTACAAAGACAGAAGCTATTAGCTGCACTTGAGCACCAGCAAAATAAATTACTTCCACTGTCACTTGTTTTGAAGGGTGCATGTAAGGCTGGGCTTATTTGCAATCTCATTGGAAAGCTCAGTCTTGCCATATGAGATTTCCAGGTACAATCCTTTGGCATGGATTGCTCGGGAAGCTTCAGCTTGACATTCACCAGCACTGCAGCCAGTTTATCAAGTCTAAAGAATCCACATGCACGTGAGCGCGCTCTTTCTATCTGGGTTACAACTTTTCTGCTTGCCTTTGCCTCCCTTTTCTTCTCCA